>NW_015090995.1:12235502-12325034 GCF_001431845.1 Calidris pugnax | reverse complement strand
GGGCTCGGGGCAGGGTGGGGGGCCGCTCTGCCTCCGCACCCCCCCGTGCTTTCTGTGTGCGTGTGTATATAAAACACACACACACGAGATCTGAGTGATCGCTAGCTCTTTTGCAATGTCTCTGTATATAAACATGTATCATATAAATAGAGGCTGTTCGATTTATAGAAGGGTCTCGGTGTGTATCAAATAGCAAAAAATAGTATGTGATATAGATGGCTACAGAGAGGGAACACAAGGGTCTGTATGTGTATACCCGTGTCTATGTATGTACAGCTTCTGTAAGACATGTAGCTACAGCATACTAGTTATATATGGGTCTATCTCTTTTATATGTCTTTATATACACGTATCTATAACATGACTGGATGGTGAGAGATAGTTACGTAAGTTGCTTGCATGCACTTTCCTATAATAAAAAAAACTAAAGTGTATATACACATACAGAGGATATATTAAAATATGTGGATGGATAATGTTTTAGAAAGGTGTTTATATATACACAGAATAGAGAGTTATGTATTTATATGATGGACTGAGTATATATATACACATATATGAAAATATTTTCATATATATATCTAAACCTATCTACCTAGCTATGTGAGTTACATAGTTACAGAAGGGTGTCTTTCTAGATCACTAGGGTGAGGGTATAAGGGTCTTATATGTATAGATATTTCTCTGTATGTATGTCTATTGATCAAATTTTATATACTTTAGCTGGAGCACAAGACTGTTCTGTTCAGTTGTATAAAGGTCGTGCTGTGAGTTATATCATCAGGTAAGGTGTTTGCTCTGTAAATATATAGACAGACATATATTTACTATACCTAGATGATGTATATGTGAAGGGCTAGCATGTTAATTTCATAAGGGTCTCTCTCCCTCTGAGAGCCTTCTAACATGCTCTCGCTCACCACCTACTTTTTTTGGTGGTATTAGATCTAATTTATACACACACATAATACAGATACCAGTACATAATGACATTACTGTCATGCTATTTATAATAAATAAATGTATGTTTTAATATATGGATGTGTATATGTGTGTGTATACATTCTTTCATGCAGTGATACAATACATACATAGTGTACTATAGCATGTGTAGGTGACCAGTGTCTGTTACGTGTTTAGCTCCCTGTGTACACACTTGTGGGCAGCCTCTGCTGAGCAGCAGCTGGGCTCACCCCAGGACACGGAGACGTGTGTCACTGGGAGAGGGGACCCGGGCTGGGGGGACCAGGCTGAGGGACGATGGAGCCAGGGGGCACCTACCCAGGGGCTGGAGCCCCACCACCAGCGCATGTGTGGAACCCGCAGAGCTGGAGCATCTCCGTGATAACCCCACGGCTGCGCATCACGGCAATCGGACATGATGGACTCCGTGTCTGCAGCGGGGTCCCAGACCCCCCACACCTCGGCCTCCGGAGTCCCCTCACGGCCGAGCAGGCGGTGGGGATTCGCTCACAGCGCGGAGCTCGGGAGGCAGGTTCAGACATTTCTGGGCAGGATGTCAGTGAATCACCGTCTGCAGAACGTAACTCACCGCGCTCATCGGGAGGGGACGATGGTCCTTTGCAGATACGGAAGAACGGTGACAAACACATGGGAAAAATGGCAAGGGTCTGCAGGTTTGTGCCAGCGGGGGAGCAGTGGAGAGGCCGTCCCTCTGCTTTTGGGGACACAAACAGCACCGGCAACTCCCACAGGAACAGCTGCAGTCGCACAATCCGTTGGTATTTATAACTTTTATTTGCAATACTTTAGGTCCAAGTTTCAAACTGCAATATTTTTACACTCAAGACACAGTCATGCACAATCCATATTTCAATTTTTCTATTGCTTCAACCACAATTTAAAATAACTTAATATTGGAAACGAAACCCAAAATCTTAAAAAAAAAAAGATGCTGAGGTCAGTCAGATGGATCCATGCCATCAGCACATTTACAAAGTAAATAACTTAGTTCTCTCTTTAAAAAGATCAGTTACCTCTTAATCCAAAGTTACAGAAGATTTTTCACTACACATTTGTTTTTATCTTTTTCTTTTTTTCTGTTTTTTCTTTTTTAATTTGTCTTTTTTTTTTTTTTAAACAGATAACACGTCCTAAAAAAGGAATGTACAGCAAAATGAGATACATTTCTGATAAACAATGAAAATGTAGGCTCCTCCTCTGTTTACTTTTATCTGGATACCCTGAAGAAAAAAAAAAATTAAAATTGTAGCAGGCACCAGCGTAGGTGTAAACTGGCTGCTTGGGCCTAAGCTGGGCTGAGCACTGGTTACGTCCCCATCCAGCCCAGGGCTGTGGAATCCTTTTGCAGATCTTCCAGCCCCGGTGCCGCAGCCGAGAACATGGGGAGGTCCCGGGGTGGGCAGGGGCCCCGGGCTCTGCCCAAGGAGCTGTGCTCCTCACCGGGGGACACGGCCCCTGCACCCCCCCACGGCAGCTCCCCCACCGCCTGTGGGCTGAGGAGCTGAGGGGCTTCTTCCCCTGTGCTACAGACGGGTTTAGCAGCGTCGCTCAACACGAACACAAACAGCGCGAGAGAGCAATGGCCTTTGTGCACCTTAAGGTCAAGACCCTCAGCAGAGGTGGGTGTAGGAGACCTGCATGGTCACTACATTGACCTGGAGAGCTCTGCATGATGGAGACCAAGAACAATGGGGAGGTCCCTTCCACCCACTCCACCAGGGACACCACTGGTATTACCAACACCTGCTTATGGAGCCACCTTCCTGCTGTCACTGAACCCAACAACCCAGCTCTCACTGACGCAACGGGAGTAGCAGCAGTGCCTGTATCTCATCCCTAAGTCTGTGGCTCGACAATGACACACACCACACACAGTAGAAAAAGGACCTGACTTTCAACCACCTGCCACTATTCCCTCCTGTTTGCAACAGTGTCACACTGGCCTGAGGCATCTGGGAGCCTTCACAGCAAGCACGGACTTCAGATGACAGGTCCTGGGCCCTTGCACAAAGTGGAGGTGGTAGGTCCCTCTCCAAGCTTATGGAGTCAAAAGGCTGCAGTAAACAGAGAGTTCAACAGGCAGAGCAATGAGGATCTCAAGCAGTTAATCTGAGCCCCTTACACTCTTGGTCAGCAGCCACCAAGCATGGGAAGAGCAGAGGGCACAAGGAGGGACAAAAATTAGTCAAGCACAGAGACTGGAAAGAGCAAGACCTGTGAGAAGTAACACGCTGCTTAATTTCTCTCTTTAGGAAAACTTCTGTTTCAAACCCCTGAAAGGAGTGAAGAACAAAGCAGAGGTGACACACAAACAACACACATGTTCCCAGTTCATACACCTCCTCCCTCAGTGTTACAGAAGAAATCTGATGACTGTATGCTTCCCTCTAAGAAGGGAAGTTCAGCACTGGCAGCCCAGCAGTAGTTGCTAAAGCAGCTGAAGCCTTAAGCTGCAAGAGCATCCCTTCTTCTCTTGCCTATAACACCATTTTTAGTTTTGAGATGGCTCTTGTCACCAAAGATACCCTCAACCATTGGTAGGCTCAAGCCAGTGATGGTTTATACACACGATGCACACCTGGGATTACAGCAATCGGCACTAAGCCCCATCCACAGAGGGGTGTATAAGCAAGATTCCACAAGCTTCAGTCAGAAAAAGAAATTACCCTGTCAGCTCAGGGACAGACACAAGCAAAGAGAAGTGTTAAAGATCCCTGAATTGCAAATCACACTCAAAGAAATCTCAGATGGTTTGCGTCGAAACACAAAGTTTGTCCTTTGCCTGCTTCCTGAAAACTGGGGGCTAAAATTAAACATATTTACCTGGCCAGGGGAGAGGAAATAATAAAAAAAAGAAAAGTTAAACACTTACATTTATGGTTCTTCATCAACTTGCCCCATCGTGCATCATTAAGTTGCTGCACAGCTGCACGAGTGAAGGAGTGCAGTGGGAGGGTGTGTGGACCACTAACTTGACAGGGTTTGGCAGGGTGAAGCTGGCAGTAGCGTGCACACCTGCAAATAACAGCTGGCTCCTGTCTTAACGGTAGGGGCTGCAGAGCTCTCTGGCTCTTTGTCACTAGATTCACTCAGGACTGGAGTAAGAAATACAAGTATTTACATGCTCAGGGTGAGGAATATTCAGCAGCCACACCGATGACTATATATTGGAAATAACCACTAAGAGACACTGGGTGTGGTGACAATTCCTCAACGAGAGGACAGGTACTTACTTCCCTTCTCGTGGTGACTGGAATGTGCTTCATTTTCGGTGGCAGGACACGGGGGGAGACTGACCGAGACTCTGCCGAGGTGCAGCCACCATTGGCCTCAAAGAAACTCAGCACAAACAGCTAAAAAAAATACTTGAGTTCATTTGTGTGTAGTGCGAGTGGGCTACCAGCAGCCAAAGGTGGAGAATAAACACACAGGTATTTACACAAGCTGGACACAAGACGTGAGAACGCGACCCCGGCCCCCGTGTGTGACCAAACCCGAGCGCGCTGTGATCCACCCCGTGCGGGCTCCCAGGACTGCATGCAGGAGCTGTATGGAATTGTACATAGCTATGGTTTTTTTTTTTCCCTTTTTTTTTTTTTTTCTTAAATAAATAAACTTTTCTGTGCTTTTCAAACTTCCCCAACTTCACTGCTTTCATGTTTCCGTACCAAAACACGTTAAAACCACAGTGAGTTATTAGGTCATTTTCACACATCTTCATTGCATTGGGAATCACAGTCAAGCTCTGGTCAGGGATTATTTACTGTTTAACGAATTAAAAAATGAAAACAATTAACCAATCCTTTAAAACCTTGGAATGAATGTGTTTGAAACCTATTTACTTATGCACTTCGCAACAGAAACAGCTTATTTCTAATACTTCCCAAAATATATGTAAGTAATTGCTTACTTTTTTTTTTTTTTTCTTAAATAAATAAACTTTTCTGTGCTTTTCAAACTTCCCCAACTTCACTGCTTTCATGTTTCCGTACCAAAACACGTTAAAACCACAGTGAGTTATTAGGTCATTTTCACACATCTTCATTGCATTGGGAATCACAGTCAAGCTCTGGTCAGGGATTATTTACTGTTTAACGAATTAAAAAATGAAAACAATTAACCAATCCTTTAAAACCTTGGAATGAATGTGTTTGAAACCTATTTACTTATGCACTTCGCAACAGAAAGCCTGCTCTGTGCCCAACTCCCAAAATATATGTAAGTAATTGCTTAATCTGAGGATAGCACCCAGAAAACCCAAGATGATTCCAGAGATTTTACAGTATTTGTCTCTTTCCTTTCTGCAAGGTCAACGCCACTCTCAGTCCTAACACACCATGTCAGCCTGTAAATAACGCACAAGAGTTGCCTCTCTCAGGACTGGGGTTTTGGGATGGGTTTTTTTGTGGGGGTTTGGGTTTTTTTGGTTTTTTTTTTAATATATTACTATACCTCTTCTGCATTTCCTATCAGAGCTGGGAGGGTATAACCGCAGGTGCCATCTTTCAGGATCGAGTGACTCAGAATTTAGTGCCAGAGCCTGTCCCAGGCACAGAGCCCAGGGCTGCAGGAGGTGCCTCTCCCTGAATGTCCCCGTCTCAGCCGTGCAGGGACGGTCCGTGTTGGAAACAGCCACTGGCAGTGGTTGTGTCTGTTGAGCCCTGTCTGCCTCCTAGGGATTCTTTTTAGAAGAAAAATCTTGAGATTTGCTGATGCAAAGAAAAATAAATATAGTATTTAAAAAAAAATGAAGAGTAAGGCCTCTTATTACAGCAGTTGTCTTTTAAAAGCCAGTGCCAGCAATATTGTGTGTGCTGGGGCATACACTGATCAAAAAATAATATAATGATGCCACCATTTGATTTTCCTGTTTCTCATTTCTGTTGTCTGCCAGGAAACTGTGGTGGTGGGTTTTTTTAAAAGTAGAGATGCTGAAATACTTAGAGGTAAAGAAAATCAATAGGAAAAACTCCCAATCGAGTAGTATAGTCTGTCAATGTAAGTATTTATATTGTATGTCCAGCAAACGTGCCATTAAAAAATGCTTTCCTTTTAAAGGACGGCTGTCTGTTCCTTTTTGGGTAGGGAAAACTAAAAGCTACGCCGGAAACAGAAACTGTCACTTGTTTCTTCACTTCTTACATGGAACACAAACGTTTCATTCAGCCGAATGCTTCAGAGAGTGAGGGCAGCCCATCTCGAGCCCAAATTACTCTTTCTCAAGAAAGTCTCCCCCAGACAGATAAGCTTGAGCTGACAGAGAAAACTGGGACCACACAAAAGAAACAGAATCTTTTGAATAGAACAGAACAGCATCATCTAAGTTGCAAAAGACCTTTAAGACCGTCGAGCCCAACCATTAACCTAACACTGCCAAAACCACCACTAAACCATGTCCCACAGCACCATGTCTACCCGTCTGAAATACCTGCAGGGATGGCAACTCCACCACTTCCCCAGGCAGCCTGTTCCAATGCTTCACAACCCTTTTGGTGAAGTTAATTTTTCCTAATATCCAATTTAAACCTCCCCTGGCCCAACTTGAGGACATTTCCTCATGGCCTGTTAGTTGGGAGAAGGGAATGACGCCCACCTGGCTTCAATGCCAGCTCCCTTCAGATCCCTTGGGTGGATCCCTTCCTGCCCCACAGAGCTGTGTGTGTCTAAGGGGTGTAGCACATCACTGTCCATTTCTCCTTGGATTATAGGAGCTTCATTCTGCTCCCTACCCGTCTTTCAGCTCAGGGGGCTGGGTACCCGGAGAACACATGGTCTTACTATTAAAGACCGAGGCAAAGAAGGCATCAAGTACCTCAGCCTTTTCCTCATGTTTCCCACTATGTTTCCTGCCGCATCCAAAAGGATGGAGATTCTCCTTAGCCCTCCTTTTTTTATTGGTCTTTTTGGCATTTTTTATTGTCTTTTATGGCAGTAGCTAGATTAAGTTCTAGTTGGGCTTTGGGCCTTCCAATTTTCTCCCTGCACGACCTCAAGACCTCCTTGTAGTCCTCCTGCCTTGCCTGCCCCTTCCTTCCAGAGGTTATAAACTCTACATTTATTTCTGAATTCCAGCCAAAGCTCTCTGTTCAGCCAGGACAGTGTCGTCTTCCCTGTCGGCTTGTCTTTCAGCACCCTTCTGAGCTTCAGAACCCTTCCTGCACAAACTGTCGTGCCATCCCTGTTTGCCCACCCTGGTCCCCAAGAGCTTCTTTTATACGGGGAGAGGGCTTGGCCACCGTTGCTCCTGCCTGGTCTCCTCAGCCACTGTGGTGGGAGCTGCTGGCTCCTGGAGGCTCTCGGCTCCCCTGGTTCAGGAAACCGCAGGGGCTCACCTCAGCATGTGATTTGGGCATCTGAAATCAGACCTGGTGTCCTCCCCGGGCAATCAGGAAAGGTTAATTGGTGGTAACTCGGGGAGCATTGCCTTCCTCTGTGGCCTCTGCCAAAGGCACAGGGACAGACAGGGGGAGCGAGGGCAGGCTCAGCTGGCAGCGTTAGTGACAGCTGGAACACAAGGACTGTAACTAAGTAAGAAGCTGAAGCCAAACAAGCTACTGGCCTAATTCAAGAATAGCCCAAGCATCCTTTGTTCCTACTGGCAAAAATGAAGGTGGTTGGTACCTTAAAGGCTACTTGGCCCCTCACAGGACCAGGCCTCAACATGAAGATCTGCAGCAGAAAGCTGTTTCACTTTTTTTTTCCTCACTGGGTGGGTGTTGCTTCAGTTGCTGTTTTGAAGGTCTTTGATTAGTTGTACTACTAAAATACAGCAACAAATACTCCATGCAAATGCTTTTCCCGAGTGAAGCCACATTGCATCTCTTTTTCAGAAACGAATAAATAAAACACAAATTGCATACTTAACCTATTCTGCTCCCTCACACACCAGTTGACTAACCAGACCCCATCCTCAGTCACCCCCCGCGTTCCCTCCCTCCCAGCGAGGCCGAGCTGTGTTCAGCAGGCAGGGGCTGGCGTGATGCCTCTCGGTGTTTCTGCCATCGCTCTGCATCTCCTCTGCCCTCGCCCAGCTCCAGCTTTTCATGAGCTTCCCTCCAGAGCTGCTGCTGCCCCGGCGCGGGCGGATCTGAGCCGCGGAAGGTGTCACTCTCTCGTGCCAGGCTCAGTTTCTGTGGCAGAAGTCGTGTGCCTAAAGGACACTCACCTGTGCCCGAGCCTGCAGAGAGCCCTGCTCCCTCCCGCTCTGCCGAGGGCGGCGCAGACGCTACTGACCTTTCCTGGGAGCTACGAGACGACCAGGAGAGTAGGCATCCTCAGAGGTGACACCACCACTCAGCTCTGTTTGCCCTTCTCTGCTCCTGCACAGCTCAGGACAGCTCATCCCGCCAGTCTGCACCGTTCCAGCCACGACTCACCTCGGGAGCAGCGCGCCGCCAGGCTGGCTCTGACGGGGGAGGATGAGTCCGGTGCCAGGAGGAGGCCAGTGCCCAGGGCCAGTCCCTGCCTCCTGCTGCTCCAGGCGCCTTCCTCCAGCCTGGGCGTGCGGCGGCTGGGGCTGCGCCGTGCTCTGCGAGGGCCCTGCTGGGGCTTGGCTCCAGGCACCTCACATTTCTCATACAGCCCTTTCTGAGCGCACTGACTGAGCTTTCTGCTTTTTCATTTCAGTAAGACTCATCCAGGCAAAGAAATCACAATTAGTTATACAAATCAAATTGTCAAGAACCAAAACACTATATATTCACAGTTGAAAGCCTGTATCTCAACAGGATGTTTTGTCTGCCACATTCTTGATTCCTTTTTGGTTGGAAACGCACTTTTTTCCTCATCTAGAAGTACCATGACTGGGCAAACACCAGCTGAGCGGACTATTAAAAAGGCAGTGCAGTCTGGAGTTTATGAATGAAGGAGACCCGTCTCCAATGCCAAACCGTACCAAAAAAAAAAAACCAAACATAAAAGGGACTTTCCGCCTTTAAGAAACAACTGACAATTTAAAAGTGAATGTACAGCTTATTCACAGGGTGAGAAGGAAGGGAATCTTCCAGCTGAATCTGCTTTACCTTGGAAATGGCTGAGGCAGCAAAGCATTTTCGGTCATTACCTCTCTGTCTTAAGCCCTGTTTCATCTTAAAAATAAATTAAGGAGCCAGAAAGCAGGAAGAAGACAAATGATAATTTTTTACTCCTTGAGGGACTGGGTTGTTCTCCCTCCTACCGCCATGACTGTGACCGTTGGTTTGTTCATCCGTCCATCTGTCCTGCAGCACAAGAGTTGAGGTTTTATAGAGTTTTTGTTCTCAGTCCTGCTCTGAGCATGGGAGAAAGCCGGCCTGAAGTGCTAGCGGCTGCTGTTCTTAATCGCTTCCTTTGCTGCAATGATCAGAGGAGTCAGACTGGAGAGAGGCTTGGCTAATTTTAAAAATGGATGCTGCCCAAAGGAAAAAAAGAAATGAACCATTACTTTCCAAACTCAGTTACTCACAGGCCTGAGCAGGATTCCTCTGGCTACCAGGAATATGCAGAAATAGGGCTGACGGGACCCTCTGCACCTGTGTCTCCACGTCCAGTACCTCGCTATCGCAGGCAAACACGGCCGTAATCCTATTAATCCATCTATCAAGGAGTCTTCAGCTTGCTGGGGTTTTTGCCCTGCCAGCGCTCTGGGAACGCTGCTTGCTGTGCCAGGCCCTTGTTCCTTTCAGGAAACTCCAAATACTTACTTAAGTTCCAGTTTTCTAAAGACGTGGGCTATTTTAGTTGGCAAAAAAGATGAGGGGCATAAGCCATTCCTGAGGAACCCCAACACCTCCAGGAAGCGTTTGTCCCAGCAGCATTCAGGCCCACGTGCTGTTCTGAAGGCCGCTCAGCACCAAGACAGAAGCAGGGAGCCAAGTGACAGAGCGCTGACGGACTCAGCTCCGGGCTGCAGCGAGAGCAGTGTCTGCCATCCCCAGCCCACCCCTCCTGAGCTGGCTGGCACCTCCACAGCGGGGACAGCCAAGTGGCACGTGTGGCAGCTCCCTATCTGCCACAGAACCTGGCACTGAACCTGTACCAGTTCTCATCTACTCGGCTGTGCCAGGCAGCAAATGGAGCTGTGACAAGTCCCGCTCAGCTGTCCCTGTTTTGGTGGCAGAAACCTCTAGAAGTGGGGCTCAGCAGCAGAAACCTCTAAGAGTAGGGCAGGAAGGACAAGCCGAGGCCCCTCTGATGCTCACAGTGAGCACCCCACAGCCCCTTCCTTCCCACAGCAAAATCTCTGACTGTTGGGCTGTGGCTGATTTCAGTGGGTCCCTCCCTGGTCATATCTCGGTACACGTAGCCACCAACACCATTTCAGGCCTCTGTACCTGGTATCATTCCACTTCAGTCATTTTGCCACCACAAAAAACTGAATATACTACCAAAATACAAAACAGGGCCACAAAAATGACCAGAGGGATGGAACACCTCTGCTATGAGGACAGGCTGAGAGAGGTGGGGTTGTTCAGCCTGGAGAAGGCTCTGGAGAGACCTTATTGTGGTCTTTCAATACTTAAAGGGGGCCTACAAGAAGGATGGGGACAAACTTTTTAGCAGAGCCTGATGCAACAGGACATGGGGTAATTGTTTTAAACTAAAAGAGGGAAGATTCAGACCAGATATAAAGAAGAAATTTTTTATGATGAGGGCAGTGAGACCTGGCCCAGGTTGCCCAGAGAGGCGGTAGATGCCCCAACCCTGGAAACATTCAAGGCCAGGCTGGATGGGGCTCTGAGCAACCTGGTCTAGTTGAAGATGTCCCGCTCATTGCAGGGGGGTTGGACTAGATGACCATTAAATGTTCCTTCCAAAACCATTCTATGATTCTACTTATTTTTCATTTGAAAAGAACCAAGACTGGAGACTAATATGAGGGGGTTCCATCTGGTGCCTTTGAGTTCAGCTGATAAGAAACCCATTCCATAGTAGAGCCACTTCACTTGCAGCTGGTTGGGATTTTACCTGCAGAAGTTCCTTGGCAGACCCTCGCCTGTCCACGTCCATCTCCAGGCAGCAGTTCAGAAAGTCACGAAACACAGCAGAGAGTCGCTCGGGGTTCTGCAGCTCTGGTGTCCCGTTCGTAGCTATCAGATACAGCGCCTGGAGAAGAAGGAAACACAAGACTCCACCTGTTTCTTTTATATCCATAAGTGGTCATATAGACCCCATTTTTTAAGATTCAGTCTCCAGTGACAGTTTCTTCCCTGGCAGAGGGTTAGAGATAATTCTTCTGTACCACAAAAACCCGAAGCCCAAAAACCCTGATGCAACCACAGCTCTCCCAACATCAAAATGATCTTTCCTTCGACAGCTGATTTCATTGGCTGACCTAGTTAGCAGGAACTACATCAGCAAAAGCACATTTTGTTTCGCCAAGTATTGAAACTAGCTTTACAGGCTATTTTAAAGTGCAAATTTGGTCTAACTATATTATTTCAAAGGACTGTTACATAAAATGTATCTTCCCAGTGCTCAACGGTCCCTAAAGTACAGCTTCCATAAAACAAAGGCAGTCAAGTTTTTTGCTCTGTTCTTGATAAAAACAGTAACCAGATGAAAAAAAAGTAAATCCATCAGCTTATTTCTTGGCTAAAGAAACAGAAACATTTGGAACCTCATTTTCAACACAGACACATAAGTTGCATGCACAAATATACCATGAAGAAAAGGCATAACTGGGCAGACAGGAGCCACCTGCAACTGTGGTCTTCACTTACGTGGTACAACAAAACCCTTTAAAGGTCTAATCAGAAAAATGAGTAATTCCATCCCTATGGTAATCCTGTGCTAGTTTTGCTAGTCAAGTAAATACATTAATGATGTCCCCATCCCAGAAACTGCCAGGGAAGAAATGGGAGGTCTCAGCAGTTGGGTTACTGAGAGCTCAGGCTTGGTGACATGGAGAAAGTGACTCAGACTATGAAAGAAATATGGTCACTAAGTATTACAGCAAAAATGGCAAGAAGAATAGACTATGTTGCCTTTAAACTATAATCTTTATGTTTCAGGCAGGCTTCCCAGTGAGAAGAATTGGAGGGTAGTTGGCTTCTCACAGCCACTGTTTTAGAAAAGTTTATTTATTTTTTTATTCTAGGAAGGCTAACATTAGACCTGTTACACTCATTTCATGTTTTCAGGGTGATCATCGCAGACAGAAGAGCTGGAACAGCTTAAAACCCAGAGCAAAGTGTTACTTGAGAATTGGGAATATTTGCCTGTGTTAAGGGTTGAGCCCTCTGTGAATTCCCTTCCATGATGCCCACAAAGATCCAGCTGCTCAGCTGAATGCAGTCACTCTGCACACACAGGCCTATCCAAACACTTGAAAATTCCAGCCTTATTCCTTCTCAATAGCATGAAGCCTATGCTAAGCTAAAGTTTCTTAAGCAAAGCCAAGGATGCTCAATTCCATGCAGGCAAGTCTTCCTGATACTCCTCAGGCTGAGGAATTATAATGTAATTTTGCAAAACACCGGTGTGCATTATCCAGTGTGGTTCACTTCCAACCAAGGTCTAACATGCTGAGAAGCTAGAGAGGTGAGTTCGTTCTGCTTTTGCAAGATGTTATTTAGAAACATAAGCCAAACATTTTGAACTATTCAAACCTAAACTTGCAAAATATCTCTAAAATATATAGTAATAATAATAGAAGTAGGTCTAGAAGTCTTCCGTTAAAATATCTGCGATGATAGTAACAGCTCTGTGCTACTGGCATTTAAATGGACCGTGACCAAATTGACTTTGTTATTATCCTCTTAAATACAGAGGAAAATTTCCAAGCCTAAAAAGGCAAATTAAAAACAATAAAAAGAAGTTTCTTTACTTTTCCCACAAGATAAGTGTCACAAAATCAGTCTTACCCTGTCCACCTGCAGCTGACCTCAGCCACCACACACGGTGGAGAGCTGGAGTGCCTGTCCTATGTTTAAATTTGCTACCCAAGGGATGTTACTTCGCTTGTGGTAAAGGAAGACAGCACCCATGTCAACACTGGAAATTTTATTCCAGCTACATCCACCTTACTGTGAAACAGGAGTGACAGGTCAAAGAGAGCTCTTTTAGTTGCTTGTTGGTTCACTGAACATGAATTATGAGGAAGAGTCACCTTTAGCTAGGTACTTGTCCTGGCTCCGGCAGCGTAGGGTTAATTCTCACCAGGAGCTGGGAGGGGACACAGCCAGGTTGGCTGACCCAAACTAGCCCAACTGGAGCGGGCTGGGGGCTTCCTGGGTTCAGTCAGTGAGCAGCAGTACATTAATCATGTTTTGTATATTTCTTTATCAGTGTTATTGTTGTTGTATTTTCTCTGCTGTTCTGTTAAACTGCCTCTGTCTCAACACAGGAGTTTTGCCTTTTTCTCCCCATTCCCCTCTCATTCCAGCCAGGGGTGTGTGTGTGAGCAAAAAGACCACATGGTTCTTTGCTGCCAACTGGGGTTAAACCACAACAGCACCTTTTAAATATTTCTACGACAGAAGAAGGTCTATGGGAAGCTAAAGTACTTTCTGATCATCTATCTTTTGGTTTCCTATGATACAGTCGGCAAAGAAAAACAAGAACAGTACAAAGGAAACGAATGCTTGCAGTAGCTGCAAAGCTCATTAATTTGTTTAACATATCAAGAAACAAGAAAGGATTCAGCATACAATTATAACTGCAGTCTCTGAAAATGATATCCCAAAGTTATCCAGGCCACCCAGATACATGACAGAACAATATACAGATGATTTAGAAACCTGAAACTGTAGAAGATCCACAGCATTTGGAAAATATGCTACAGTTCTGAGCAAAATTGATGCACTGTGGTTAACAAATGAAAAAGCAAACAGAAATGCTTAGGGTTTTGTTTGTTGTTCTTACTTTAAATTGAAACTGGGGAGTTTCAACCTGTATTTCAAGGGATATTTAGCACACCAGTGTTTGTCCCTCAGGCCCTAGGCATATGCCTGATGGAAGGAAATCACTGTGAGAGAAAACAAATACCATCACAGAAACATCCAGGACATTCACGGCTGGAAAATGGTTCATTCCTGTGAGTTCTGCAGAGGCTGGAAAGAGCCTGAGAAACACGGCATGTGTTTGCTCTACATGTGGGAAACAACAACTGCATCTACATTAAGACTACTGTTAACTCTCTAATTAATGATCCTGTAATACCCTTATAATTTATTTATGTATTTAAATTAGTGTCAGTAACTGAAGCTCCTGCACGCCTTCCATTATTAAAACAATCATTAAGAAAAATGAAAGAGGATCCTTTTGTTTCCAGGCTTTGCAGAATTCCCTGAATGTGGTGTAAATGTGATTATTAAACCCAAGAACTATTGTGTGTCGCCAGCTAAAAAACTTTGTATGAAAATGGGTCTTGCTTATAAGCTTTCCTGTTTGGAGGCAGCTGAAACCTCACACCGAAGTCTCTGATTGCAGATGGATCCTGTCCCTACTGGGGCTGATTTACCTTAATAAAACAAGTTGATAACTGGGGAACTTCAGGTAGTCCATCACAAGCTGTTCACTGTTCCTAGCTCAGGGGAAACAACCTCTGCAGAAGAGTTGAGGAAGCTAATACAGATGGTACCAACTTCAGATGCCTGATTTTAATCTACTGCAATTTCACTCAGACATCGGAAGGTGCCTGGAAGCTCTAAGTGTTCCAGTTCATCTTAACTCCAGCAGGAGATGAGGCATGTATGGAGAAAAAGAGCACCTCAAATCATCTGGGCAAGGGCAGGAATGCCTGACTGCGAATTTGGTCAGAGATACAAAAGCCAGTTATCTTTCTAACAGTTGACCTGAGGCTTCTTGAGGAGCCCTAATCAACATTTGAGGTTAAGGAGGAGGGAATTTTCAGCATCCAGACCAGTAATGCTAGTTCTCTGCATCTGATTCTGCTGCCTTACATAAGGCAAATGCATGTTTTTAAGGGTCCTTCCATGGAAGCGAGTGGAATACGCTTCCACGGGCTCCTCTTTTTGTTGGAAACTGAGGCAAAACTGGTGATGTGTGAAAGTCTCTGCTGGTAAAACTGGGCTGCAGTGACATAGGCCTACTGCCACCCTGCCAGCTGTGGGGCACTGTGATTATTCAGCATCAGTCTGAATCCAAACCTGTTTCTTTCTTATCCCCCAGCACGAGGTGGCACAGCACATACCACTCCACATGTGTGCACTGGAACTGAAAACCCCAGGGCACCTACCAAACCAAAGGAAGTATTCCAAGAAAACTCAGCAACCTTTTCTCAAAAAGAGTGGAAGACTGAAATTTGCATAATTGTTGTCCTCCTTTCTCACGTAACGTGGCTGGAGCTGTCTCCTGACCATCCTGTTGTTTCTTCTCTCAGTCTGCAGCACACAGTCTGGGTGCCACCGACCAGAGAGAGCACAGCCTCACTGCTATGAAAAAAGCTAGAGGTTGTGCTCTATTTTAATTCTATCCTTAACAAAAATTATGTATGTACACACATAGGCCAAAATTAATTTCCTCAGAAATTCCACCCTATCTGGAATTAACTGTGCATCGTTTAACTTTGTTTCAGCTATCAGTCATGATGTTTTATCTTTGTATACGTTCCTCTACTATGACACGCTCATTTGGTGTAACAACAGGTCATTTCATTTTAAGAGATTAGGATAAAACTCAAAACTTCAAAACATTAGCAATACATTAGTTTACTACAAACATCTGTGCTAAAACATACTTTTATAAACGTACTTGGTAATAAATAATTATGGCATTACTATAACCAGTGGCACTTCCCGAAAGGCTCAGGTAAGCAACTGGCACTGCTCTGAGTTTGAGGAGACATCTCTGCCTGCAGATAGAGTTGAAATGCTTTTTATAAAAATTCCCCATCTGGATAAACTTGCTGCTGAAAAATTCTTGTCATTCAGAGATACAGCTCCAAGAAAGCTCAAAACCAAGCATCACTGAAGGCAAAAATGGCACATTTCTGAACTGGCTACATGTCACTTCTCTTTTGAGGTTCTCCCACTGATGTAACCAAAGCTGAGGTATATGCTGATATGCTCCAGTGACATTTTTAGAAGCAGGCCTTGGTGGAACTAGTTCAAGCGGATGTGACTGTGATTTTGTCTCACAGGAGACAAAACATGGGACAAATTAGAAAGACAGTAGTATCTGATTTTATCTGCACTTACCCTGAGAGGATTTTCATTAAGGTAAGGAGGTTCTCCTTCCACCATTTCTATTGCCATGATCCCCAGTGACCAGATGTCCACTTTGGGGCCGTATGCTTTTCTTGTCACCACTTCTGGTGCCATCCAATAAGGAGTCCCAACCATTGTGCTCCGTTTACTCTGCTCAGGGGTGATCTGAGCACAGAAGCCGAAATCGGCTGAGGAGAAAAACAAATATTGTTAAAGCCATCTTGAATTATGAAACGAAGCAAGAGAAGTCCCCACCACCTGCCTGAGAATGCGCTGTTGAATCTATCTGGAAAAGCAGCCATGCTCTTTACTCACTGCTGTAGCCAAGGAAATATTGAATTGGCCACTTAAAAAAAATCCCTCAGGTTTCATGCAGTGGCTTTTATTCACTTGAAGCTTTAGATTTTAACTCCCTCCCTCTGGAAGGAACATACACAAACCAAAGCCACGCTTTACAGCCTTTTCCCTCTAATACCACTGTGCAGGTTGGAACTGGGCTCTTCGCTTGCAGCAGTGGTCAGTGCACCACCAGAGGCCATCACTTTTGGGTAACTGGCAGTCAGTCAAAAGCAGCCCCACACCACATCCTGGGAAGGCTGTGCCTGACCAAGAATACCTACTCAATTTGACAGATCCGTCCATCCCGAGAAGAATATTGTCGCTTTTGATGTCTCTGTGAATCACTTGGTTTGAATGAAGGAAATCCAGTGCTTGCAGGCACTGATAGATAAAAAAGAAACATGAGGGTAAAAATTAATGACCTGATTTCATCACACAAGAAAGGAAATGGCTCTAAAATATTTAATTTCTAGATGAATTGTGAGTAATGGCAGAATGTTGTGCTGTCAAAAGGAATAGCCTGCTGCTTCAACACTATTAGAGTAATAACTTTCTAAATGAAGGCATATTAGCTTTTGAAAGAGAAATGTCAATTATTGTTACAGACTGCCCCCTGGAAGCACAGACAGCATGACTGCTGCTGCAATGAATGTGCTATCCCCATCCATACGACAATCTATTGTTTGCCAAAAAAGGAAAAGTCCCTTCCTTTGGTAAGAAGTGGTGGGAGGCTGCATGATGAAGATTTTATTGTTAGGCTCTACAGCCAATTTGGAACTAGCCTGTTAAGTCATTTTCCAGAAACAAACACCATTTTGGGTGGAATACTATCCTTTAAGCTGAGAACTGTGATAAATGAGTCTCTGAGTTTTCTCTGCTCTTATTTTAAAATTCTGCCACCAGCGTGTTTGCTTTTACAAGCAAGGAATGCAGTACAGACATGTTCCAGGCAAATGTTTAAAGAGGCAAAGTTGAGAATAGTAAAACTAAAAAAAAAAAAAGGAAAAAAAGAAAAAAAGAGATAGTATAATAAACGGAGCAATATTGGCAGGCAGTTCACTTAAGATGCTCCTTCTTCTCTGTATTGAAAAAGCAACACAGAAACAAAACTCTGAACATGAAATCATTCATGTTCTTACCACCTGTTTAGAAGTACCCTCCAGTCCAAGTAATCAGAAGCGCATGTGGGATTCCTTACCTCCCTACAGACAGCTGCTATCTGCCCTTCATCCATACACGTCTCTGTAACAACATCAGTTAAAGAGCCTCCAGCCAAGTATTCCATAACCACCCAGAGTTCATCACCGACTAGGTAGCTGAAAGAAGGAAACAATGGTATTCAGATGAAAGCGCACAGCTGAATTACCTAACGAGAAAGACTACAACTGATTTTGATTCCAGGTCATTTTTAAATGAAGACAGAATAAAATGAATAGACATTTCTTCTAAGCTACACAGTACTTAGAATCTGTGCAGTCTAAATGAGAAAGGCACATAAGTAAAAAATTGGACATCTTAGATGGCAAGCAAGTGAAAAACGCAGTTTAGTAACAGCAAAGATACATCTTGAACCAGGACATATCACATCATCGTTCATCATCTTAGCACATAAATTCCATGATTAACTCCAGGAACAAGGCAACACAACTTTCATAGTTGTCCGTGGCAGGAGGGTGTGTACCACTGAGGACAGAAATTGGAAAACCTTACAGAAAATACATTCAGAAACAGGAAAAACAATTTAAAAACTGGCAAATTACATGTTTCTGAAAACAAGAACCTAGTCTTTCTGGCATCCACAGCAATGGAAAATAGTGGGAACAGCCCAGAATAATTTCTATGATGATTTATCAGTACTATCATAAGACACAGAAAATATCATCAACTGAAAAAAACCCAAACCAACAACAAAGCAACATGGAGGTAGTGAACTTACAGGCTGTTGCTTTAGTAAGATATGGGTGATCCAGGCTTTTGAAAACAGTCTTCAAACTATATATGCCAGAAAAGATTAATGCAGACAAAATGCAGTCCTCTCCCATACATCGTATATGAGTAGATAAAGAGGTCAATTTTCTGCCAGTAACCAAAGGGGTTTTTTAATCTTTGGCTTGCACTATGTAAATGAACATTCACAGGATAGTACCAGAACTACTTACCTGTCTAAATAGTTTACAATATTGGGGTTCTTATTTTCCCTCATGACCAGGATTTCATTAATAATTAGTTCCTTTTTGGGCTGTTGTTGGAGATTCATTTGTTTTATGGCCACCTAAAATGACATTGAAAGCCATTAACTTGAATAGTCTGTTGCATGAGATCAGCATGAACATGGAGTGTTTCTGGAATGACATAGCAGAGCTGTGCCAAACTATCTTCTGATTAGACATAAGAGCTCAGTATCTTACATTACAACACTCTATTTCTCTGCTAGCTTGGGTACTAGTTCCCAAACACATGGCCATATACATTTTGCCCTGTAAAATCTGTAAAAACGGTCTTTTGAACCACAAATCTCTAACAACATTCACTGGACCTACATTCTTCTCAAACAGACTTAGTTTATCACCACTGTTATTATTCATGCACTTCTTGCAAGCAGGAAGTGATTTTGTTACTGTGAAAATATATAAACCAGCTGGTAATACTTCAGCAACTATATGATTTTTTATCATTATTTTAGCAACTACTATTCTTCCCTTGATTGCACAACTGAAAACATATACATTTATTACGTATAAAATGCCGTACTAAAAAGATCATTAAGGTTACACAAAATTACAATCCTAGCACTTCTTGAATTTTGATTTTGCAACTTGAAACAATATTCTTTAACACAGTTTAGATTTGCAGTTATTTTCTGGGTTTAAAAAAAAGTAATCCATTTTATGGTATCTTACAGATACATCCAAGGTTATGAGCAGGGCTTAGGGCTTCTAGATCCCTTGCAGGCCTCTTTCTAAGAGCAGTTACATAGTGCAGAACTGCGGGTGGATGAGAAACCACCAGCAAGATTCAGATGTATTTGCTGACAGCCAGAAGTCATAAATCAGAAAAGCTGTAGCCCCAAAGAGCAACGGGGTTCTTTAAGTCACCACCGTGTCTATTTTCACTATTATGACCCCTTCTGCTCTGAACCACTGTAGCCATCCTGCCTCTGCCTCCCCCTGGCTCCTCCACCCAGTCCCATCTTCCCCCAGGCAGCCACCATGTCTCTGCTTAGATTTTTGTCCTGGCTCAGCCCTGCTCCCCTCCCTGCCATCCAGCTCTGCTCCAGCCCAGGACTCCTACAAATGCACCTTCCCCCACGGTCCCAGAAGAGCGTTCCAACACAACACGCATCTTGTGGGGAGATGTGGTCTTGTGGCTGTTTAAAGCCTGCCTCTTGTTGCCTCCATAGTCTATTTGGCCAGCCTCCCCCTCTGTCTAGTCCTGCTCTTGACATGGCACAAAAGAGACCACCCCTCCGCTCTCATTCCTGGTTTTCCAGCCAGACTTTCAGGCACAGTTTGTACTTATTTAAAAACTCTGGCTTGGAAAAGGAAAGGAATGCTAAGATGCCACTTTAAATCAGCTGCCACAAGGACCACCAGCATTTACACTGCTTTCCCTCAAGATCTTTCTCTCCCCCCCTGGCCCCTACTTCCCTGTGACCAGTTCACAGGCTGTAATGGGCTGTCACTGA
This sequence comes from Calidris pugnax, assembly GCF_001431845.1. Classification (NCBI taxonomy): domain Eukaryota; kingdom Metazoa; phylum Chordata; class Aves; order Charadriiformes; family Scolopacidae; genus Calidris; species Calidris pugnax. Next base: position 12,304,877 of record NW_015090995.1, on the reverse strand, counting down.
CACTGGACCTAAACACGACTGTATTGTTAGGAGAGATCTTTGCTCTTCATATGAGTCTTCTCATTTGTCTGTGTGTGTATCAACCAGCTTCAGTATGACTAAACCAAAACTGCATCCTAAACATGGCCTCTCCTTAATTAGGTCTTGCATTATACTTTGAAGATTAAATACATCATGGAAAAAATGCTAAACAGTATTACTGTCTGAACCTGTGATTAAGATAAATTGGCACCGAATGACGGCAGCCTCCATCAGCTAGTTGATGCATTAATATATTTAGTAATTAAGACAAAGCTAGTGAGTCCTTCTCTGAAAGATACTGCTTCCCAGCTTGCATTCTTTCTGTAGTTAATAAGGACAAAGTCTGTCCAAAATGAAGCAAAATAATGAAGGTATTTATTCCTATAGGGGAATCTATGACCACCCCTAGGATTCTCCCGAGACCTCTCATTATGACAGATCTTTAGATTTTGTATTGCTTTGTTTGTATTACTAGCCAATCACTGGCCAGCTCCACGGGCAGATTTTATGCTGTAAATGTACACAGTTAAATTGGATATATGGACAAACATCCTCTGTAATGAACAACTTCATGCACACTGGGGAACAGAGATATAACAATTTCTAAACCAATACATTTACATTGGCAATAAAACTTATATTGTTTTTATAAGGCCCAAAAGTTTGCTGGGAATTCTTTACAGATTTCTCTCCACTAAAATCCCCATTCAGGGATGATATAACACGGTACCAGGCTGGGATCAACAATACTGTGGAGAGCACTGACCTGTTCTGAAGACAGAGCAAGTAAAAAAAGAATTCTCTTACAATTGGCCTTAAAAGCTATAGGTGAAGCATCAGCCCAAGCACAGAGATCACCAAGACTCTTACTGATCCCAGAGGGGAAAGGACCTCCTCCCAGGAATTCACAGGCATCTTTTCAGCCATTAATCAACACCTCAGTCTAATGGTTGCTGGAAAGCGACAGCAACAGTAAGTGTTCAGTTACTGAGGCACAGAACCACATTGTCCTTAAAAAGCTTTCACTGAAAAGCTGCAGATGATGCATTTTGCCAGCTGACACTAGTCCATGCTTAGGAGGAACAGTCTTAGCAAGAGGGGTATTCTGCAGGCTGACACCAGCCTGTGCTCCAGAGGAACAGCCTTTGCAGTAAAGATCCACTGGTGACCCAAAAGCCCCATCCACAGTTTGTGCCAGAGGGAAAGCAAAGTCCGCTGGGGCTGTTGACGCTTACCTCTTGTCCTGTGGCGATGTCGATTGCTGTATAAACAGTTCCCGATGCCCTAGAAACAAAACAGCAGCAAAGAAATGAGAAGGAGTTCGGTCCCCGTGAGTGAAAGCAAGCCCAGATAGATCTCTGCTGGCTGTAGTGTTTAAGAAACACCTTTGTTCACCCACTCCTTCAGCCAGCAGTGCACAGCACAGCTGCCCACCAGCCCTCTGCCTGCAGGGTATCCGAGACAGAACTCATGTCCAACATGAAAAAAATGGGCTGCTGCAAATCTCAAATGTACATACTAAATTATTTTAGTTCAGAACTTAAGGGGGGGGGGGGGGCCTACAACAACTGGAAAATAATATGTTTAATATATTTAATTCTTTTTCATTTTCTCCAGGTTTGCTTTTTTTTTTCCCTCTCCCATTTTTTAGGGAGTGAGTGGCGTTTTTGTTTTGTTTTGTTTTGTTTTTTTTCCCAGAGAACGTAACATTCACTCTAGTTGTGCTTTCTCAGACCTCTTATTTGGATCAATCTGCAAAATTCAGGCAACACCATGCAGTCATTCCGAGAACCCTGAATACACATGACAGCCATTTGAGGAAAGGAGCTAGGCTCATGCAAGGAAACTATTCTCCAGCCATCCTGCAGGGCCACAGCCAGAGCAGGTTAAGGCATAGATTGTTTCACACACAAATGGAGAATTACTCAGCTTCTTTGTGCGTCAAGAGCATCAGCAGCTGCTTCTGTTAGGTGCCCCATACAGGAGAAGGACTCTTCGTGGTGTGTATGTTTTGCTTCTGTGGCAGACACAGGTTGTGCTGCAGAGTCACCAGAAATAAATGGCATGTTCACCTGCAGAACTAGACAGTGTGGGAGTCTGACTGCCATCTGCCTCTTGTTAGAAGAGGTTCTTCCAGTGTAATGATGCGAAGGGCCGGAAAGGCCACAATCAGAGGAAATCCCTTTAGGTTTAAAAGCAACTGTGGGCTCATAAACCCTAATGGGGCTTCGTTCTGAGCGAAACCACAGGTTTATACCGCCAGCATTTAAGAAGCCCTGTCTGCATGGGCAGGGAGACCAGGGAGAGTCAGGGCAGGAATTCTGAGATGCAGGAACACGCACCCAGCAAGTGTCCCACTGACTGAAAACGCCATAATCAGTTTGTTCATTTTTACATGATCCCCTGGCTTGTTTGTTTACCTGCAGGCTGAAATATTTCTGAAGCATTTTAATTCAACAGGCACCAGAGACTGTATGTCTGTGTTGAGAACAATGTTCTCATTGGGCACGCTATGTATTCTTTTAATATAAATGCAAATGCATTTTCCTATGACTAATTGTCGAGATTAATCCAATTTGTTTTCATAAAAAGCCAACAGCATTTATTCAGACTTGCTAACACTGTGCTGTACCTCCTGAGCAAAGTCCTGACAGGATTTATTTAAAAACAGCTTATTTAAATTAGGATGCTTTTGGTATGCTCCAGGCCATCTGTGAGGAGTTTAGATAAAGGTGAGTAATTTAAGTAAAGCTGTGAATTAATTGCAAGGGCTCTGCAATTCTGCATTATGAACTTTTACTTCTAAGCAACTGTAATTTCTGATCTGTATCTAACTTTTAAATGCCTCTGTAATATTTTAGTTTTAATGCAGTTAAGCAAGTACCAGGGCCCACAATCAGATCTGTGTCACTGTGATGCAGTGCAGTGCAAGTGAAAAAAACCAACCTGCACCCGGGCTGCTCATGGCTCCACACTAACCTGTCTTCCTAGCAAGAGCTAACACTGCTTGAACGAACACAGCTTCTTTATCAAGCACTAGTTAACGAAGTTTCCTCTAGTGTCAGCACCGTTTTTAGTCCTCAACTGGAGACAGATGACAAATCAGAGAATCAGCACTGAAGCTGGCCTGTTCTTCAGCACAGGCTGCTGGCTGCCGTGCCCTGCAAAGTGGCTGTAAAACCATCACACTGTTTAGGACCTTACCAGCTGTAGGAAGCCATGGAGTGCTACATGCTGGTTGAGTTGCTCTCCCTTATGTAAGACGTTGCTCTCTACCTGCAGTTCTCTGAGCAGCCACGTTTCTCGCTGCCTTGCAGTGCACTCATTAACAGCTACTAAAAAACTACCCACTTCCAATGCTACCAGTGCCTTTGGCATAACTGTACCCAACTCACTGCAAAGGCGGGCAGCTCGGGAACCGGCACCTGCATCAACTAAGCACACCAGCACCATCCGAGGCAGTGTGTCTCAGCCAGCCCTGCTGCAGACAGACTCACTAAGCCCAGCCACGCAGCAGCTGGTTCCTCCTGATCACCCTGTTTGATTACCTTTGTGATGATTATTTTTTCTTTAGGATCTTTCCCCGTCACTGTAAATTGACCTGCAGCATTACAGTCACGAGCTGGTTATGGCAGCACACTCACTCCTCTGTAAGAAGGGCATGCAATCTTCAGGCTGTACTAAAAGCTGGAGGAAATCAATTTGGGTACCCTTTTAGGCCAGATATTAGCCACTTGTCTTTCCACCAGTTGAGACACCTTTGTACAAGCTCACTCCTAGGACTGTCAAAATAAAAGACTGTGAGGGTGATGGTCATATTCTCACAGTGACAGCAACAATCTGCTTCACACGCATGTTTATTCTGACTCTCACTTCTTCAGCTGACACTTATCTTTTGAGAGACTGACACAGCTCTACGTGTCCACTGACATTTTACAAATGACAATAAGAACCAAAGCTTCAGGAAGAAAGTGAGCTGGAATCTAAGAAAAGGTTTTTATACAATGAATGGAGCAGAAACACCTTCTTACAAGTGCCCTACCAAACAAGATATATCTACGATAAAGCCTGCCAGAGAAAGAGGATGAATGTGTCTGGCTTTCTGCAGTACTTATCAGTTCTAGGTCAGCAACAAGCTACTCCGAGTTCAAACCTCATAAGGAGTTAAGGCAGAAAACTATCTCCTGATGTCAGTAAACAGCTCCTGTCATGCACTGACAGCAGTGTGATCCTGGTGTTACACAAACAGTGCTAGTCCTCCTGCCATTACAACACAGCCAAGGACACTTTGACTGAGGCGGAGTCTGTCTCCGTATTTAAAATACCAGTCAGATACTTAATTTTGACGTAATTTCTTTTGTTCTTGCCTCCTCACATAGAAAAAATTTCCAATCAATCCTACTTACAGTAAGCAAAGTTGAGTTTCAAAAGGGAATAGTTTGGTTGACTATTTTCAGTAAAATCCTAAAACCTGCAGGATCCTCAAGTGGTCTGCCATCAGGCAGGTGATGCATCTTCTCATCATGTACTCTGTGCATTGACACTATGTTTATTACTGAATTTTTGGATTTTACCACATCTGCTAGACAACAGAGCTTATTATTTAATTTTTTGTTTCAGTTTCTAAACTATGTGGTTATAATCCTGATCACTGAATATTTTTTTAGCAAAATATTTGAAAGAGATGCTATTGAGAATCGTTATTTATCTGACAACTCTCAGTGGTAAGCTGCTCTTCTAGGCAATACAGTTTCTTCCCTTTCTTTAGCATGGCTATATTATTTTGAGATACACACAAATTATTTTTCCTAAGAAAAGAAGCAAGCAGTTGTCACATGCAGGATCTTCCAGGTCCTGCTCCTTGCTGCAGTCAAGACATTGCCAGCATCAAGTTGCCTTTGACAATACCTTCTGGCCACAATTATAAATTCTGAGCAGTACTGACAGACAGGAGAATCTAAATGCAGCGTTTGAACATGTTTGGAGCTAGCCTGACTTCATGCTTAATATTACACCAGTAAAATACCTGGCCCATGTTTTTGTATACGTAACTGTGATTGGACTTACCCTTGGCCAATTTTTTCAAATCGAGTGTATTTCTTCTTAGGATCTCCTACGCTCACAATGCTCCCTGAAAGAAACAAAATTAAAGATGCTCACTTAATAACAGAAACACCACCTTCCAGCAGATCAGAAATGAAGCCCCATTGTCTGGGGTTCAGCTGTTTGTAGTCAGTTGGGTAACAACAATAACAATACAGGCAGCTTCACAGCACAGATGGCCTCCATGAAAACTGATTTTCTACAGCCCTTTGGAGAGTAAACTTGACAGGAAACTAAGAACATGGAGAAACATTCACAGGACACCAATATCAGAAAAGCAGCACCACCAATGCAAGTGTTTGATGTCTATAAACACTATGAGAGCTGGAACAACAGAGACTTTATTTTCTCAGGAATAAATACTCTGTGTGATTCAACAGAAGGTTTAATACTTCTGAAGACTAAATGCACCTTGGGTTCTGGAATCAATTTTTATGAACAGGTGCCATTTTCAGAACAGGAAGAATATTGCAAAGTGTTTCCAGGAGGCAGTCTTCTCAACCTTTCAGCAGTTTGCCAAAAGAACGCCTTTATGTTTTCAAAGAACAGCATCTCATGTTACAATCAATAATTATAGGGCTTCAAGAACTACGATCCACATAATTCATTGCCAGGCTAAGTTCTCAGGAAGACCTGGCTTTTGCCATTTTAAGAAGCCCACTGCTGGCCTTCAGCCTGACTCAGATGGGTAACTAGCACTTGACTCGCAACCTCAACGCTGCACACAAATAAGCGCTGCCGTGATGGCTAACAAGGCCAGCGATATTCCTCAGGCACTGGTGTTACACAGACAGCTGCACTAATGAGATGCTGATAATACCATGCGTACAGGGGATGGGTTTCAGAAGGCTGGCTGAGGCCAGATGGGATGCTGCCGCCTCCCGGCAGCTCTGGGCTGCAGCCGTGGGAAGGACAGGGCCGGGACAGTCCGGCTCCATCAGCCACCACGGAGCTCCTGTGCCCCTGACAGCTCAAACTAAAGCACGCACTGCTTGGCAGCTTCCTGCCCACTCGGAGGCGTAGGCAGGCTGAACGGGAAGGAAAGGAGGCAGTAATTAGGATGCTATGTTTGTGTCAAATGAAAGAGCCAAAATCTGATAAGCTCAAACAAAACTGAAGGAATAATTAAAAAAAATATTGTTTTTTCTGGTCCGGTAGTTTCCTAGATAAATACAATGAAGCCTAAGGTGATGGCTCAATGCAAATGACTTCTAAAGATTTATCTTGGAACATACATCACTGAAATACTTTAAGAAGATTAGTTCAGGAGGAAAGACTTCCAACATTTCCCAGCATATTTTGTTTGGCTGATCTGGCAATATTCCTGAATCACAAATACAAACACGTACTTATTTGTTCACCTGAGCACCCAAAGCAAAACTCAGCAATTCACTAGAAGTAGTAGCAAACACCCCTCTCCCTTGTCGAGGCCATTTCTCTGGAGCAGGGGGCTTTAGCATCCAAACAGGCATCTGACTGGATGCCCAGCCAGGAATCCTGCCTGCCAGCACGGCAAGAAGACGGGGCATCAACACCATCTGGTCCGCTGCCTGCTAAAACAATTTTGCTGGCCTTGGCAAGGCCGCTAATGTGAGCTGCAGGAGGAGAGGTTTCCTTCACCCCGTGGTACTCACTCCCTTCTCCCAGCACTCCAGGAACCGTGGCCAGTGCCACGGCCGTGTGAGCACCCACCTACTGGCCGAGGGTGCCACCACAGCCTCAAGTCACCTGAAGGGGCCCTGCCCTGCTGTGCCAGTCTGCAAGAGTCAGAGCAACTGGATTGTCTGGAGTCCAAGCCAAGGACATAATGCTTTCAGGACCCAGTTAACTTCTTGCAGTTTTACCTCACTGAAACGTATAACGTAGGACAAAGCTTTCATTCTGCTTCTCTACGGTAGGTCTCCAAAACAAAATAGCCCTCCAGTCAAGAAGAATATGACCAGGGGACTCTGGGAGCCCCTTTGAGCTGACTGTAAGAAGGCATGTGAGATGAGAAAGCACAGCCTCCTGCTCACACTGCTGAGCTTAACCATCCCCAGGCAGGGATCCCCACGAGACTCTGCAGCACTAAACCAAACGCTGCCGTCATCCCGGGATGGGCTGGACAACAGGAAAAACACTCTGCTGTCAGTGTCTGTCTGCCCAGGTGCTATTTTCAGCTCATTAATGGAACTGTATATCTATCACAACAGATATCAGAAGTTCATGGAAGTTTATGTTAGAAAAGAATAAAGAAAAAGACTGCAGAACAAATATTTTGAAAAAGAATTTTCCAAATTTGCCACTCATTTTGCAGTTCAGATTTCTGTAGTTTTTCCTCAAACCTTGAGTAGCTGCTTTCACAAGTTAGTTGTTTGTGCTGGTTTCCTGTGCTTAAGCCAATGAACATCAAATTTGACAGCACTAAAATCAACAAAGTGACTGGTAGACAGCTCCAGTTCAGAGAAGCATTCCCTGCTCTGGACCAAATATAAATATATCAGCTATTTTGATGTATTTAAGCACTTTTTTTGGTCCTAAATTAAGTGGATAAGAAAGCAGAATTGGGCCACTTCTGTTTTTTAATTACAGTGCAACAAATTAATGATTTCATTACAGACAGAAATTTTTTTGATCTTATCTCAATATTATGGGCTTTATTCCCTAGTAAAACTTGTAATGAAAGTGGTTCTAAAAAAACCCAAGTTGTTTCAAGCAGAAAAGAATTATGAAAGAAATTTAAGATAAAAGAGGGCAGGGGGTATCTTCCTAAAATCAGCATAACATCAGTTGTGGGGGAAGTAGGCAAGGTGGAGAAGTCATACAAGTTAAAACAAAACAGAAAAAAACAACCACCACACATACTTGAATAGCCCAAGCCTGTAACACAAAAGCATCACCCCTGCTTTGAGATAGCTTCATGAAAGCACAAAAAGATTTTCATTGTCCACATTTCAATTTGCCCAAGGCAGACCTTCAGACCTTGCTCACTGGGTATCAAATTCTTAAGAAAGAAAAAAGCATGAAAGCATGTAACATTTCGAAGATATAATCCACAATAACTCGAGGGCTCAGCCCAAACATGGCATACACAGGAGCTTGAATAAACAATACACATACTTACATTCATGTATGCAGGGTACCTGCAGATCTCATGGTGGATGCCTACCTCAAACATTCATCCTTGGTTGAAGAAGCTGTAATTCCTCCTCTTTATATGTTGACATACCTGCTCGTAACTATCTGCTCTGGCATTTATTTCACTGTGCCCTCAGCTAAAGCTACTGAACTTATCCCTTGAATACTCCCTAATGGCACAGAGATTCAGTTCTTTTTAGTCTTGTCAAAATGCTACAGATGCAGAAGACCCTCCACAAGGAGCTGAAATCTCACAGCGAAGGAAGGCTTCAGCCTCTGCAGTCACACCAGCCATCAGCAGCAGGGCAGGTACAACAAAAAGGTAGGTATAGCACAAGAACCAGCATTGACACAATCACTATGAAGAAGCCACAGCCAGACTGCACCCCTTTACAAGCAGTTGCCCCCATTAAAGACAAAATGTTATTGGCTTTGAGATCAAACACAAGGAGGTATAGATCAATCTACTTTTTGTCCTAACAGGGAATGGTAGACACAGGATAAACTAGGCTATGTTATGAACCCAACAATTCATTATCTGAGAACACAGCACCACCAGCTATTACGTGCAAAAAGCAGATTAAATCGGTTGTACTGCAGAATCACAAAGGGCTTGATGTGTTTTCCTAGAGTATGATCTGTGCAGGGGTTTGGGGCCAATGGTTAGGATTCTAATAGTATTAACTGGCTGGGAATTAGCTATGACAAAGTGCCATGTATCTGAGGAATACACAGTGGATGTGCTGGAGGCTGGCTCCTGAGAAACGCTTGCAGTGCAGGTTTACCACATCATGCCACATTGATGTGTCTCTCTGATACATCTTTATGAGCATAAAGCTAAGAAATAAAATAAGGTTTGTTATAAAAGTATTTTTTTTTCTTTTGGGGCACATTTAAAACACCTCTTCCTCTCTATTCACAGTGTCAATTTTGATGTTCTTTTAAAGGAGTTCTCTCTGATAAAAATGTAGAGTTCTTATAAAAACGAACTCTGATATATTAGTAGAAGTAGTAACAACAATTGCAAAAAGGACACCAATAGAATATCTGTGGCAAGAGAGCTCCCTGAGGCTGGAAGGAATCAGCTTAGTGCTCTAGTTGTCTACTGGTAAAAAAAATACAACAAAAAAAACCCCAAGAACGAAACCCAAAAAACCCCACACAACAAAACCCCAGTAGATTTCTGCAAAGTATTCTGGCTCCGATGACTGTTGAGAAGTCAGGAGTCTAAAGAGAATTTAGGAACCCGAGTATTCTGTTTGATTTGGCCATCAGCACACAGGAGTTCACTAGGTCATTCACTAACTCACAGCCTTCTGCTCAACCAGAAATAATCTCGGCTTTTGCCTTTAGCATAGAAGGAAGCACAGGCAAATCCAGCCCAGCCACAGTAACCCTCAGAGGCAGAAGGAAAACCCACAGTGCTCTCTCACTTCCTCTAAGCTCAATAAGAGTTTGTAAGTGACTCTGTGACACCAAACTGATGAACATTTGGTGCATATAACCCTGAGACGTGCGTACAGTACATTGCTTTATCAGACAAGAAATACAGAATACGTACTCAGTTTCTCTAGGATCTCCTCATCTGTCATCTTGGATTTTTTTCGCTGCCGGTCTGTGTTTCTGTACAAAGTGTTTGTGTTGGAGTTTTCAGGTTGGGGAGTGGTGGCTTCTTTAGCTGGTGCTGGTGCAGCGGCAGGTTCAATTACAGAGCGTGTGTAGATCTGTGACAAGAAATTATTTGTGTCATAAAGGTGGCTTGCAGAGATGCCCCTGAGATCATATTTCAAATACAAATCCTTAGGAAGATCCTGTCTGCCACATACAGGACTCTTAAAATGTTTGGTTTTGCTGTCCAGCACTCAAACTGAATGGGCAAAAATGAAAGGCAAGTTTTACACTTTTTCATGGCCAGTTTCATTTTCAATTTTCTTGAAAGACAACTGAAACAATGGATTCTGTGTTGCAAGGACACATAAGTAGATCTGTCTGGAGCCCCAGAGTCTTGTTGCTTGATGCTCCTATGTTTTCATCGGTAACAAAATTACTTCAGTTTGTACATGTCTGAATAGAAGCAGGGAGCATCTCCCTTTTCTGATCATAACTGTCAAACTAACTTCTCATCAGTTTTTCAAGCTGTGTGGACTGGCCATTAGGAGCTGCGTTCTAGTCCTACAAAGACCTACCTTCTCTTTAAAATGCATAGCTGTGTAGGATTCTTCTCACCTAACTTCAGTTGCATAAAAGTTAAGGATGTAGCCTGAGCTGTTCATTTAGCTACTTATATCATCTGTGGAGGGGGACAGGTACCTCCAGGGGACAGTTTCTCCCATGTAACCTGCAAGGGTGTGAACTGCGTCTGATGACCGCTCTCTCCGCTGATGGCAGAGAACCTACACAGATACTTTGCACAAAGTTGCTCGCTTTTACCAGCAGCATTAAAAGACACAAACTAAGATAAATTCACAGACCCTATCAGAATCACAGGAAACCCATGACTAACTGAGATTTTCCTGGCGTCCATGGCCTGGGTGAAGCACTATGTCATGGTATGACTCCAGCCCTCAGGAGTCTTCATTTGCAAGTGCTGCCTGATCAGAAACATCCAGCTCTGAACTACACCAAACACAGAGCTAGCCAAAGCTGGGACTTACTGATTTTGTATGTTCTGGCCGTGGTGCAATAACAGGTGGAGGTTCATTGTCATCTTCCTCTTCTTCATCATCTTCATCCTCTTCTTCAGAAACAGAGGGAGCTAGCGGGGGTTCTGATGCTGTTTTCGTACTCTAGGGACAGACAGAAGCATGAGTGACAGTCACCATTTTGGCACTTGGAAGGTTTGATAACTACACACAACTTCAGTCTACTTAGACATCAGAAACCCATCGAGACACGCCTATAGTCCTACAGGCCTCAGTTCTAAGTTACACAGGTCACAATACAATTTAAAGGTTACAAATTACTGTGCTGTTTTCTTAATTTGTCTTGATGTTTTTCATTTTTGCTAAAAACAACTAAATCACTCCCATGCTTAGTGAAAGTCTAATTTCACAAAATGTAATGCTTGAATATATCACTACAAATCACATCTAGTTGCTGGTTAATTGCTTTGGCATTGTGTCTACAGAAATGCTAACAGTTAATTAAGCTAACAGGTGTCTACTGGCTAGGTTAATTAACACACTTCAAAGTGCAAAGACTCCTTCATCGTCTTGCTGGGAATTTGATTTTGGAGAGAAAGGCTATTTGTTTCTTTACTATTTTACCCGTAGGGTAATCCTATTGCCTGTTTCCAGTGTGCTGGATTTCCCTGTTTAGCAGCTCCTTTTTCAGCACCATCCTCCTCTTTACCTAATCATAAGTTAACAGGTTGATCTTTCCACTGTTTGCCTGTTTCTTACCCAGAGCAGCAGTAACCCTCTCAGCAGCCAGGTGCCTCCTGCAGTCCTGCTGGGGCTGCCAGGCAGGAGAAGGAGAAAAGCCCCTGCCAGGGTGTAGTTCACCTCCAGGCAGACTGCAAATACGGGGCAGGCAAGGGAGGTCTGGCCGAGCAGCTGTCTACGTGTAAACCAAAGCCCACAGTGCAGGTATTTAGGTGAGCTGAACACCCTCTGCCCAGCCACAGCCGCTACTCAGAGGCAGGGGGTTATAGCACAAATTGGCTGGTGAAACCAAAAGCTGAAAAGGTGCCTTGTTACGTGTTTACCAACTGCTTTAAAGCTGGCTGCAACAGGCCACTGGGAGAACTGAAGCAAGTCAAAGGCACTGTTCTAAATATTCACATCTCATTTGCGTTATCTTCAAAATGGCATCAATTTGGACCAGTATAAATACCAGCAAAGGATGGCAAGCAGGTAATGGCAAGAGCTAATCTTCATGTTTTGCTGAGTAATGACTGTATCATTGCTTTAAATCACCTGTACTTGAACACACAGTCACATAGATACACACAGAGCACTGTATTTTCTGTGAGACTCGGTTCCGTTACTCAACTTTTAAAGGCAAATGGTGAAACAGGTTATTAATGTGGCCAAAGTAGGGAATGAGACATCAGACATTCTGAACACCAGTTTAAGGGCCAACTCTGTCAAGCAAGGGGTTGTCCTAATGGAAAGGTGAATGTTACTTATCATACATTAGATCAGTGTATAGCTTTCTATGCAACATTAGCATACATGGGGATAGCAGATGGTTAAGGGAAAAATAAAGAAAGCAATAATCACATTTCTGTTATGTCAAATTCTTCTAACTATTTTTTCCACTGAGCTCCATGCTTGGTTTGACAGCCCTAAATTGTGCAGCTAGAACATATACAATGTCATATTATTTAACGCCAGACTCCCATTAAGGAGTGAAATGAAATTAAAGTAATTTCAATGACTGCTCCATCCTGTCAGGGAGTTGTTTTCCCCGTACTATAACATTCAACCAACATTCTCTGAGTCGGTAACTTTTGAAAGCTGACATCTTGACTCACCTGTCTGCATCTACTAGAACAAAATACCACAGCATCTGCCAATGTGTCCATACCCACTGGAAAACCTTCCCACTGGAAGGCTCTACTATGCTCTGGTGAACCCCAAACTTCCTTTTAAAAGTGTGTTTTATTAAAGACAAAGAAAGTGGCATCAATTGAAAATCTGAAGTGTGAATATTCAAAGATGGTTTTGATTTCATTATACACACTCTCTTCTGTGTAATCACAAACTTAAAATTAAGTTGCTTAACACTTGAAAATAAAGGCCAAATCCCCATTCAGTCATTTGCTATTTAATGCACTAACATTAACACTAATAAATCTGGACAATATTAATGTGGATGTCATGACTGCATCTCTGGGATTGCTATGGCAATCCAGTATTAATTAGAGTGGATGATTATTTAAAACTTTCTTTCAATGGTTCCAGTGAGTTACATATCAATTATAACCTTATTTATATTCAGCTACATATCCAGCTGTACTAAGGATAAATCATAAAATTTAATAGAAATGGATTCTGAGTTGTTAAAACTAAATTAAAATGGGCTAATTAGACAGCACTGCATATTGTTGAGCATTATATATTCCACAATGGCTAAGAACAGCAAGCAATCTTCTGTCTGCAAAACCAGACTTTCATCTGTTTAAAAGTTTTTAAACAGAAAATTAGAAAACAGCCAGTGCTCCCTTTTCTGCTGCAGCAAAGACACTAAAACGTAGCTTCTTTCAGCCTCCAAGGCTGGCACTGTCACAACAGGCAAAGCTCACAGCTTGCTCCACAATTCCTAAACACCAAGAAAGTCGAGGGTTACTTTCACACTCACCGAAGGATGGGCTTCTATGTATCCGTGGGCGCTTTTATCTGCAATGGGCAAGGGGAAAATTAACCAGATGCTGTTATAAAACTGCCTGTTGTGGGGAGTCCCACAGAACAAGTAAATCCAAACAGATAGCATTTTTCTTGCACAACACCCTTCCAGTAGCAATGGTTATTTCACCTAGCAAGCAAGATAACAGCATGAAATTCTGGGTTATTCTTTTTCTAGTTTCTTGTGTCTATTTTTTGCTAGTAAATAAAATACATAGAAACTTGGTCAAGAAAATGCAAATTGTTCTTTAACAGTCAATGCCTCTGTTCCACCTAAGAGCTAAAGCACCTTTTAAATTTTATTTTTATATAAATTGCAAGTATTGATTCTCTTTAGTTTGTGAAAATGTTTCCCCATAAAAGCTTCTGCAAAATCCCCCTTTGCTGTGGCAGTTCTATTCTGACAGCACAGTAACTTAGGAAGGTTCAGGAGCATACAGTAATTGTTTTGAATTTTGCATTTTGTCATAAAACTAATTGCTATTTTAGCAGACATTAAGTGTCAAGCTAGACAGTCAAATCTTTTAATTATGGAATTTAGAAAAAAAGATGCTCAAAAGAAGATAAATGCTACTAAATTCTGGAGATAACCACAGTTTTTAGAAGGACTTCTGAGAAGCTCTCCCCAGTCTGCATTTTGGAAGTTGTATTGGTTCAACCAGTAAACTGAGGAAATTGCAGACTCCACTGCCACAGACCATTGTGTGTAGGGAACTGAACCACCAGGTTAAATTACAGATGCTGTCCACACCCTGTTGGACAGAGATACCCCCTTATTAACTAAAGCTGTTGACATAAGCTTTACCAAACTAGCGGTATCTTGAAGGCATTTTTGTTTAAAAGTCAACGCAGTTATTAAGGAATAGCAAAAGAACACATCAATACAAAAGCCAGACACGCTGCACCTAGTAAAAACTTCTGCTTACATGCTAGATGTGTCACCAGCCAGAGTGTCTGGCAAAAAGAAAGAATGGACCAAAGGAAAAAAAATGCCAACTGCAGCACAGACTTGGTCTCTCGTTTTCGCAAGGTTACACTAGAATTCTGCAGACTGTACATAACCAAGGGAAAAAATGACACCCCCATCACATTTGCAGGCTTTCAGACAGTAACATCTAAAACACAAGTATGTTCCAGGAACGAGCACGCTACGGAGGTTGCTCTGGACACTGATGCATTCTCATTCTCAGTGGCAACATTCCTCTTCCATCACAATAGCAGCCGTTCTAGGTTTGTGAATTTATGCCTAGCAACCTAACCTGCCCTACAGATAACGCAAAAAAATCATCAAAAATTCTCCTCTACCACGAAGTATCACAAAAAATTCTCGTAGTCCCTAACCTATTGCTCACAGGATGCAAGAGTAACTCATAAAATCAACAGAAGAATTATACCCTGTACCCTAATCTGAACATTGTAAAGGGAAAAGGATGTGAAGAAACAAAAGTAAACATGATCTTTGGCCATAAGTCTTCTGAATAAAAATGGTAAAGATTGTTCCATCTAGTATCTTATTTAGTTTTAAAAGCAAGGAACAAGGAAAAGTCACGATTTCAATGACATTTAGGGGACAAAAGGAGAAATATAATTCATTTCAGGAGCATTCCACAATGTGGAATTTTTTAAGATTGCTTCTTGAACACTTGAATGTTGAATTTTGGTCTGACTCATTTTGGGTCTGACGCTCCCTTTTTCGCAGTGAGGTGTCGACTTACCTCCTGACGTAAAGCTCATATATTTCTGGTTGTTAACTGTTTCTTTGGAATCATAAAATTTGAGAACATCTAGAACAGCTTGTGGGTTCTTCTTCTGCTCCAGTTTTGTTATGTTGGAGGTCTGTAGTAGCCTGGCCCACTGCTCTGGAATGCCCTGTAGATGTCAAGTGGAAAGAATGTGGATTTAGAACATTTAACAGCCACAGCCTCACAGATCTTTACCAAGATCCCATGCTACCTGTAAGATTACTTTCAGAAATTTTGATTGACACCTCACAATTAAAATTAGTGGCTTATACATTAGATGCAATCATTTTCTTCTCTATCAAAATATAGAGCTAAAACCAGGATCCAACTTTAAAAAGAAAAGAAAGTTATGACTGTGATAGGAAAAAAAGTGCATGAAACTCATCTTTAAATCAACTCCGCTCTTCCATGGAATAATGATTTAAGGCTTAGCTTGTTATCCTGGTGATTCAGTGCAGACATAGCAAGACTATTCTATATTCATGGACAACACATTGTATTTTAGGAGCTTTACACTGGATTTTTAATGCTTAACACCACAAACACATTTTGCTGAAATGATCCTGCTATCTGATTAAAAGGAAATCCCCAGTCTGATACTATTCATTTTCAGCATACCAGGGAACACTGCGGGGTTAAGAATCTGCACTTAAATTCTCAAAATTGCCACACTGGGTTGTACCACTGCTGCTAAGGATGTCTCTTTTTTGAGCTCCTGTAGCTCTTTAGGTTTTCTACTGTAAATATGGAGAAAGCAGGGACTCAGAAAACAGGCTGAGAGTGCCGAAGCCTCGCATGAATTCTCGGACATCTTACAAGTGAGGGTGGCATTTGAAAATTGACCCAATCGCTGAAAGCCGCAGCTCTGCATTGAAATCATTTGATGAAAATTGCTTTAAATATCCAGTATAATTTCCTAAATTTGAAAGCCTGCAATTTTCCCCATTTACTGCACAGCCAACATCTACCAGCGAATTGTAAGGCTTCTTGATGATAAACTATACCTGAAGTACATTTAAACTTAGCCTTGTTGCCACCCCAATCTAGGTAAACACTTTAATACAGCTTCTTCCTAAGAAGTTCTCCACAAAACAATGTGTGACATGGGCCTCCAAAGTTTAGGATTAATGGAAAAAAGTGGGATAAGCCAAGCAACAAATCTACTGCAAACACATCAACCTGCTGCTGCAGTGCTATGACATCTCAAAGAAGCATTTTGATGCAAGATTCTTTTGGGCCTGTGACGCACCTCTGGGAGCTTCCCTGTGCACATCTGTGAGCCATAGAGATCTGGCTGTAATGGACGTAAATAAAGAAAGAAAAGAAAGTTAAAACAGAATGTGGGACAACTTAGAAGGTGGTAGGAGGAAACCAATGGGCCAAAATGGGGAAGTCCCATCTAAAATGGGATTTACAAGGTAGATACCAAAGAGAGTAGGTGGTGGACAGGCTACAGGAAGGCAGGCTTAGGAAAACAGAAAAATCACAACTGTTCCAAAGTTTGGAAGCATCATTCCCCCTTCTCTCTTTTTTTAAAACCAGTTTTTCTCTCCCTCATAAAAATACATTACTGAGGATTAATGGCAAGTGACTGGAAAAATTACCTGTAATTTCTTTTTTTTAGTTAAAAAATAAAAATAATAGAGAAAGATCTGGGCTTTTGCTGTTTGTCTAATTTGGAAAGCCAGGTTAGCATTTTTGAATGGCTCTACACAAGTTTTTTTCCAACGGTTCTCCAGCTCCAAGATCACAATTGGCCAGTGCACGAAACAGAGTGCAGTGGAGAACACAGCTGGTCAAGATCAGATTTCACACTGGGAGGTTGTGTATTGTCGTAACACAAATAATCTATGTGTGTCAGACTGAAAATCAGGACGATTCTAAAGAAATGCTTGATTAGATCAATAACATGCAACTTCTTTGGATCTATAGCCACAACTTTCTCCCACTTGCTAATGTCGTAACTTTGAAACTTTAGAAGTTTGGTGGGTGACCACATTTCATTCTAGACTGGGGATCAGGAAACTGTTTCAAAAATGCATGCCTTACAAAACGCACTCCCCAAAGCCCTGCAAACCACACTTCTTCCTCCATTCAGAAAATGCAACTGTTTCTTCAAAATAAATTAACAGAAAGCTCTAGCAGCATGCTCCCGCCCAACAGTTTCCAACCAATTTTATTTTGAGCTTTAAAAGCCTCAATTCTTAGCAAATGTGGTTGCTCCAAGCACAGTGAAATGGAGATACAACATACGTTCATGAGCAACAACACAGCTTGGTGCTCAAGCCTGAAAGCCAAAAACTCAGGAGCCCATGCAGCTTTGATTTGAGATGCGACTAACAGCAATCAGGTAATGCAGCTGGGGGTGACTGTTCGGTGTCAGAAAATGGCCCGATGCATTGCACATAACAGTAGAGCAGACACTACTGGCATGACAACTGTCATAATTCCAAACAACCCCCCCATATATTTGCACATCTACTGGACATTCCCATGGCACTTCCAAACTTTTGAAAGAGACAGACAGTGTGATCACTAGACAGTGGGAATATTTTTACATGATATGGCTAGTGGCAGTCCCTTCAGCAGGACATACTTACCACGGGACTGCTCAGCTGATACACGGGTTGTATCCAGGTTGGGACAAATCAAACATGCCTAATGTAGTGTGTAACACAATCCTTGCACCTGGGATTAGCTGGGAGCTGACAGCCAGTGCTTTGACTGACATTTTACTGCACCAGGGACTGCAGAGTTAAGTCCTGCACTGCACAGGGGAAGTCACCTGTCCCTTTGGTTTGTTTTAAACTAGTTAGAGCCTTCTCAATCTGCAGCACTGCGCTTCCACGCTTTAGGAATAGCTATTATTGTAGAAATACTGTGTAACTGTAAAACAGCAGCCATATAATGTCCACTGTTTTGAAAGGTTAAAAGATATTTTAAAAAAAGTGCTACAGTAATAAAGCTGGACATATTTAGCCATGTACAATCGCTTTGTTCCATAAAAGGCCAGGACCTGTGCTGGTAAAAAAATCTTTGATGCTAGACTGATCTGACACACTGGATGATAATAACAACCTTCAAACTGATCCAAACCCTGATCTCTGAAGTACTGCTAGGGAGTGCTCATGCTTAGAAGTGAAGTGTGTTAACCTCGACGTCCCTCCTTTTTGTTCCAGCTGGCGGGGACGTGAAACTAACGGGGATCCTCACCACCAGTCAGCTACCAGAGAATGTGACCCATTGCATTTGCATAGAGCCAGAAGGAAAAAGTCTGAAGCACAGGGTAGAAATAAAGGCAGAAGGCTGAAAGGAAGAACAAATATAGAATAAGAACAGCTGAACATTCAGTGGGGAGGGCAGTGAAACAAGGAAGAGAGGAAGGAACGGACAAGGAAGGAAGGACAGACAAGAAGAAGGGATGGAAACACAAAAGGGAGAAAACAAAAGCAGAAAATAACAGAATACATAATAAGATACCAAGACAAAGTAAATGTTCTGAAGATTAATCAGAACAATAAAGTGGCTACAGGGAAAGACAGAGAGGGAAAAAAAAAACAACAAAAAGAGGAAAGCCAGGATAGATAGCAGGGAAAAGTTTCTAATAAAAAAGGACCACATCTGGGCTTTTTAAATGTGCATTTAATCAGCCCTAAGGTTTGGCACAGAATAAATTCTGAAGTAAGATTTTATAAGTGACATCTGTGTTAAAAAGCCTAATTAACTAGTCCACATATTTTAATGTAGCTGTATTTCCTAATTACTAAGGATAATTCAATTTCACTACTCCTTTGAAGACATGTTGTCATTAAATGTGTCTTTTTGCTTCTATTGTTATTGTTGTTGTTGTTATTATTACTATTGCTACTGCTACTGTACCACACCGGAAGTTTCCAGCTTTCTGAAATATTTTTGAGAAACAGAAGTAGCTAAGTAAAAAATGATGAAGAAATCACACTTAGGGCTCAGATTCTGAAAATTAACTGTCCTTTGCCCAGGCAAATGATTTGTCCCATCCCGTTTGGTGTATGCAGCCAGTCAGCACTAGCACACTTCACAATTTGACGCATGGTGATAACACAGTCTGACCACTTAGCTCACAGGGTACTACTGATGGTACAGAAATTTGCTAATGTTTCCTCTCACCTCCACAGTTCAATCAAATTTAAGCTTACTGCCATCCTAGTTTTAAGGATTAATGGTTTCAGCACCTAAGTAGTAGTCTGAGAGAAAATGCTCTGAAGCCCCCTGCAGACTTCAAGGAGCTTCTACCAGACTCATTTTTCCCAACACTTCATACACTTTGTTGTGATGTAAGTAAAAAAAGCTGATTGCTATTTTATTAATACATAAAGGCTAGAAACGTGTCTGATCACCTAGCCTATGGACATATTTTGAAGGATATTAAATTAAAATGAATGGACTTCCACAACACTGCTGCTTTCTGGGCATCTCCAAGGGCTGTCTGCAGAGCAGCTGGACTTTGCACTTTAGGGCTGATTTTCTACAGCAAGACATACACTATGCACACGTGTGGGGTTTTTTTATCCTTTTCTAGAAATGCTGAATAACCAACCCTGTAGCAGCTTGTGAGATGCATAAAAGCATATACCTATGTTCCTCCTAGTTTTCATTTTCCACAGGCACTCTGCTGACAATCCTTGGAGAAAAAAAAAGCAGCCTGAATCAGAAGTAAAACACTCCAAATCCTAAGCCAAACATATAAAAGTCTCTTTCTTCACAGCCTAACTGCTGTCATCTGACGTTTCTGGCAACAGGAGGTTATTTTACCATCAAGAAACTAGAAGCTCTGGTGAGCACGCAATCCAGCGGTTACTTACTGTGAATTCTCCAGTGACAGCATCAAATCCCACATGAATGGTATGTTCAAAGTCGGAAGGAAGAGAGATCTCAGGACGTTCTTTCTCTTTCTTCTTGTTGGCTAGAGGCAAAACATTAACATGCACTTATTTTCTGCCCAGCTTTTCATTCAAAAATTTTCACAATCAAGTGTGCTCAAAATAGTATTTTAAAAGTGGAAAACAAATCAATTAACATCCATCCTACTTGACAAACAGACTCAAGCTAATACAACACCTTAACTGTCAGCTCCTGTTTAGGAAAGTCTAGAAAGTGTTATTTGATTTTGGCTTTCCTCCAATCAGTGTCACAGCTGCCAAAGCAAGCTGTTCATGAAGTAGCCTTCCTAGGCTATCTCTAACCAGCATGATTTCTATTATCAGTTCCTTTTGTATTAAGTTTTCACATCCAGCAACTAAGTCCTGTTCGACTTCACTCTGTGGGCTCCTGCAGAAATAAAGCACCCAGGACACACATGTGCATGCCTCTTTGCGTGTGTGTCTTTTCTCCAACATGCTTTGAACCCGTTGTCAAACTCAGCCAGATTAGAGGTTTTTTTTAAGATAACCAGGTTCCTACAAGTTCTGTGAAAACAGGCAGCTCAGGAAAAGACAAAGATCCTATTCCTGCCTCTCCTCTGAGTAAAAGGCTGAAGCAGCAGCTCTGTATTAGAAACTACAGAATCTGCACAGCAACAAGATCCCATAAATACCACTGGAAGGGCTTCATGTGAGCTCTCAATTAACTAAGACATATAACTATAAACCCCAAGCTTTATTAGTCACCAGGAATCCCTTGTTTTTAAATCACTCCACCAGTATTCACACACAGTGGAGTATCTTATTGAGTGAGACTGACTTTGAAGTCAGCCAATCTGCATGTTTCTCATCTCCTTCCTATTTTAACACCTTTTGAAAGTAACATCCCTTGTGGTCATCCATCTCCTGTGCTTTCTACTCTTGACAAATCTCACTTTAGCCCAGTTTTACTGACCCAAATAAAGAATGCGCGGAATAAAAGCTGAGAGAAGCTGCCTTCACTCCAATGCATCAAGAACCCACGTTCAACAGATTTCTCAAAAAAATCTTGACAATAATGCCAGTTCTGGACAACTCCCAAACACCCAGATAAACATAGCATAAATCCATGTTCAAATATCTAACCTGCTGGCAAGTACCGGAAATATTTGGCTTCCCTGGAGAGCCAGCACGCTCCAAGACTACCTACCACCTGGTTGAATAATGCAGTACAGAGCTATCTGTAGGACCTTCTCTAGTGCCAGTGGTAGAGCTGTAACAGCCGAGAGAGGAACTGCCATTCTGCCAAATACATTGGTCATTTCAGTGGAAAAATTACATGCTAATGATTAGAACAAACACTACAGTGCCCACCTGCAGTATGCAAGAGTTACTAACACAAATTCAGGAAATAAGACACTCAAAGTGCTCATGCAGAATACAATAAAGCCACATGATCTCACATCTTTAAAGAGAGGACTCTGCACCCCACGATCCCACCTCTCCTCTGCTGCCTTTCTTACCACTTCAATGCATGTCTGGTTTACATATTCTCATTGTGGTCCTCAGCAGGTTTGCTCTACAGATGTGATGTGATGTGACTTCACACTAACAGTTATGAAAAATCCAGAGATATACAAGAGGTTATGTTGTGCCTATCACCATGGGACTCTCTACCAGGATCTCTAAATGCCAGCACATCACCATGAGCACATGTGCCATAGTTACACATCAGCAGGAGAGAAAGGAGCAGTTGTTTAGGTTCTGTCTTTGCCTTCCATATTCCTTGAGTGCAGTGCCAGTGACATCCATGCTATGTACATCAAAAACAGGTGGATGAGGACAATTTTGTGTGTGTCCTATTTCAAAAGTAAGTGTCCCCTTCCATCAGTATCAACCAGGATGGAGCTTTGCGAAATCTACTTTCAGGCACGTCAGCCTTCTAACACAAAGCACTACACTCATGGACTTTGAATTAACATTCTCCTGCAGTGTTTTAGTATTATGTTTGCCAGCTTCTTAAGTTTATGGGGGGTCTTGTCCAAAGGCTGAACTCACTATGTATCAGCACCGCTCCCAGCTTGGGTCTGTCCTCCCCACAGATTGTAGCTCCACAAGGCCTCTCTTTGCGTATCTTTCTTATTCTACCTTACAGCTTCCTTTAGTTGGAAGATGCTCTGCTCTTCATAATTATAGTCTAGAGTATTTTGGATGTTTCTAATCTTTTCTCTGCATTTGTGCATGTATCCTCTATTAATTGTCACCTTTTGTCTGTACTGCACACCCCTACACAATATTAATTGATGAATTATTTTCATTTAGCATTCAGTAAAGATGGCAGCAATGTATCAAACACAAAAGCAAAGGTTTTTCCCCTTCTTTTATCTCTAAGACTATGTTGTTTAACTATCGAGACAGATGTTACCACCTACAAGATGTCATCTCCATTCAGCATATATAACTTTTTATTGTTAATAAAAAACCTGACCTCTCCTACCTCATTTGCAAGAACATGCAGTGAAAATTAGATTTAAAGGATCATCAAATTCAGTTCAAAGCAACAGCCAAATCTAGAAGCGAAATAAGGCACCACAAAAAACATTAAGTCAAAAGCAGCACTTGTCCATTCTAGGCCTCTCCTGCTGAAAGCAAGCGTTGCAGCTCATTCCCCAAGATTTGGCTCATCTGCTTCACGGACCTCTGTCTAGCAGACTGTAGATATAACACCTATGGTCCAAATGCTGATAAATTATAAATTAAATATAAAATTAAACATCTCCTTGCAACACCCTCACCCCTCCCCAGTCTAAAAATTTTGTTATGTGTGCTCTGCGACTCAAATCACTTTTTTTTTTACCAAGCTGGCAAAATGATACGAAAAGGCATGACTTCTTTGAAGCAGTGACTGATTGCAGTCAAGGGTTTTATACTGGACATTCCTATTTGATTTTCTTATAAATGCCCCTCACAATGCACTCCTGCTGCACAGCAGTTAGCCATGAGGGCCACCCACACCACCTCAGCAACCATTACAGATTAAAAGAGAACAAGGAAAGAGTGTTCTGTCTTCCACAGTCTGCATCATCATCATCATCATTATGTTAAAAGAGCAGTTGTTTGGCAGAAAAATGTGACTCAGCTAAGTGGCAGTTTTCCTCCAGAGGGAGGAAGGGTTTGACCTCACACTTATACCCTCCTGTTCACTCCCCTCCTCTTCATCTCTTTCTGTTCTTTCCTCCATTCCCTCTCCCTTCCACTGTCACTCACGCTGTCCTCCCATACTTCCTGCTCTGCTCCTCCTGTCTTACTCCAGCAGCCTTGTCCTTTTCTTTCTTCTCCATTAATCTTAA
Source organism: Calidris pugnax (assembly GCF_001431845.1). Classification (NCBI taxonomy): domain Eukaryota; kingdom Metazoa; phylum Chordata; class Aves; order Charadriiformes; family Scolopacidae; genus Calidris; species Calidris pugnax. The sequence continues at coordinate 12,281,319 of NW_015090995.1, read as the reverse complement.
CCCTGCTGGGTTTTTCTTCTTCCATCTTTTCTTGTTTTTCTGTACAGGAGGCAACCAGATGACTAAAGGTCAGACTGCTCCCATCCACAGCTAAGTCTAAAGCAGCTTCAATGGAAATGATATTGTGCACACAGTAATCTTAACAAAGATGTACTTCAGCTGAAACGGACATCTGAGCTGTGGTGGGCCTGCTCCTCTCTCATTTCTTTAGGTTGAATGCTCTACAACACCTTCATGGAGCCACCAGTTCACACACAGTATTAATTTATTTCATGGCATAGCAATTGCAGGTGGTTTAATGAAAGAACACAGTTGTATCAAACAACTGGAAGAACACAAGTCATTTCCTTCTGCTCTCAATTCTACTGAGGTAACAGCACACTCCTGAAAGGAAACACTGGTGTTATGAACTCCACTATGGCTGCCATCACAATCATGACCTCCGAGGAAAGCAGACTAATTTCACAGCACGGGCTATGGGGGAATGGGTTCAGCTCCTTGTTCCACTCAGATTGCCCACGTGACACTGGAAATGTATTTCAGTTGTCTGCCTTGGCTTCCTGCCCCCAGGTAATGGGGTACCCTTACCCAAGAGATGGGGTGAGAGGAACTACACCAAGGAACATAAGGAGGTCAGGTGCTATGGGAAGGAGCAGGACACTAATGCTTAAGTGGCTTATTTCAACTGTAGAAGCACAGAGGGGCCTCACAGAGTCATCAGTGTCTTTCTAAAACAAGGTTTTAATCACAGAACTGCTCAAAACCTTACTGAAACCCTTACACTCCAACAGGGGAGTGACTGCAAAGGATTCCTGGTCCCTGAGCACAACAACCCTGGCACACACGGTTGCCTTGGAGAGACAGAATCAGAATCTTCTAGGTTGGAAGGGACCTTAGAGATCATCTTGTCCAACCGTCAACCTAACTGACAAAAATAGACACCCACACAACAAACAAGGAGCAAAAGACCACACCACAGTGTACCCCTCCTCGCATCACTCCTGTCTGATGAGCAAATGAAAGGCAACAAAGTTCTGCAGGTTCAGGCAGAAACACCCTGCCATGGTGTATCCTTCACGTTCTGTTTACTAGCACCAATGGTGAATCATTAATATGAATTTGTGATGCTGCAAAGCATTGCACTAGATGAGAGCAGCCATATTAATCACCTGATTTATAAGCAGGACTCTCAAAAATGTGTCACACTGAGTCCATGAAGCATAGAGAAGCTAGCTGATACCCTGAGCCACAAGCCAACCCTGAGCTGAAACCACCTCAAGGGGGCTTGGCAAGTCAAGCTAAACTTCTTCCATTTATTATTTCACCCAACAAAATTAAGCTATACATCTTAGCTTACTTTCCATCACAGTCACATTTAAAATCATGATACTTGTATGTTTCCTAATATTGCCCTGACCAGTAGTTAATTACATCTATTTTTAATGTTATTGATCATTTTGAGGAGGGGTTGTTTCTCAATCTCCCCATTTCCAGCACCTCCTGCTTAAGAAATGTTCCCTCTAGGAATTAAATAAGCTAGGGGAGATCTTCATTTTAGGCTTTAAAAAGAATCAATTGAAAATTCATTTTGTTCCCAGAAAAGGACACTTTGGGAAGCACTATGCAGGGTGAACCAGCCAAGTTGGCCTGAGGAATGGGCCCATCCAGTCACAGCCTTCACACGAGAGAAGCCATCAGGACTGCCCCGACTGAGGGGAAGAATGGGGCTGAAATTGTGCTTTCTACCACCCAGGAGGAGCTTTGAATGCCAGACTGCCTCCGACTGCTCCACGTGACCTGTGACAAGACTCATGAAAGAGGCAGCCGAGCAGCGCAGGTGAGCTGGAGCTCCAGGGAATGACCACAGTTCCATATATTTGAGCTCTCCTTGGAGGAACAGTAATGCACATTGCATGTGGAATCCCACTGGAAATCCAGCTGGATTTTCTGCTGCTGATCACAACCCTTTAAGCCCAGCATTTCAGTCCATCTCACTGTCCACTTATTTAAACTGTACTTCATCAGCTTGTCTGTGAGAATATGATGGGAAGCTCTATTGGCACCTTACTAAAGTGCAAATAACACCCACTGCTCCCCCTTCCCTACCAAGCCTGTCATCTCATGAACCCTCAGTAGGGTTCAGCATGAATTCCCCTTTGTAAATCCGTGCTGACTATTCCTGATCACATTCTTATCCTTCATTTGTGTGAGAGTAGTTTCCAGGAGGATTTGCTCCACTGGCTTCCCAGGGACCAAGGTGAGGCTGATAGGCCCATAGTCCCCCAGTCCTACTTCTTAAAGGCAGAAGAGACATTTGCTTTTTTCCAGTCATCAGAAGCATCGGCCAGCCATCGTAACCTTTCAAAGATAATGAAAAGTGGCTTTGCAGTGACTTCAGGCAGCTCCCTCAGCACTTGTGGGGGCAGCCCATCAGTTCCCATGGCATTACAAAAAAAAATAAATCATAGAATCTTTCGCTTAATTCTATAAATACACTAACTCAAAACACACTCCTTTCTGCAAATGCATTTCAAATAATGAAACTGAAATACTGTTTCTTGCACGTTTAAAAGACTCTCTTGCTGTAACCACACCTAGCAGGTTTTAAACCAAGCCATTATGTGTATACTCTCACTGCAAAAGTAACAAGCAAGAAGAGCCTTGCTCCTGTTCCTGGAATGCAAGTGCATTAAAAAAAATAAATCCCCAAAAGTGTCAGGCATATTGCCTTCTCACTTCTGCAAATGTATTTCAAAAATACTCAACCTCATCTCTGTTTTTACTGCAAATGCAAAGCAAAATCCAAAGGAAAGGAGTCCCCAGCTTAACTATATTTTTAAAAGGCAAGTCGCACAATGTGTGTGTGTCTTGCTGGCTTTTCAAAGACAAGAAAGGAACTGACTGAACACCTCCTCCTCTGCTGAAACATGTTACTAGAGCAATTGGAACAGAAGGCTTTGGAAGGACTATACCATGTTCTGCAACTGAACCAGAAAGAAAACAGTGGCAGGAAGCAAATACGGCAACCAACAACGAGCAGAAAGCAAGCAGAGACGTAGCCGCCCATTCACACTGCTGATACTTTACTTTTATCCCCTCCTCCTGGGAAGATGGAGCGAAGCCTGGCTTTCTTGTTCTTCTCCTCAGGGGCCATGGGGAGCGGTTTGGAAGTGTGGTTTAGCGCTGAAGAATCGCGATTGTTGCTGTTCATTCTCAACGGTGGGGCTGGAGGTTTCTCTTCAACATCCAGACTATCGGACATCTTCAGCAGCCCTCACAGCCTCCTGCAAAAGCAGAACAGAAAGCACGTCTGTCAAGCAAGGATGCCAAGGCTGGTGTCCCGGGAAGGAAAGAGGGCAAGAAAAGCCTTCTGGTGGAATAAGGAAGCCTCTCTATCCGAGGTTTGCTCTGAATAACATTACTGCTGGTTGCTATAAATAAATGCAGTGCCCAATTACTAAAAATCACTTTATTACCATTAAAATCAAGCTTTTTTTATCCATGTTAAAGCCTTTGAAACTTTTACTTAGAACTTTTTTCTCCCTCTTGTTTACAGTCCAAATTTTCTTCTAAACCCAGACTTCCAAAGCAAAATTGAAATGATTTACTGAAACTACCTAGTATTGTAGTGAACCATTTTTATGATGTAAGAAACAAGGCGCACGTTGCAGGGATACAGACAGCAATGTTAACATCCCTGTTCCCTCCCTGCTCAGTGTTTGGAGAGGGTTTAATCCTGGGAGCGTGGGGCTTCAAAAGGAATGACCTTCCCAAAGGAAATTTATTCAGAGTTACCAATTAAAAACTTTCTTGCACATAAAAACAAGCAATACGTTTGCTTTAAAAATCAATCAAAATCTAAGCAGGAAAATGCCATATCATGAAAACAATCCCAAGTCTTCCTCTTTGTGTCCTGCTCCTACACAGGTCTGTACCACGGGGTTGTTTGTGGCACAGCCCTGAATACCGGCACCAGAAAGTCCCCAGTATGGTACATCAGCAAGGAGTGGACATGTACAGTCTTTTGTTGACTGCTATGAACAGGGGTACTGATCTAAAGAGAAAAAATACCCAGAAATTGTTACAAAACTTCAGTAGATTGGGAAAACATCGAGCAGGTAAGACATTTCAAATTCTTAATCTTTCTAGCGTATCTTAAATATTAAAATTCAAGTCTGGATTAAAGAGCTGGTTTAACAAACAAGCAATGTCTGATAAAATGAACTGTTTTAAAACCTGAAAATAGATTATGATTTCAGACAGATCAGATGTGATGTGGGCTACACTGCACATTTTTAAAGGTTACAATTGTACAGGCACCTCGACTTCCAACCCCTCTGAAATGAATGTGGCTCCTTTTATGGAAGGCACGTGCAGACCACCGCGCGTGTGTTACGGATCTCTCCTTGTGCTGATTCACAGATAACAAAAGTTACTGCACTCATCAGCGACTCTCTTAAATTTAAAATGAAGCAACTTATGTTTTTCAGCTGTGGAAGTCGTAGGGTTTTTTTAAGAAGTATCAGCCAAACATGGTGACTGCCACAAAGAGGCCCAGAAGCTCAGCTGGGAACAGCACCGCTGCTCTCGCTTTGGTCAGGTTGTGCTGCCGTGGCTGAGGGTTTTCGGGGTTGTCTGGCTGGGTTTTTTGGTGTGGTTTTTTTTTTGTTTGTTTGGGTTTTTTGTGGGCTTTTGTTTTGTTTTGAAAACCAAGGTTAAAGTTTCCAACAATTGCATTTATTTTGATATAGCTGGCATTTTGCCAGGATTTCCAGCTGATGTATTAATAGGGGATAATGAAATCTACACTGCCTCAACTGACAATACCTTCCACATAAAAACTAAATGATCAATGGAAACATTTAGAGATGTTCACTCTAGACTGTTTTTCATGACATGGGTATTTTAGCTTTTGTTACCATTCTCAAATTCCCACACATAAAACAATCACGTCTTTTTATTCCTTGACTTACATTTTTAATTTCATCTAAAAGAGATCCCAAAATGCCAGATCTGAGATTCAAAGTATCTTCAAAGCGACAAGAACAATAAACAAAATATACCATCACACCTCAGTTTTGCACTGGTCCTGGGTCCACAAAGCGTGGTTCCTGAACATCTGGGTCCCCAGGGGATCCCAGGGACCCGTCCCAGAGTCACACAGTTGAAACCCTAGCAACAAATGGTCCCAGCCCTCTCCCTAGTACATACAGCACAAAGCAGGGATCCTGGAAATCTTAATTCACAAACATGCACTGAAAGACCTTACTGACCCCAGCTGCTCACCTCCATCAGGGGAACAGTCTGTATGAGCACTTCATCAACTGGCTTGTGTTAAATAAGCAATCTGAGCTATTCTGGCATATTTTGCCTGCAGCAAATTAGAGAGAGCTCAAACAATTGCTCTGCTGGTAGATCAATATGGTGTTCACCAGCCAAAGAGGATGCCTACTCGTAAGCTTAAGCCCTATGTGAGCTGCTAGACCTCTCCTACACCTGGAGTTGCTGATCTCCACCTGTACATACTGTACAGGTAACCCTGAACCACAGCCAGCCACCGGCCAGGCGCAGTTCCCTATAGGGTCTAGAAGGGTGGAAAAGATCTGCAGCCTTAACTACTGAACATCAGGTGTTGGAGGCTGCTGTCAGACAGAAAGATGGTTTTGTCCTTCCCAACAAACCACCTGGGAAAGTAGAGAAGTGGTCCTGCACAGCCAACCGCAGTCCCCGGCATGTGCCCTGTCCCCACAAGAGGGCTCTGCCGACCCAGCCCAGCTGTCCAGGGAGAGATCTGCTGGGAGACCTGCTCTGGCCATGGAGGAACGTGCCCACCCTCCTATGGAAGCCCATGTGTAGCCAATAACCTGCTTTAGATCACCAAGGAATAGCTGTAATTGTGCCCAGACTAGGGCTTGTGCTGATTTCAAGTATGGAGTAGCCTACTTACCTACAGAACTAAATACTTTTGTAGATGTAGGTCAAAGAGTTAATATTATTAATCTTTGTGATTTCTATCCTGAAGCGCAGAAAGTTTTCCAGCAATGGGGGACAGTGATGAAAACTTCTGTGAGGTAACAGGGAGAACTCTACTTGCTGTCTGCGTTATCCTGGCGAAGGGAAAGTGCACGATGCCCGGCTATTGCTGCACAGGGAAACGGGAGGGACTTCCCAGTGAATGAAGCCCAACAGAGACATCTGGACACACTTCTCTGTCCCTCCAGCAATTCTCACGGACTAGGAGCTTATGACAACAGAGGCTTTTATTTTCTCTTTAACCCATCTATAAATACTTCTGCAGTGCCAAAGACAGCCTCCACTCCCGGAGATCACCGGCGTGAGGCTCACCACAGAAGCACCAGGGCAGGTTTTCAGCTTGTTATCAGAAGCAAGACGGTTATCCTGTGAAGTCCATTACAGGGCACACAGTTTCAGCTGTCCCTCAGAAAGGGACAACTGTATCTGTCACTGTATTTATTTGTAAACAATGCCAGTTTGCTGAAATAGGTCCTCCCATGGGATTTCATTCCACAAAGACTACTATTAACGGTTTCTGGCCCAATTTGCCTATGATGTAATTATTTCCAAGATTTTGAAAAGAACACTATATTTTGTTCAGAGCTGTTTCAGGCTCAGTTTCAAGAACTGTACAAAGCTCTTTTATTCACTTCTAAACCAGGAAACGAAAAAAAAAAGGAGGGGGGGGAGATAGCCTAAAAGGTTTAACGGTTGATATTAACTTTCTAAAGCTGGTCTAAATGAAAACTAAAGCAAACCACAAGGCACTACACACCAAGAGACTTACAATTTATGGTTTTCCTGATCAGAGCCCATCTGCTCTTCCATTCATTCTAATTTTGAGAGTTTCCATGTACTGCTGCACCACGACAAAATAACATTCACTACCACATAAAACTTCAGATTTTAAGTGTTTTGTACTGATTCACTCAGACCTTAACTTGGGGAAAACCTGTAAAGAATAGAGGGCCAACAAGACATATTCAGCTCAGAAACTTCTCAGATTTACATTGCAGAGAACTGTCAACAGCATGACAGCCCAGGCTCAACTCTACCCTGGAGCCAGTTTTTCCTGACATAGGAACAAGTCCTTGGTCCTGCTAGTCTTGCTCTGCATAGGATGGCCTCATCCAAAATCACCTTCTGACTATTGGAAATGATTATATCATATGCACATAGTCAAACAGTCAAATTTTAGTGTTCTCTCTCTTTTTCCTTTTTAGAGTTCATTGCTCTGTTTTTGGTCTGTTCAGGTTTTTTTGGTGTTTTTTTTTCTTTTAATAAAAGGATGTTGATAAGATTGGAAGGTCAAAAGACTGAATGCTGGAAACACTTCTTTACCAAGGGGGTGGTGAAACACTAACAAGCTTCTTGGAAAGGTGGTGGATGCCCAAAGCCTGTCAATGTTTAAAAGGCATTTGGACAATGCCCTTAAAAACAAGCTTTAACTTTTGGTTGGTCCTGAATTGGTCAGGCAGTTGGACTAGATGCTTGTTGGCACTAACTCAAAACACACTCCTTTCTGCAAATGCATTTCAAATAATGAAACTGAAATACTGTTTCTTGCACGTTTAAAAGACTCTCTTGCTGTAACCACACCTAGCAGGTTTTAAACCAAGCCATTATGTGTATACTCTCACTGCAAAAGTAACAAGCAAGAAGAGCCTTGCTCCTGTTCCTGGAATGCAAGTGCATTAAAAAAAATAAATCCCCAAAAGTGTCAGGCATATTGCCTTCTCACTTCTGCAAATGTATTTCAAAAATACTCAACCTCATCTCTGTTTTTACTGCAAATGCAAAGCAAAATCCAAAGGAAAGGAGTCCCCAGCTTAACTATATTTTTAAAAGGCAAGTCGCACAATGTGTGTGTGTCTTGCTGGCTTTTCAAAGACAAGAAAGGAACTGACTGAACACCTCCTCCTCTGCTGAAACATGTTACTAGAGCAATTGGAACAGAAGGCTTTGGAAGGACTATACCATGTTCTGCAACTGAACCAGAAAGAAAACAGTGGCAGGAAGCAAATACGGCAACCAACAACGAGCAGAAAGCAAGCAGAGACGTAGCCGCCCATTCACACTGCTGATACTTTACTTTTATCCCCTCCTCCTGGGAAGATGGAGCGAAGCCTGGCTTTCTTGTTCTTCTCCTCAGGGGCCATGGGGAGCGGTTTGGAAGTGTGGTTTAGCGCTGAAGAATCGCGATTGTTGCTGTTCATTCTCAACGGTGGGGCTGGAGGTTTCTCTTCAACATCCAGACTATCGGACATCTTCAGCAGCCCTCACAGCCTCCTGCAAAAGCAGAACAGAAAGCACGTCTGTCAAGCAAGGATGCCAAGGCTGGTGTCCCGGGAAGGAAAGAGGGCAAGAAAAGCCTTCTGGTGGAATAAGGAAGCCTCTCTATCCGAGGTTTGCTCTGAATAACATTACTGCTGGTTGCTATAAATAAATGCAGTGCCCAATTACTAAAAATCACTTTATTACCATTAAAATCAAGCTTTTTTTATCCATGTTAAAGCCTTTGAAACTTTTACTTAGAACTTTTTTCTCCCTCTTGTTTACAGTCCAAATTTTCTTCTAAACCCAGACTTCCAAAGCAAAATTGAAATGATTTACTGAAACTACCTAGTATTGTAGTGAACCATTTTTATGATGTAAGAAACAAGGCGCACGTTGCAGGGATACAGACAGCAATGTTAACATCCCTGTTCCCTCCCTGCTCAGTGTTTGGAGAGGGTTTAATCCTGGGAGCGTGGGGCTTCAAAAGGAATGACCTTCCCAAAGGAAATTTATTCAGAGTTACCAATTAAAAACTTTCTTGCACATAAAAACAAGCAATACGTTTGCTTTAAAAATCAATCAAAATCTAAGCAGGAAAATGCCATATCATGAAAACAATCCCAAGTCTTCCTCTTTGTGTCCTGCTCCTACACAGGTCTGTACCACGGGGTTGTTTGTGGCACAGCCCTGAATACCGGCACCAGAAAGTCCCCAGTATGGTACATCAGCAAGGAGTGGACATGTACAGTCTTTTGTTGACTGCTATGAACAGGGGTACTGATCTAAAGAGAAAAAATACCCAGAAATTGTTACAAAACTTCAGTAGATTGGGAAAACATCGAGCAGGTAAGACATTTCAAATTCTTAATCTTTCTAGCGTATCTTAAATATTAAAATTCAAGTCTGGATTAAAGAGCTGGTTTAACAAACAAGCAATGTCTGATAAAATGAACTGTTTTAAAACCTGAAAATAGATTATGATTTCAGACAGATCAGATGTGATGTGGGCTACACTGCACATTTTTAAAGGTTACAATTGTACAGGCACCTCGACTTCCAACCCCTCTGAAATGAATGTGGCTCCTTTTATGGAAGGCACGTGCAGACCACCGCGCGTGTGTTACGGATCTCTCCTTGTGCTGATTCACAGATAACAAAAGTTACTGCACTCATCAGCGACTCTCTTAAATTTAAAATGAAGCAACTTATGTTTTTCAGCTGTGGAAGTCGTAGGGTTTTTTTAAGAAGTATCAGCCAAACATGGTGACTGCCACAAAGAGGCCCAGAAGCTCAGCTGGGAACAGCACCGCTGCTCTCGCTTTGGTCAGGTTGTGCTGCCGTGGCTGAGGGTTTTCGGGGTTGTCTGGCTGGGTTTTTTGGTGTGGTTTTTTTTTTGTTTGTTTGGGTTTTTTGTGGGCTTTTGTTTTGTTTTGAAAACCAAGGTTAAAGTTTCCAACAATTGCATTTATTTTGATATAGCTGGCATTTTGCCAGGATTTCCAGCTGATGTATTAATAGGGGATAATGAAATCTACACTGCCTCAACTGACAATACCTTCCACATAAAAACTAAATGATCAATGGAAACATTTAGAGATGTTCACTCTAGACTGTTTTTCATGACATGGGTATTTTAGCTTTTGTTACCATTCTCAAATTCCCACACATAAAACAATCACGTCTTTTTATTCCTTGACTTACATTTTTAATTTCATCTAAAAGAGATCCCAAAATGCCAGATCTGAGATTCAAAGTATCTTCAAAGCGACAAGAACAATAAACAAAATATACCATCACACCTCAGTTTTGCACTGGTCCTGGGTCCACAAAGCGTGGTTCCTGAACATCTGGGTCCCCAGGGGATCCCAGGGACCCGTCCCAGAGTCACACAGTTGAAACCCTAGCAACAAATGGTCCCAGCCCTCTCCCTAGTACATACAGCACAAAGCAGGGATCCTGGAAATCTTAATTCACAAACATGCACTGAAAGACCTTACTGACCCCAGCTGCTCACCTCCATCAGGGGAACAGTCTGTATGAGCACTTCATCAACTGGCTTGTGTTAAATAAGCAATCTGAGCTATTCTGGCATATTTTGCCTGCAGCAAATTAGAGAGAGCTCAAACAATTGCTCTGCTGGTAGATCAATATGGTGTTCACCAGCCAAAGAGGATGCCTACTCGTAAGCTTAAGCCCTATGTGAGCTGCTAGACCTCTCCTACACCTGGAGTTGCTGATCTCCACCTGTACATACTGTACAGGTAACCCTGAACCACAGCCAGCCACCGGCCAGGCGCAGTTCCCTATAGGGTCTAGAAGGGTGGAAAAGATCTGCAGCCTTAACTACTGAACATCAGGTGTTGGAGGCTGCTGTCAGACAGAAAGATGGTTTTGTCCTTCCCAACAAACCACCTGGGAAAGTAGAGAAGTGGTCCTGCACAGCCAACCGCAGTCCCCGGCATGTGCCCTGTCCCCACAAGAGGGCTCTGCCGACCCAGCCCAGCTGTCCAGGGAGAGATCTGCTGGGAGACCTGCTCTGGCCATGGAGGAACGTGCCCACCCTCCTATGGAAGCCCATGTGTAGCCAATAACCTGCTTTAGATCACCAAGGAATAGCTGTAATTGTGCCCAGACTAGGGCTTGTGCTGATTTCAAGTATGGAGTAGCCTACTTACCTACAGAACTAAATACTTTTGTAGATGTAGGTCAAAGAGTTAATATTATTAATCTTTGTGATTTCTATCCTGAAGCGCAGAAAGTTTTCCAGCAATGGGGGACAGTGATGAAAACTTCTGTGAGGTAACAGGGAGAACTCTACTTGCTGTCTGCGTTATCCTGGCGAAGGGAAAGTGCACGATGCCCGGCTATTGCTGCACAGGGAAACGGGAGGGACTTCCCAGTGAATGAAGCCCAACAGAGACATCTGGACACACTTCTCTGTCCCTCCAGCAATTCTCACGGACTAGGAGCTTATGACAACAGAGGCTTTTATTTTCTCTTTAACCCATCTATAAATACTTCTGCAGTGCCAAAGACAGCCTCCACTCCCGGAGATCACCGGCGTGAGGCTCACCACAGAAGCACCAGGGCAGGTTTTCAGCTTGTTATCAGAAGCAAGACGGTTATCCTGTGAAGTCCATTACAGGGCACACAGTTTCAGCTGTCCCTCAGAAAGGGACAACTGTATCTGTCACTGTATTTATTTGTAAACAATGCCAGTTTGCTGAAATAGGTCCTTCCATGGGATTTCATTCCACAAAGACTACTATTAACGGTTTCTGGCCCAATTTGCCTATGATGTAATTATTTCCAAGATTTTGAAAAGAACACTATATTTTGTTCAGAGCTGTTTCAGGCTCAGTTTCAAGAACTGTACAAAGCTCTTTTATTCACTTCTAAACCAGGAAACGAAAAAAAAAAGGAGGGGGGGGAGATAGCCTAAAAGGTTTAACGGTTGATATTAACTTTCTAAAGCTGGTCTAAATGAAAACTAAAGCAAACCACAAGGCACTACACACCAAGAGACTTACAATTTATGGTTTTCCTGATCAGAGCCCATCTGCTCTTCCATTCATTCTAATTTTGAGAGTTTCCATGTACTGCTGCACCACGACAAAATAACATTCACTACCACATAAAACTTCAGATTTTAAGTGTTTTGTACTGATTCACTCAGACCTTAACTTGGGGAAAACCTGTAAAGAATAGAGGGCCAACAAGACATATTCAGCTCAGAAACTTCTCAGATTTACATTGCAGAGAACTGTCAACAGCATGACAGCCCAGGCTCAACTCTACCCTGGAGCCAGTTTTTCCTGACATAGGAACAAGTCCTTGGTCCTGCTAGTCTTGCTCTGCATAGGATGGCCTCATCCAAAATCACCTTCTGACTATTGGAAATGATTATATCATATGCACATAGTCAAACAGTCAAATTTTAGTGTTCTCTCTCTTTTTCCTTTTTAGAGTTCATTGCTCTGTTTTTGGTCTGTTCGGGTTTTTTTGGTGGTTTTTTTTCTTTTAATAAAAGGATGTTGATAAGATTGGAAGGTCAAAAGACTGAATGCTGGAAACACTTCTTTACCAAGGGGGTGGTGAAACACTAACAAGCTTCTTGGAAAGGTGGTGGATGCCCAAAGCCTGTCAATGTTTAAAAGGCATTTGGACAATGCCCTTAAAAACAAGCTTTAACTTTTGGTTGGTCCTGAATTGGTCAGGCAGTTGGACTAGATGCTTGTTGGAGGTCCCTTCCAACTGAAATAGTCTATTCTACTCTAAAAGTTAATTATCTTGATGTCTTACAAATGTGAGTTCCCTGAGAATTTCATTCTTTTGAGATTATCTTTCAAAACAAAACGCTTTAATTACTCTCATCATCTGACAAACCAGCAAATATGTAGCAAAGCACTTCTAGGAAACTCTCAGCAAAACAGTGCCTTCAGCCTCCTGATTATAACACGGGGTTTGTACCCCTTTTTCCATGCCCAGAAATGGAACTACTGCCTTATTAAGAATCCGTAAGTGTTGTAGCAGCAGCAATTCCTGCCTTCCAGAAATAATCTCCCTACCTCATCCCATTCATACAACTCTTGTTCACACAGACACAAGTCTCTCCACTCAAAACACTCATCAGTTTCATGAGTTTTTGCTATACCTCACGGCAGGCTCCCAGGCAGCTTTGCTCCCTGTAACACTGTGTCCGATGTGCAAGATGTTGATGGTTGCATTCTTCCCTGAGGCGAAATGGTTACAAAACATCTATTTCTTAGGTGCAAGATGAATTCTCAAGTCTCTGACTTCATGCTGACTAAGCTTCTGTGCAGTACTTCAAGCAGCACATAATCCACTGAAGACCTTCTCCCAAAGAAGCTATTAAAAGCAAATACCTTAAAAACACAAAATCCCTTCCATTTCCCTCTAGGAAAACAATGCTGAAGTGACATACTCCATGCCCAAAGGCTCTAAAAATCCACAGGACTCTCACTGAAGAGTGGGGAGCAGTTCCAGGATCTCTGAGCTAATATTCCACAGCCTTTGCAAGCTCAAGGAGACAGCATGGCCTTGGTTTACGCTCCCATCACATTTTTTAGACTTCCTGCAGCACTAAGCAGCAGATAGTAAATTTTAAAAAAGCAGAACTGAGATTGCAGAATAATTCTGCAGCGGAGACAAGACCCCGGTACCCCCTGCACGAAGACTTGTGAAACACTGCGCCCCGCTTCTGAGGGCTGCTACAACACAGCTACCAGAGCACTGTGCCATACCCCACCACAGCTGTGGCACAGCTTGTGGAAGAGGCCAGCCTGTGCTCACCAAGAGGATGGTGGTCACAATCAATAAGGTTTTCCTTATCTCAGTCCTCAAAGACCCCACTAGCCCAACCAAGGCAGTGATGGTAACCCATTTAAAAGAAATCCGTAAGATAACAGCACATGTGCAACAAACAGATACCCAATAACTACCTACTTCCAGAGCAAATTCCTTGTAATGCCCATTGGCTTTAAGGAAGCATTTAAAGAAACAGTCTGTTGTACCAAAATACAAAAGCGTATTTGAGTATGGTAGCTAGGGCTTCCCAGCCAAGTGGCAAAAGCTGAAATTAAATTCTCAGCCAGGTCAGTTGCTTCTACACAACTATTACAGGGTTATAGAAGACGAAGTCCCTTCCCTTCCCACCCACCTCTTCCAATCACCAGTTCTGTTAGGTGTAAAGACAAACACTGACTTTAAATACATGGCATTCAGCTTCTCCGTGACTCAATATCCCCTTTGCAAAAGCCTGTCAGAATATTTTTGCATCTAGTTCTTGCCAAGCTAGGGAGAGGAGAGGAAGGAAGACATCTGAAGCACCCAAACGTCTTCAAAACAACACACGCACACAAAAATTAGTTCAATTTGGTTCAAGTTCATAGTAGAATCTCATGCTGGGCCTTTATCCCAGTAAGCTCTTCACCCCCGTGTATCTGGGCAATAGTGTTTGTAGATAGATCTTGAATAGCTTTCTTAGGTTAGTCACGTTATTTCAAAGTCCGCAGCATTCAGACATGACTGGTTCCAATTAAAACTCACAAAGAGTATCCTGTTTGCAGAGACAGTGGTGTTCATTTTCAAAGCCTCAGAGATACTATTGCAGCTCATGATGCAGCAAAACAGTTTCTAAGATCCCTTGACTGGAAGGAGCCATGCCAATTTTCAGGCAGTAATTTTGCAAACGTAACCTGAAGATGCAATGCTCGCTCTTTGTTTATAAATATACTTCCTCCAAAAAGATATTTTATTACGCAGTTATATGGGCCAAATTCTGCTCCCAGTGATACTCATCCACTGCCCAGAAATCAATGGTGATGTAACTGAGAAGGATTCTCTCCAGATATTGAGTACTGAAACACTCTGTTTGCTAAGTACTATCTGAAGGTATTTATACAGTACTTCCCAGCCCAGCTGCAGAAGAACTGTATCTGCTTTTCTACATCTGCATGTTTACTTGCAGTTTTCTTAAATTTCCTTTGAAAGAGCAGCCAGGTAGCTGTAAATACAGAATGGATACAGTGACAGTGTCACTACTTACGTGAAAGATGTTTTCTGTCTTCTCTGCAAAACTTGTTTAAGTTAGAATACAATACTGATGTCTTTTTGATAAAAAGGGCTATATTCAGCATCAGCTAAAGCAGACCCAACTCTGCCTGGGCACTCAGGGTCCATAATGCCCCCAGTGCTGTCTATGTTCAGCTGCTCCCAGCCCTGGGTGCCCGCCTGGCTCTGCGGGCAGGGCAGGGGCAGCCTGGGTGCCTTTGGGAGTAAAGACATCTTCCTGGGACCACCCCCCCAACATGCACATGTTGCAAAACCACCATTGCATCCCTTCTTTATACAACCCTGAAAAAAGGCAGCATTCACACAAACTACAGAAGGAATTCTAACCCTAGAAACCATAACAATAACGCTTCACTTTCATACAACTGTCTCAAAGCACAACACAAACATTTACCAATTAAGCCTCCCCATTCCCCTCACAGGCAGGTAAATATGTTCTGACCTGAACAAATTATTCAAACTGAGTTAATTTCTTTGATGAATGTATTCTCTGTTTCTGTTTGCAAACACACCGAAAGCAGCTTACAATTTCCTTCAATACATTCATTTATTCATAAGTTATCCTCTGAAACTTGGTACAAGTAACTTCTGGCCTCTGAACTGGCTGTTCATAAGCTGCTCACGGTGTAGAGGGGATATTTTGAATTCGGGTTGTATCCAAGCAAAACTACCTGGGTCACAAGGACTGTCACAACTGTTTGTTTTCTGAGATGGAATAAACAAGCTTCTGTTAGGAATTGCAGCATTAAGAGTTTTATTAAGTGACTTATTAATACTGGTTAAAATTCACTCTTGACCACGCACTTGCAGAGGTAGCATCAAAAATGAATAGAGAAGGGATGTGAATGCAGTAGCTGTGAATTTAATGGTTTTGACTAAATATTTCTTCAAATTTAAATTAGTATTTCTTTTGTCCGGACCTCAAGAGTCACCCAGTTAAATTGCTACGAGCTGGGAATGGACTGAAGCAATGGGGCTTGTCACAACTGATGAAAGTAACCTACAAATGTATTTCCTGGCCCCCCTTGCTTAATTTACATTTGATAGCATTTTTCCGTAAATGGCTTTCAAGGATCTCTCCTCTTCAAACGCTTGGTCTATCTATCTAACTACATTTCTTTCCACAACCCTTTCACCTCTTTCTCTGCACGCTGCCAATGCAACCACAGGCAACACTCTCCCAAACGCGCCTGACTCCCATCTCCCAACACCCTCCAGCCCACCCGCTTTAAGTGCTTCTTCCCACGAGGTGGAAACTCGCTGCTGCTCCACAGGCTCCCGATACCCAGGACCCGCTCTCACTACAAAAGCTTCACGGCTCCTCACATCACTTTTCCAAGTGCAACAAGTTTTAATAGAGCACCTCTCACTGCCCCTCTCCACACAAAGCCATAGCTCTTCAGCCCGTGGTCCCAAAAAACAAAACACGGGATTAGTTTGCATCACTCAAGCCAGCGATGCTTTATGTTAGGTGTATATTTGAGGGCTGTGCTTAACCACTGCTTAATAGATGAGATAACATGAACAGGACACTGAGGCTTCAGTGTAGCTGCAAGACACGGTGAAAGAAAAACTGGCGAGGGTCAGAGTCCCTCCCCACCCTGCCAGGACAGGGCTGAGCCCTGCAGCACAACCTATTTTCTTTGTGGGTGTTTTTTGATCACATCAAAACAAAAGCAATACATTCAAACTGCGCTCATGCCGGGATCCTGGCCGCTCACTAAACCACTCCAGCTTTGGGATGGTTACATGACCTGGGAGGGGAAGAAGTGAGGGCGTGGGGCAGCAAAACAGCTTTCCACACGAAACCTCGTCCAGGCATTCAGTAATTAAACCTCCTCGCAGCACAGCAAGGGAAGGAAGTACACTCCTATGGGTTACATTAAGTGAGCACCTCGCAGCACCACAGCATCAGAAGATGGCCTGCAAAGTGGCTGTAAAACCACCTACCGCACAGCCACCCAACAGAAACAAGGCTGTGAAAAGTGGGAAGGGGGAGTGGGGGCAGAAAGTGCATGTCCAAAGCCTGGCTGCAGGGAAGCCCCCGTGGTAACCCTACACCAGGCAGCCTCTTGGTCATGATTGTTTTAAAAATGTAGATGGCATGTGGATTTTAAATCACTAAGAAACACACTTTTAGGAAACTATTTTTGATGTGAAAAGTGACAATATCACATGACAAAGGTACAGACTCACCATGCCCTGATGATGCAGAAAAGCTAGCTGGGTCACTAGGACACTTCTGCCACCAGAGAGAGCAAGCAGAGAGCTTCCACCCACCTGGCTGCCTTGGGAAGAGCCACCAGCACCACCACCCACTCGTACCAAATCCCAGACAGCTACATGGGGACTTTTGTCATGTTTTTTTGAATCGTGGTTTGAATCAAAAAGGTTGTGCTCTAAGCCACTGAATCTGGAGACATGCTTAGACTGCCAGAGCAATGGACACTCCAGAAGGAGCTAAAAGAAGAAAATATGAAGGACAACAAAATAAGGTGGAAGATTACAGATCTCTTTCTATGGGGCCACAGTATTTTCTTCCCCCTTTTTTTCTTTTAATGTAATGGGAAAAGCTTCTCTGGGATTGATAAGAAATAATGAAAAAGTACCTAGAAAAGGCATTCATATGGAAGAGGAAAACCCAAAAGTCTTACCACTCCCTCTTTTGCTTTTTATTTACACAGCTGAAGGGCTCCACAAAGCAGAAAAGGATGTCTCAAAATCAACTGTGCCTATCAAATATCCCACATTCCACAGGATTGCATCCCTTGCCCTTTTCTACACATGAAAGCATTTGTATGAAATTAAATGTGCATTTAAACCATTGTAGGTAGACCAAAATAATACTCCATATGGACCTCATTATTCCTAGTTCAGAGCTTAAGCCTCAGGTTCACTTTTGTTCTCTACAAGGAGTCAAATGTAAACCAAGAAAAGCTACTTATTGGAGACACCAACATCACAACCGCAGCAATAAAAAATTCATTACCTTACCCTGGATTATAATAGCCAAGGCAAATTGAATTCTAGTTTGAGTTAGCAACTTGAAGCGGTGCCGAAGATGAGGTATGAGAAGCCAGCCCCTACTGCAAGCTACATCTGAAGAGACAGTGACAAGCAACCCACTTGCTGTGACTTAACGAGTCCTTTGAGCATAGCAACAAGGCCCGCCCATGCCCCTTCCTTCTTGCATCCCAAAAGTGATTTAAATGCTTTCTAACTGACAAATAAAATGGACCAGTCACTGACCCCAACTCAACCCAACTCAAGGGCAGTAATCGTTTGGCTGCAGCAAGGCCCTGTAAATCATGTTGCTGGATTTTTTGCAGGTTCAAGCTGAATACTTGTTGGCTCACTTAGTTGGCCCGTCAACCTGAGTACAGAGTAAAAGGATCTATGCTCTTCATACATTGTCTTTTTCTGGTACAAAAGAGCATTCATGCTGGGATGCCTTATAGCAGCGTCTCAGCAGTGCCTTAACCAAAGGGCTGTGATTATATCAGTTCAGCTGGAGAAAGGCAAGGCCCCAGAGCAATCCAGAGAGCCCAAAGCTGGGCTTGTTCCTTACATCAACAGCTAGAGTTGCAACAGCACCTACCTGGACACTTGAAACTTGATCTGCCAGGATCTGAACAATACCCATATTTATATGGTGGGGAGCACACTAGTGTTACATTCAAAGATCTCAACTGTTGCAATTCAGCACAAGAATTTCACCCCTTCTGTCAACTGCTCTGGTGAAGATGTGTTAAAGGTGAATCTATACTAGCCTAGTAAGGTACCAGGCTATCACACACACTTCACCTATACCTGAGGAATACCCCAGGAAAAATCATGCTGTGGTTCTGCACCAATGCAAATGTTCTTTAGTTTACACATCACATGTGTCCCTTTCTGCAGAAAAAGATGCAAAGCTGCCATATGCCAATATATCTGGAACTACATAAGGGCAACGTCACCACTTCATACCAGCAGGAAGACACTACTTTCTCCTGTCGATGAAGCTTCAGGACATGCAGGTTGAACTGCCAGTTCTGCCACTGGCCTTGGACAGCTTGGGAGACTCTTTAGCATGTTCTACTACCTTTTATCCTCTCTTCCTCACTTCTTGTGCCTTCTAGTGCACATGCACTGGCTGCAGGGTTTGGCTCCAACCTACACACACAGCACCACACAGTGGTCTGTGTCTACACCCTCAGCAGAGCAACACTCATTTGCCCACCCAATGTCACCCTTTGCACCATCTTAAAATGGACTTGGAGCATCCCAAGGCAGAGACCTGAGGTCTGTTTCACAGAATCTGCTCTGAGCAGCCAGGGAAAGGCTGACAGCACTACAAACCACCAGCACAGGAGCTTGGCCACTCCCAAGCAGAGTTCTGATCCCCAGCTATATGCAGGCTAAAAATCTGGGCAGAGCATTCAGCCATTCACAGGGACTGGCAGATGCAAGCTTGCTCTCATCACTGTTCTCTCTCTTACCATGTAAACAATATCAAAGCAAGTCTTCTCTTACCATGTAAACAATATCAAAGCAAGCTTGCTTTGGACTTCCATAAACTTCTTGCTTGGACTTCCATAATAAAAATGACCAGGCTGGAGGATGGGACTTTGAGTAACCTGGTCTAGAGGGAGGTGTGCCCCCCATGGCAGGGAGGTTAGAACTGGTTTATCTTCAAGGTCGCTTCCAACCTGAACCATTCTATGATTATATGAAAAATTCTTTTTTACAAAAAAGTTCTGGAGTTCAAATTTTTTGGGCACCCTAAACTCCTATTGAACTCTAGCTAGTGCATTAAGACTGTTTTTAATAAACCACTCAGCATCTTGTTTTTGTTTTGTTTACATAAAAAAAAAAAATCAAGCAAGGTTTGGAAGAAGAAAGAGAGGGAATAAAGACAAAAAGACCAGTTTCCCTGCTCCTCGTATTCTCTGCAGGTGCTGGTGCTTTCTCTGCTCTTCCACAGTTTATTCTCAGCTTGACATACTCACAGAAGACATGCCATGATAAACACGACCAGCTGAACCCCCCCCAGCCTAGCCTTGTTCCAACCCACGCTAACAACATTCACCAAAGAAATGGCTGTGGCCCTTTCCCCTGCAAAGGTCCTCATGGGCAGACCAAGAGCTGGTTTTGCCTCGAAAGACCCACCAGCAGCTCTCCAGGAAGGCAGCAAGAGGAGGGTGTACTGTGCTGACTGCAGCTCCATCCTGCTGAAGCACTGGCCTGTGCCCTGCTAGACACATGCAGGCCAAGCCAACCACCACCACTCAACTCTGGAAGAGATGAGGAAGCAGAAATACAATGCCAGTAGTTGAAAAATATAGACAGTTGCCATTTTGTAGCACCTTCCACTCACCTTTTACCTCATTTTGCCTCTGCAATCCTTTGCTGAGAGCCGAGAAACTCACTGTAGTAAACAACACTAAACCCCTGTGACAGAAGAGAAGGATGAATCTGACATTGAAAAGACTTAACTCAAGGCCACCCCAGGATTGCCAGGCAGAGTTGGAAGGCGAACCCCACTCCAAGAAGGAAAAATAAAGAACAGGGTGTCCTCTGGATGTCTCCAGCTCTGCTACTGGGGCTGGAGACAAAGACCTCTAATCAGGAACGTGGGATGGACTTCAAGCCTCCAAATGCCACAAGCAGAAGCAGAGAACACCACCACAAGAGAAGATTTGCTGTAATGATCTTCCCAAGACATTATGGTATGTTTGGAAGGACACAGCTCCTGCCTCCAGGTAAGCAAAGGGCAAAGCCCAAGCTGCCACATGCCTTTCACCCGGGAGGTGGATGCGTTCCAGGTTCTGCATCATCTCTTTAGGGCACTAGGGCAGGAAGGCATTCATATCCCCATTCACTTCCTCAGGGACAACGTTTTGCCTTTTATTCTTTGCCAGGCCTTTTATTTACAGCTGACTAGCTTCATATATCTAATAATCACCTGCTACGTTAGTGATCTTATCGTGCGTAATGGCATATCTACCTTGGGGGTATTATGGATCTGGAGCAGTCAGAGGGGGAAATGGAGCAGTTGCTGTGTGCACTTATTTCCAGTTGCCAGCTAGACCCTGGCTTCAGAGCAGCAGGATGGGAAGATGAGGAGAGCAAACATACAAATGCTACTCTTAAATAGGTCAAGGGAGAAATGACACCTATAGGCAGAAAGCAAAACAAGATCCACACACTAAATCTATTTTTTTCTCAGCTACCACAATGGTTTGGTATTTTTAAACTGCTAAAACAGTGATTTGGCAATTAACGCCTCATTGCTCAAAAATAATCTTCTTCCGAGTAGTGCTCTACTACTCCTTCTTGCCCAACTCCACATTAAAGCAGGAAAACAGTTCACCATCCTCTTACCATCTACACAAAAAAATAAAGGGGTTCAGGGAACTACTCATAATTCCTCTGCCTGTGTCCATAGTCTCCTGCACAGAGTCTGCAACCACCATGGCTAAAAACACTGGGCCCAGTGCAGGACGAAACGATCTCCCCAAAAGATGGTGGCATCCAGGAGTAAGGACAACCCAGCCCCAGTCACTGTAAGGGCGAGCTGAGCCAGCAGGGACCATTTTACTTTTGGAAATGGCACTGTGTCCATGCTACAAATCCTAGTTAGAGCAACTGGTAGCTATTTTACACTTCTGGGTTTCATTCCTGTTTCCTAATGAACAAACACTGCAAATTTTCACTAAACACTTTGCTTCTCCGTACAACCACGGATGCCTTGTCTGAGGAACATGGGAGCCCCTTTGCAAGTCACTGATACAAAAGGACACAAATCTTGTGATATAAGCAGACAACAGCCAAGCCATGTCTGTTCCTAAAACATCAGGGCACCCTCATCTCTGAAGATCTCTGTCCAGAATGTACAGAGCTGTCTGCACTTGCTCCTTTAAAAGGGAAGCACCTCCACTGCTCAGTAGGTGTTTCTAAATCAGCCTGAGGTCCTAATGCAAATCCCTACAAAAGTACAAAGTCCCAAAGCAGCAGACGACACTAATGCAGTCTTGTATCAGGTCAAAGAAAGCACCAAAAATAAGGAACCATCAAAAAGCACAGAAACAAGTAAACAAACAAAAAAGCAATGGAAGAGGAAAGAGGACAACAACAGGACCCAAAATAGATTCCTTGTGCCAGGCACACATCAGATTTATGGCATAAAAGCTTCGCAAAGAAACTTGTTCTTAAAACAGCTCATCAACATTTACCCTGCTGCTGGCTGAAGCCTACTACTGTTTGACACCCCCCACTTTCTATTTACAACAACTTCAGGCCTTTAAAGAAAACTGAAGTATATTAATTGAGGATTTTGAGGCACAAAATGACAGCTGCATTGTTATACATTCTATAAAAAGCAAAGCAGGCTGAGAGCTGGGGAGGACAACAGAGAAGCAGTATGCAAGGACTGAAGTCGTCCAAGCAAATCTTAACCACTCCTTCGCCTGTCTTTATCCTCCAGTCATTACGAGGGCCAAGGGTTTGGAGATGCTCCCCAGGCGTACATCCACAGGTGGGCTCTTGGGTACACCGCCTGCAGAGCTCATGCGAGGGCACTGAGATGGCCAGCGAGGACGCAGATCCAGCTGCATTGACACGGCACTGTGCTGAGCAGACACACCTGACACAGGCACAGTACCCAGACAGAGACAGCTCACAACCAGCCAACTTGGAGAGCAGGCAGAAGATGGCATGTCTCCGTGCTTGCTCTGCGTAAAGCTGCAGAGCCATGCAATTCCCTCCCAGCAGTTGTCAATGGGCCTGTGCCCCGCTCCAGGTACTGGCAAACTCTGGCTGACTTCTAAAACTGTGAAGAGCATCTCCACGTGTACATAGACAGCAGCAAACCGCTGCTCCTCAGCTCAGCTTGCAGCAACAACCACCTCAAATGGGTACCTGGCTGCAAGATGCCCAAGAGCTGGTCTTCACCAGGGGATAGGAGCAGGGCTCTGCCCGTTGTTTTGTCTCCTTGGAGGACATATTGAGGGGCAGAGTCACATGTCGAGGGTACAAGCACAGGAAATCTGCCACAGACTTCACAACCAACCTCAGACAAGTCACTGTCTTTGTGTCTCTGCTCTTGCGCTGTGAGGAACTCAGCTCTTGCCCTTGTTGTTGACGTAGATGGGAGACTGCTTCTATTTTGCCAGATCTATCAGACTTTAAAGAATCTAACAAAGAGCCAGTTCAGTTTCAGAAACCTGACAGCAATCATATTGTTAGCCAGCACATAGTACATGCCATACAGTGTCAACAACCTCGAAGGAAGAGAGAGTAAGAGGCTGACAAAATACCCCCTAGGAACTGAAAAAACCCAGGGAGTACTGGGAGGGATATCAAACCTCTGGAAATGCTGGATTGCTAGGAAAAAAGAAGTCAACAGAAATAAGAACAGAGGCTGTACACTGATCTGTCCTTGAGGAGGAAAAGATGAGAAAAATGGAGGTGAAATGATTTTCTAAGTGGCAGAAAACTACAAGAAATGAGCAAGACACTGTTGCCAAGGACAGTGTCTAAAAAAGAAAAACACGGAACAGCTGATACATTGTCTGATCTCAGACAAAATGAACCTGTCTAAAGGCACTATTGTTTCGGCAAAATAATGAAGCAGAGAAAAAAATAAATGCTTTGGTGACAGAGCCGTGCGTCACCATGTCTATGTGTAACTCCAGAGACAGCAGAGGTCCCCATGTGAAACAGGTAACAGCCTGAGACACACACTGTTTGGTTTTCAGGGGGGCCTGTGAGGCTCCTGAGCTAGCTCTAGAGAAATGCCTCCAGACAGCACAGCCATCTGAACTATCCAGAGAGCGTGGAAGAGAGTGACAGGCCCAAAGAGCAAGAGCATTTGCACCAAGAATGCAGTTAAAGGAACCCGGGAAGCAAGGAGAGACAGACTACTGGAAAATATAGGCTTTGTGGACCAGAGCACAGCACAGAAATACATGCAAAAGAAAAATGCTTAGCTCAGAGCAACGGGGTAAACACATACAGGAAACAGAATATGTTTATAATGCAGTTTCTCCAGAAAGTAAATAACAAGAGTGAATGCAGTGACTGAGGATGCCCCTGTGAAGAGGAGGATCCCTGCAGTACCACCTCAGCAGACGAACAGACTCTCAATAGTCCAGCTCTGCAAAAGAAGCTGCCAGCCGTTCTACAGCTATGCTTGCTGCTCTGCCATTAAATCAAAGACCAATTTGATTCCAGCTGGACAGTAGAGCCAGCTGCAACGATAAGACACAATCTTAGACTGGAGAAATGCCACCAAACATTGAAAATGTAGAATTTAAAAAAATGTTCTGAGGTCAATGGGCAAATACAAGCCGTTGATTAAAAAAAAACAAACCCTCACAAAACCAGAGAGGCATTATCACTTTAACTTAACAGAAGCTGACAGAACCATTCACTGTTTGGCAGCAGGATCATGCAAACATGAAATAATAAACATATTTGATAAAGAAATATTATCATTTTCTTAGACACTGATGTCACTACAAGGCCTGAGAAGACAGAAGTCTGGTTAAAAAACTAGAGCAGAAAAAAGAAAGACCACAGAACACACTAAACTGATTAAAAGCCACACTAACAGGTCACAAAGAGTAACCATGATCTAAGAATCATTACTGAGTGAGCCTGTTCCTAGTGAGAACGGACCTAGTTCCTGGCCCTGCATTTACCCTTGAGGCCTTTAAAGATATTCTAGAGCAAAAGACACAATGAGCACCTTGCAGTGTACTGACTGGAGAAGCTCTACAGACTCTGTGCCACCACTCTGAAGTCTGGAAACACCTGAGGCCATCAGCACACACCGCAGTGACAGGCAGAGCTAAGGGACCAAGAACCTCCATCCTAGAGCTCAAGGAGCAGAGGGTGGCGTCAGAGACACCTCAGGGAGCCTGGCCAGACGGTCCCACCCCAGCTGGAAGGGCTGCTCATCAGCCTGCTGTCTCCACTAGGCAGGGCAAGGCCAGAGGCTGTCATGGCCAGGAGCTGGGAACACAGGTAGCACAGCCCCAGCTGCCTACTACTGAGCTAGAGACCAGGATCAATCCTTATCTCTTGAGCCACTCAAAGACGCTGGTACACAAGAAGTTGTTCTGCCACTAGCATGATTTTGTGAGCTCCTCCCTAATTTACAGCCTTAGACAGATGCCTGCTTTTCCCTGCCCAGTCCTGAGGTAACAAAGTCCTACAAGGCAGCTCAGAGCAACACCAAGATGCCTCAGAAGCAAGCCTAAGAAGAGCCAAGTATGGAAAGCCAGTGACCCATCCCATTCACCAGCTGATGCCTAACAGGTCACACAGTACATTTGCTCAGACAGAAAAGGAGCCACCAGCTATGCTCGCTGGAATGTGTCGTTTCCATCCACACCTTACTCGTCACCAGCACTGTCTGGGTCACAAGCCAGGAGAAAGGACCACAAAAACAACACCATGGAGCACATCCAAGGGATAATTGCCCATGTTCTTCAGAGAGCATCAGCGTACAGCACTTCCCCGTTGGTCACTAATGGCAGTAAACACACGCAGAAAGGGAAACTTTACAGAACGCAATGTGTATGGCTCAGTGGAAGAGAAGACAGCAGATTAACACACCAAATTATTACCTAACTCTAATGGAAGACTCCAAGTGATTTCAAAGTGCTGCAGACAGTAATGCAATACTGGCTCCTTGACAGGCCAGATCACAAGAAAAAAACACTACCTTCTCTTTGCAAGACTACATGTCATGATACACCAGCCAGGAATGTCCTCAGAACTTCTGCTGATAGCATGCACCATCACCAACCATTCTCATTAGAGTGCCACCATCCCAAGTGAAACGAGTTACAGCAACCAAAAATACCTCTTTGCTAGCACTGCTTAGCACCTCAGAGATCTGCCCCACCAGTGAGACACGCAGACCTGGGCTAGGAGAAAGCTACACTAGAAAACTAGCCAAAGATCTAATCATGTAAGCATTCGGGTTTTTCCCCTCCCTGTGGTAAATTTCAGAGGGAAACCTAAGAGCAGCCTCTACCAAAGGGCAGTGATGACCTGTCCTGTTTGTTCAGTCTCTATACCTAAATGAAAGCATCCTCCCATTTTTAAGAGATGAAGGTTCTTCTGCAAAATGAATAATTTCTTGCAGCTCAAGCAGCTCTTACTTGCCCACAGAAACAAAATAAGACAATAATGCCTTTGTGTACCAGAGAAGGAAAATATTTACCTTGCATTAAGTAAACTTTTCCCAAGATACAGGCACAACTGTAAACAGGAGGAAATGTTAAAAAGAAAAGAGATGGTAGAAGCTGTTCGCAACTACACACCTCAAAGCCAGACAGGATACGAAACTGGATCTCCTCTCTTCAGGAGTAAAGAAAATTGTCACAAAGAACCACAAATTATTTATTAAACAGAGAATGATACCATGAGGAAACAAAACAAAACCCGAAATAATCTAGATGCAGATATTTCTATCAAGAGAAACCAGATAACAGTACAGGGAAGACAGCTCTTTCCTCTATTATCTTTAATTCAATTCTTATCAGCATCATCATTACAGCTAAAAGTGCAAAAGACTTTAACACATTTAGAGTCTTATTCAATTCCCACTGAAGTCACCAAATAGACTCCAGTAATGCTGTATCAGGTTTCTATGGGCCCTTCCAATCTGAGGAGCTAAACACTCCTTTAAGAACTAAATGAATTCAGCTTCCTTGCCTTTGTGTGGAAAATGCCCTGGCTGTTTGCCCTTTCTCTGACTCAGACACACTTGGCCCAGTCCTGCAAAGGACTACGTTCCCTCTGCTCCCGCTGAAGTCAAGGGTATCTCTAAGGCTCAGCATGCCGAAAGCCAGGCTGCCTGCCACACCGGGGCCAAACGCCAAGGCGCCAGCCAGTAAATGCACAAACCCTGGGAAGAAAGAAAGTGTGAAGGCAAAGCCCATGGCTCAGAATGGGCAGCCCTGTATCATTTTCCGTGCATGCCAGGCACATGGAAGTCCTGCTGTACCAGTGGGCACGCTTCTCCGTTTCATCCTGGGACTTGCGAGTCTAATTTGGGCCGACACAGAATGGTGTGCACACTTGAATGAGCCTCCACTGGAAAATGTGGGCCATCACATCATGTTTTATTACTATTTCACCATCTTCAGATTCGATTCAGCTGCAACAGCTCCTAAAGAAATGCAACACTTTACAGATATTTTTCCTGTATTATTTTTTGTATTTTAAAATATTTTTCTTCCGTTATCTATCAGAACGATAACAACTTGCAGCATCTGAAAAGTCATTTATCTCAGGTTTACAACGCCATTCACCAGCTACAGTTAATTAAACCCCTTGACACCATATAGGTAAATTTCAGTAACACCCAACCCTAATTCCAATAATCTCAAAGCATTTCGGGAGCAATCAGTGAATTCTTATTAGACAAATCACACACTTGTCTGCAGAGCCAGGGACAGAATCCTTGGCTTTCCACTGACAAAAGTCTCAGCCTTTCAGCCTAAATGAGAAAAAGCACTAAAGCCAGGTGCTGCAGACTGTGCACTGCACAGCTTGTGCCAGGCAAAGCTCACCCTCGGCATCAGAAACTGAACCGAGCTTACCTGAGCTAGCCAGAACACAGGCAGCAGTCTGCAAAGAGCTTACAAATCAGGAAATCAATGCACAGAGATTAAATTACCACTCCAAATTGCCTTAATAAATGTATGTATGTAAAAATGAGATAAATTAACAAACACGCCACCACCTGTCCCTGATATACACCCTAAGAGCCCAAACTCCTCCTCTTGCTGTCTAGCATTTGCCACTAGCAGTTGTAAGCTCTCCAGCCAAGAAGTACAATCAGAGTTCCTAGGCTCTGCCCCCTGTACACACAGCACCTAATATATCAAACGTGTATTCCAAATGAAATTGTGCAAAGCATCTCCTGTACTCCAGAGAACAGCAATCACTGCCAGTCGAAGACAACGACAGCAAAACCATCTTTTGCCCCAGTGTGCTGCTGCACTTGGTAGCTATCCACCACCCAGAAGAGTCCAGTTCAGATAAAGCTCTATGGAAAGGCAGCTTTATCATCCCTCTGCCCCTGAGCCACCAGGTGGTTTGCAGCACTAAGTCTTACCTGCCACGTAGTTGTCTTGTCCTTGTAAAGGTGCAAACCCTCTGCTATGTTTACCTTGGTATTTTGACATTCAAACGCTTGCCTATAGCTATCGCTTCACTTACTGAAAACTCTTCTGCTAGATGCACCGACCACATCCCCTCTGCATGTTTGCAGCCTCAGATCGCCTTCAGCTACACCACTTAGTAGCTGATTTCTTTCAAAAATATGATTAATTCTGCTATTGACATCCCCATAATTCGTGCCGTTCTCAAGGGGAGCTAAGGTCTTTTAAAAATACAGCCTTCAATATCTGAATCAAACACAACACTCGGAAGGGCCTTTCCTGTCCTGCCTCTGTGGGCAGGAGCACAAGGGAAAACGCCAGGAATCTGCTGTTCCCTCCTGCTCTGTAACTGACTTATCATGGGGACCCTGGCCAATTGCATAATTACAATGTGCCTCAATTCCCTCATTTCTCAGTGCCGACAATTACGCTGTAACAAATCCCTTGTCACCTGGGACTGATCCTGTACTTAGGATTCTGCCTCCCCGCAGGCACATCGCAATCCGGCAGGCACAGGCCGTGCTCCTGGGACAGCCAAGGTCTCTGACTGAAGCTGGTCATGAATTTTTCAGCAAGTTACATGTCAGTGGCTTGAAAGAGAATTTTTTCAAGGGAATATGCCACTGTTCTGGAAGGCTTCATCAGAAGGACGTGTCTGTGGATGAAACAGAGGGAATAGCATTTCTGTTCCCTTAGAGAGCGGCTGAAGAAACTGTGGACGTGGGGCTGGAAACCCAGGTCCAACGCAGGCACGAGCTTGTCAAGTATCCTGGCAGGGGACCCACATTCCCCAGGAACAGTTTTTCCACTCCTTTGTAAGAACTTATTAATAACATTTCTTCCACTCCCCATCTTTTCTGAAAAGCTTTTAAAGGTCTTAGTGCCAGGGAGATATGAAAGAGGAAACCATTTCCGAGCTGGGCCCACGACAGGGAAAGAGCTCAGGTTCCACTCACCTGTAAGCGGTGCTGGGCACACACAGTGACCAGGCCATCGAGAGTCCAAGGATGTTACAATCTGCACCCAACCTCCCCCCAACAATGAGCCAGCCGCTGCCCACCTCCCCAGGGATTCTGGGCAGATTATTAATTAGTTAATGGCTAGAGAGTGCTTGGAAAAGGTAGAAGGTGAGGTATTGCTGTCATTTCCCGTTATTTCTGTGGCTCTCTGACACACACGCCGCAGGCAACACGGATCTGTCCTTCCTATGAATCCGTGATGCTGGGCTCAACACGAACCAGTTCTTCCAAGCACAGCATGTGAGTTATAACAAGCGAGCGATGATCCTGGCCTAAAACCTTTTAAGAGAGCTCTGGAGATGGAGGCCACAGGGCCACATGCTCTTAACGTGCAAATATAGCCCTGTGACATCTCTCTGCCCCATGAGACTATTTGAAGAAGCCCTTCTGCCAAAAGCTACTGTTCATCTAGAAAAGCTTGCAGAAGAGATGTGTCTGTGCTAAATCATTTGTATGTAGCATCTGCTGACTTATCCCAAAGTGCCACTGAAGGGATCTGGGCTAACTTTCCAACCCCACAAAGGCAGAGGCACGCATTCTTGCAACTTGGCTCTAAGAATAGTAACTCCTACCAGAGGGGAGGAGAGGACCACCAGGACTTGGGCCTACTGAACTCATCAGCCTTCCCTTCAGCTTCTTCACCCAAACTGACAACACAGAAGACGCTGGCCAGACCCTCCTTAGAAAATGATTTATTACAATCTAAACTTTAATGTGAACACGTCCAAAGCGGGCCGAACTCTTTTAGCAGCCAGTATATTACTGAATTTGACAATCCAACTGCACAAAAGAGATCAAAACAAAGGCTAGAATTTGCACAAGCACATCTACACTGAGTGCCCACTCCACTTGAAGCAAGTGATTTATAACTGAATCAAATTGAGCTACTGCCACTTTTCTGACAAGCCCAGAACTTCCTCCTCCCAGACTGACAGGATGGATTACCTTCGTAAGTTAGAAGACCAAAGAAGCATCTACTCTGCAGCCAAAGCTGTGTTTGCACTTCTTAAGGTGCACCCAAGTTCACTTTTCCAGCGTGCACATCAGCACAGGACACAGTCCCCTCCCAGCAGCAAGTGCCTTGGTGAGCAGCTGCCCCAAGCTGACTTCCATGGACAAGAGGGGAGATAACTTCCCTCCAGCTGCAGCATCACCTTATGCCCGGGGAGAGGACACTGCAGCTACTCTGGTGCCCCAGGAATTACACACTTCTGCTCTTTACCTACCTATCCTCAGTATAAAAAACCTGCTTTGATAACTTGCTGGCAACAGCTGTCAAAAAGCCCATTTTTGTGCATGTGAGTGCTGCATGTGCACACATCAGAAATTACTGTTTATAATTTCGCTATTTAACTGATCTCCTTTTTACCAAACTCTGTGGATATGGGGTAACATGGTATTAAAAGAACTCAGGTAGATTATCAGTGCAGGCAGTGTGCAACATCTCCATGTCTAGGTGTGCAATTGCATGCAATTTCAGATAATCCACTTTCCCCAAGGCTTTGGCAAAATATGCATTCGCGTTGAAGAACATCAAGAGACAGAGACGCAATAAGTTCTCCTCTCCATCCTTCCTTCCAAGAGATAAACAACTTGGCAAGTTGGGTGATAAAGAACCAATATAATTATATGTCATTAAGCTGCAACTAATACTGGTAGAGAATGGATAAGGGCTTGCTGATTAGAAACGCTATTAAGGAACATCTAAGACACGGCATTAAGGCCCGTATTGAAAAGAGAATACACTTCGTGGTTCTCCTAGAAATATTTAACTCTATTTCAAGCTATTACCTCTTGTTGTTTTACTCAACACGAGCACTTTTTGCCATGAAGAATTCTTTCTTCTGTCAAGGATTTTATGAAGGAGAGAACAAACAGCTTCTGGCAATGAAACAGAGAATCTCCACCTTCTCTTCAGTAAAACAAAGCTCATCTCAATCTTCCTTGAGAAAGGAATGTCAGCCTGAGCAGAAAACACTACCAGACCTCACTGCACAGCCTGTTTGCTCCTCATGCAAGGCCTGCACCTGAACCTGTACCATTCCTGCATTGACTCCCTGAACTTCCTTGAAACAAAATTCCTGTGCTGAACATCTTATCCATAAATTTCTTGCCAACCATGAATCAAACTTCATTCATTTGCTTTCAAAGAATACGATGGCATTCAGTAATGCAACAGAGAAATGACTGCATGCAGAGGCAGCACTCAGCTCCTCATGAGAATCCAGCCCTGCTTGCATGTGCCTCACCATCCATTACGGAGAGCAAAAACTTCTACTCATCTGTCAAGCAGCAGTTACTTAGACTTATCAAGCACATATTCCTGCACATTGTCTTCAGGGCCTGGCCAAAGTTAACATCTTCACTGTCAAGAACCCACCTATATGACTGAGACAGCCACTGGTGCTTCTGCAGCCCATTCGACTCCTGGCCTCTCCCCAGACATCACCACTGTGGGGGTCTAACAGGGGTTCTGGTATTTGCAAAAGAAGAACCAGAAGCTGCTGAAGGATCTGGGACTACATCCCTTTAAGTCTAAACTAGGATTCACATCAGGAAATACAAATCTCTGACGACCTGTGAGCTGAAGAATATTTTCTCTGCCTCTTTGCCTTTGAGTACTTCCACTGATTTCTATGACAGAGATGTTTGAGGAAGAAAAGTTCTAACCTAATCTGTCTCCTGATCCCACACAACATTTACATGTGACCAGTATGTGAGCAGCCACCAAGGGAGACTCTTGTGCCAGTTCTCTGGGCTTGCACCATTCCCAGCCCAGCAAAGTTTCACAACAGTTGAAGACTGGGGCTTTTATCAGAAGGTGAGTGTTCAGTGCTGCTGACAGAACTCAGTCATGATTATCCAGGTGGATCATTATACTCCTTTAGCAATTATCATCAGCACTAATATAACTTCGTCTGCTGCAAACTCTAAGAGTGTCTTGATCTGATTCACATTCATGGGCATTATATCATAAAGTGCAACATATGATCCCAGTCTGACAGCTGATCCTACCGTGTAAACAGAGATGAATCACTTCCTAAGTCTTTGCAGAATGTTCTCTTGCCCTCAAAGAAACAAGTTTCAATTCCTCTAAAGGCCGCTTGGACAGCGGAACCATCCACTCTTTTCCCTGTCTATAAGGAAGCACTTCCAGGGTAGAAACTCTTTCCTGAGTGACTGGCCTACGCCTGCGCCATCTGCAAAATGCCTGTCCCAAGAACTCTGAGAAAGTAAATCTTGTGAAAGGACTTTGAAAGGGAGCTACAGAAAGAATGAACGTGTGCTGGGAAACAGCAGAAATCTCGAGACCATGTCACTATTGCAATTGCTATTTAGGTGTCACATCAAGATGAAAACTGATGCAGTTATTAAAACACAACTATTTTAGAAACCTCAATTCTGCAAATTAAATGAAAACTTGAGGTCAGACCACATAACTGGAGGCAG
The DNA here is from genome assembly GCF_001431845.1 of Calidris pugnax. Lineage (NCBI taxonomy): Eukaryota > Metazoa > Chordata > Aves > Charadriiformes > Scolopacidae > Calidris > Calidris pugnax. Next base: position 12,248,798 of record NW_015090995.1, on the reverse strand, counting down.
GATTTGGCCAAAGGCCATTATTTCTCATAAGGACTGGCCTCTGGGAGAGCAGGTGCCTCATGAAACCCCTAGTGAGATAGTTAACGCAGACTAAGAGGACAGTACTGACAGATTATTTTTTGCTGAAAATAATCTCACCACTGAGCTCTGACACAGGTTTGAAAATCCATTAAGATCCCAGAAGCTTGACTGCAACACATTGGACATGTGGCAAAATACACATCCTCTGTATGTAAGACTTACCTGGGATGCTGCTTAGAGTTTATTTGCATTTTTCCCCCCTGCTCTCTCAATTCTAACCGGTTTATACTTCCAGGAATTAAAGCTAGAGGGCAGGGTGACAAGATTTTTCCAACATCACAGGAAAAAATACAGGAAAACTAGCTTCTCCCAAACTATCAGGCCAGAGTTGCAATTTCATTTTCACTTGTTTCACTAAACCCATAAAGCATGTGCTGAACGGGTGCAGGGGGAGACGTCAAGTTTCAAGTATTGCCCAGATTGAACAAGCGCATCATTTGTTGGTAACTACTACACAGTGAAATGGATTGAAATGGGCGAGTCCCTTGGGTGGAAGGATATCAGCTTTCTGGAATGACAACAGCACAAGCCCAATGCAGCAATAATTCAGGCCCTACCTGATGCCTTCAGAGTGTGAGGCATAGACAATATAGAAATGCAGCTCCGCAGGCTGTGGGATCCTGGTACCAGCAATTTTGCTCAGTGCAGAGTCTCAGGCAAAGCACAGGGAAGGGAGAGCCCGGAGGGACAGTCTCTAAGATGTGGTTCCAGCATCCACAGCTGGCCTAAATTTTACTCCACGCCAGGAAGCAGCTCCTTTCTCACAGATGGCTGCTGTTAGCAAGCGCTGACACCCACCATGGAGCAAGTAGGCATGCAATATTAATAGCATCAATGAGAAAATTATGAGCCCACATCAAAGCACTGAAAGTTGTTTTCATGACATTTGGCTTTAAAACTAAGTGCAAAGGGAAAGGTATTACACTCAGCTAAGCATATTTAGAGGGCTTTCTTTTTAAGATGTGATTCCACAGTTTTCAAACACACACACACATGCAGAATGACCCCTTAAGGACACAGAAAAGCTGCTGTCAGCTACAACTCAGCAAATCACAAGTTACACGAAGAAATAAAAATCAATGCTGCTCTGAAATTTAGCCTGGTAGAGAAGTCAAAGCTATCATAACTAATGGCTGGGAAGTTCTGCTATGACCATGTTTTTCCTACAACGTGGTCATCCCCTTGCAATGTGGGTCCAAGGATTCTGCCAGAATTAAGCAGAAGCAAACCAATAATGCAAATGAAATAGTACAAACTCATTTGCTAGAATCTTTCTAGTAACAGGCAATGATAAAAGAGCATAATGAATTTATCTAATTTAGAAATCTCCCCTCCTCCATTAAAACACTGTGATGTTGGACCAAACTATACAGAGCCTATTCTCATCAACAGAGGCATCACGGCTGAAACATGAAGATGCTGTCAGCAGTGCAATCTCTATGAGAAGACTCTTGGATTTTGTGATGTAATAAATGAGGGAGAAGTGCAGCAGTGCAGTCTCTATGAGAAGACTCTTGGATTTTGTGATGTAATAAATGAGGGAGAAGTGCAAAGCACAGAAATATTGTCATGGGGTGGCTGTTACTAGTGTTCCTTTTGACTGGAACAGCGATTGCTCAGCCACAGCTAAGTCTACAGATGGGCACAGCTCCATCGGAGCCCCTCTGCTTGCACTCCAAGCAACTTGATGCACGTGTCTGTTTTGGTAGCTGTAAAGGCATGTGAGCGCAGAACTGCACCCACGCCAGCATGCCCTGCAAGGTGTCCATCATAGCCCTGTCCTGCTGACAGCTACGGGAGTCTATCACTTCCAGCTTGGAGGACACGTGCTCTATCACTGCAATGCTCTGAGAAGCTATAAAGTATGGCATGACGGCAACGGTGAAGCCTTCATGTGATTCTAGATGTGTTTCTTTGATAGCTCTGCCACTTTAACATCCACCCACAATGAGGGCCTGACATCTTTTTAAGTAGTTTGTTGAGACACTACAACCTGATGACTCAACTTAGTTATTTATCTTAATCTGCCATAGAACTCAGAGCTGCACAGTAAAATACGACGGGCTGTTTCCTCTTGGAGCAGGTGAAAGATGGAATCAACCACTAATACATTTGCTCTACTTTTCCTGCTCAGTTAACTGGTTTCATTTTGAATCAAACCCTGCCTATCTACTGCCTATTATTTGGGCAAAATAGACACAATCTAAGCCAATTCCATCTTGCACATGCACAGCCTCCCTGACTTCACTGGCGCTCGGGCCAGACAGTTTGAAATTACATCACTGGCATCTTGATGCAGCTTAGATGGCATCACCTCATGTTACATAGGAACACAGGACTGGGAGACACTCGCTGGGTCACCAAGTACAGACCCTGCTGTCCAGGCAACCACGTCACCTAATCCCTTTATAAATGAATCAAAAATAGTTATGAACCATACTTCATCGGGCACACCCCAGGCTGGCCATGAATGATATATTGTGGTGTAAACTGACTGGGAAAAAGTACACAGACACATCCAAGACAAATTAGAAACTGCAATAAGCAGGGAAGCAACTTAGTCTACTGGCCAGGCACTGGGACAGGCAGCAAGATGGCTGGGTCCTGCTGCCGGCTCCCATGCTGTCCTGTTCCACCCACAGTGGCATTGCTCCATCCCTCAGGTTCCTCTGGGCTGAGACCAAGATAAAGACATTGTTCTTCATTTGCAGATTGCTTTTAGCTCTACAGACAAAAAGAGGGATACAAGAACTAACTATTTTTATCCACTCAGTCTTCCCAGCAGGTTTTTAAAGCCCATTCTAAAGACCTCCTTTGCAATTCAGTCTGTAGACAATTTGCTACCTGCATCTCCGTAAAGTTTAACCTGTCAGAGCCTGGCAAAGGTGTAATTTCATCCCCAGGCTCTTCTGACTTAAGACTCTGGAGCTTCTCTTTGTGGATAAACTATCAAAGCAATATCTCTGTGAGACAACAGCCCTTTGCATCTGACAACCCATGCATTATTCTCTCTAAACATAGTTTAACAGGCCAGAATCAAAACTTTTGCTCTCTCCTCATTTCTCCTCCCCCCGTGCACACTTTAAGAAAGAACAAACACAGATAAGAGCAGTAGACAGAGACACAGACAGAGAGGATGGTTTATCCCACAGGCAGAGGATTACTGCATCATGATGTAATGACCTTGTTCAGAAAAGAAAAAGGTTACTTATATGACAGCATGAGTTGTAGAAATACCAGCTCCTCTCCAGAGCAGGGTAAAACAATGTCCATTTAAAGTTATGCTGAAGAAAATGTAAAACACTTGTCCAGTGAACTGGAGACAGAAAGAGCAAACTTCAGCCCAGCTGGCTTGGATATAATCTCTCCAGACACACGTAAGACATTGAACCAAACAGGCAGGAGTGTAAGTACACATGGGAAGGAGATGCCATTCTGCTTTCTATGGGCTTGCATCTTCAGACATCCAAGAGTCCCCTCTGCCCCCTACAAAGGTGCAGGACAAAAATAGCTACTTTTGTGTTTCATTTCAGGTGCAAAATGCTACTGAGCCAACCATTTTATTTGCCCTCTGTGAAGACTTTACGTTTGTACTTTCTTTGAATGTTTTCTGCTCCCATAGAACAACTAGAGGGAGGAAGGCCACATGCTGCCTGTCTATGAAGCAATCTCATAAAGAATAACTCGAGGCCAGGCTTGTTTTCTCTGTTTAGACAGCATTTAGTGAAGCCTTGGCCGTGACTAAAATTCCAAGGCCGAGTTAATCGCATTTATGACTACAGGTTCCTCAAAGGGACTTGTTTCTAATGAATTTTCAAATGCTATGAAAATAATAGGTATGGTATTTACCATTAAAGCATTGTAATACTGCTCCAGTACAGCATGCTTACTTCCCTGCTCAACATTCATCTCTCTCTGTTGTTATTCTGCTAAGGTGAAGCGTATGTTATTAAAGCCAATATTTACCAACAGATACTACAGTTGTGTACGTAATGCAGTCCTTCCATGTAAAACTAGGCTTCCAACAGGAAATAAAAGGCATTTGGCAAGTCTTAGCCTGCCAAGGACAACTGCTACATGTCCTGTTTCCAGGACAAGAAAGCCCTCCAGTTACCCCAGATACTTCCAGTGGTGAATGCTGAGCTTGTCTGCTAAGTTTTCTGAGCCCAGTGGAAATCCTACAGCAGACACAGAAAGCTCTGAGTCTGAATTGGCATCAAATGCTTTAGAAAACAAGTGAATTTCATTTTGTTACAGGAATATGAGAAGGCCAAAATGCTTTATTTGTCAGCACAGGAACAGTCACTCATCTAAAAACATGAATATTCTGTTGAAGTTGTTATAAAATGAGACTCTTCCAAGGAAACCCTGCACTGAGCAACAGTGCCATGTGCCAGCTCTCAGTGCCCTCTACACTTGCATACAACAAGAAATGTATTTTCTATAGCAGATGAACAGCAATGACAGCCTTCAGACTAGAGTGCAGAATATAATTTGCAGCAAATTCCAGCCTCTCAAGAAGAAGCCTACGTCTCCCTACTAGCTCAAAGGCTCCATACAAAGGCCAACTCAACATCATGCGTCTACTGCGGTGTTTCTTCTCAATTAACCAAGAAAAAGTGTACTAGCCATACATCAAAACTGCATTGCAGCTAGAGCTGCCAATTACTTATGGCAAAAAGGGAGGCTGATTCATTTGACTGTATGTGGGCCTTGGCTGGAGTTTTCCCAAAATGCTACAAGAAAAGAAGAAAACCTCAGTGAACCTCCCCCTCATTCCCACCCCTTCCTCCCCCCCAAATCACAGCCAAGAGGCCCGTGCTTGCAAAAACAACACTTCCTGGAGGATTCTTTCTCCAAATCACTCCTTTTCTAAATTCAGACAAAACACACAGCAACTCAAAATACATTTGCATATGATATACATGCATACAAGGACACCCCTCCCAAACACATACAAGTGAAATGCAATGCAAAGTGTCTAAAAAGCCTTCAAATCTCCAGTCCCTAGAGAGTCCCTACATCTTCCATCATAAACCCCACTACGTTGCATGGCCACCTGTGTAATGGCTACCTTACAACCCTCGGCTCAGCAACCAGGCTGCAATGGTGGCTAAGCAGGGGTGGGGGGGTCTTGTCTTTTAAAACGGTCACAAATCAGAACATTTCTGCTCTATGAACAATTACATCCTGAATCCAGATCCTTCCACAAGCTCCTTGCATCGGATGCGTTTAACACCCAATATATCACAAGTAGCAATTCTTCAGCCAATGCGTCCCTCCTTCAGGATACGTGTTTCAAATGAGCCTTGTGGCCTTGGGGTGCCAGGGCTCTTCTCTCCTTAGCACTGCCGGATGGAAGCACCACAGGCCTGCTTTGAAAAAGGACACATGAAGTAAGTCATGTTCCACCTTAAATTGTCCTCGTGAGTCACCATGAACCCAGATTCTATGGTTTAGACACCTACTGGCCTAGGTTTGCAAGGTCCCTGGTGACACCAACACCACTGTTCCCCACAGCAAGTTCAGGACACAAAAATTCAATCCTGTTTGCATCTAACTGATACCTTGCATTGCTCTGCCAGCACTCTACTGGTGACTGGGGACATTTGACTTCATCTTTGTGTTTCCAGTATGCCTGATACAAGTCAACCTGGCACCGTGTCCCCCTGGAGCAGTCAGACCCTACCTTAACACATCTGCGGTTCTTCTCCAGGCCTCACTTCTAGCCCCTTTAAAACAGTTTTCACATAAAATATACTTTGAGATCCTCAGAGTGAAGAAAAATTCTTGAAGCATGCACCTACTGCTCACTGCCTTTTGGCACCAAAGCCCCAAACTCAGGGGGAGCACAGTGGAGGAAGCCTGGGCCAGCCTGAGCCACCCTTCCTGTGGCGAGGGGGCCAGCGGTCAGACACAGCCAGCGCCACGGATGGCAGCACAGTGTCTCACTAGTGCTTCAGGACTCCACCAACAAAAGCCATCAGTCTAATGAAAACTTATGCTTTAGAAGCTGCTTGGAATATCTAAGAGCACAATTTTTCCCTCTCCTTGCCTAAAAGTAAGTCCTGCTGTGGGTTGACTTTGAGATTACGTTTACCGGCCTGCTTCCCGGGGTCCATACTCAAGGTATGGCTTCTGTTCTGGCACACAAGCAATTATATATAGGATAACCACTCCAATAGATGTATTCCTCAAACAGAGAATCACACACGTCCCGCTGTACCCACAAGGCCAAGCTCTGCCATTCTGCTAGGATCAGCAATGCATACGCCACAAAATACAGCTCATAAAATAAAATACTCAGGAATCAGGGAACTGACCTCTTGCATCATCTGTGGGCACAGAAACTTCATACACATGCTGCTGCTAGCTAAGAGGAGAGAGATCTTACTACACCAAGGACTTAAAACCAGAAAACTACCTCATACACAGGCCCCTGTTGCTTTTCCTCATTACCTGAAGAGACCTGGCATTCACCCTGAGTGTCCAGCTTGCTCTACAGACCGTAGGAGAAGACAGGGCATGCCCTGAAGAGCAAGTTGCTCAGAAGTTCTCACTGTCTGCATTATGGATCATGGCTGTAGGAAGTGCCCCCTAACTAGATACTCTGGAGACTTTTTACTTCAGATACACACAATGGTACCAGGAGTTCCAGGGTTTCAGTAACACTATAGCTTTCAAAAAGAAGGGTCCAGTACACATTCTCTGTGCATGAATTTGTCAACATACTGCAAAAAAGAGTAAGGCTCCACTCTCAGCTTATTCCTTCTGAAGTGCTTAATATTATTCATTAATGCCACTTAGAGAGAAGGATTCCGCATTCCCCTAGTGCAAGAAGACGTGGAGAGAGAATAAGAGCACGGAGGGAAGGTGTGGTACAGGATGTGGGGCAGAAATTAAAGGAGAACTCTGTGCCGACAGACTGCCACTCCAGATATCTCCAAATATTATCCCACCTCTTTCTGGTCCATGCACCCCATGAAGTGCAAAGTGCCTCTTCAAAAAACAAACAAAAAAATGAAACCAAAACAAAAAACCAGGGAGCAAATTCTGGGTACTTTAATCTCTTCTTCTTGCTAGAAATCTCATCTCTTCCCAACTTGAGTTCCCAGAGCCTCTGGAACGAATAGAGCAGAGTCATAGCACAGCTAACAGAAACCATATATGTAAGAAATAAATAACCAGGATGCCAACCTGAGCTGGCTAAGCTCACTAAAAAGATCAAACGAGGATGTAAGCAGCTCTTTTCTGGAGCAGGCAGGCATCGTTTCAGTTGTTGAAATATTCATGCCCCAATAGGAGCTGTGGTATCAATGTCTGTCCCTGATACAAACAAACCTGAGCTCAAAGCATGACAATCTGTGTTGTGCAGAGTAGAATCACAATTAAAGGCATTTTCCAAGCCTCTATTTCTGCATGCACACATTTGACAGCTTTTCTGGTGACATTTCAAGAGCATTCCAAATCCAAGTCCACAATCTTCTGCCTGTGAGGGCAGGAAACATAAAAACAGTTTTAGCAAATGCCCAGGATTTAATTGTGTGACTTCTGTTCTTCCCTCTCAGGTTTACCATGCACCAGCAGCCCCATGTTTCACCCGGGGAGTGGCTGGGTGCACCTGATAAATATGAGCTGGCATCTGGGCACTGCAGGTTGAATCAAAATTCTCTGCAGGGAAGCGCCTGGAAAATTTCTGTTCTGGAGGATTTTCTCCTTCACAATAGGGAACAGAGAAGGAGGAGACAGAAAATGGAAAATATTAGGCCTTTCACTCCCCTTGAGACAAACACAGAAGTACTTTCCAGTGCCCTTCCCAAATAAAACAAACAGCAATTTATTCATGCCAGCAGAGGGGCAGGGACTGGAGGACCACACAGCTGCGGCCCCTTCAACAGCACTCTGGAGAAACGAGCACGCTCAGGTGACATGACAAGAAAATGGTTTAGTGCTCCCCTAATCACCTGCAGCTGACTGTGCACACACCCTGCAAAGCAGCAGTGAGCCTGCTAAGGGGCCAGAGCATTTTCAACACCTGAAGATTAGAAATAAAAGGAGAGAAAGAAAAGAAAACGAAAACGAAAAAGAAAAGACTCTGGAGCCTGTGCTGTACTGCGATGTGGAAATGACAGTTTGTTTCAGGCTTGTAGGGGATCTAAGGCTGGACAATAACTGCAGTACACTGTCTTGTGGGAAAGCCAAGCACATGCATGTGCAGCAAGATGGATCAAAGCACCACTACCACTGGTCCACGTGCCAAGTATCACTTTCAGAAGCCATGGGGTCATATCAGAGTATTTGTTACACTTTCTCTGAGAAAGCACCGTTTTACCTTTATGATTATGAAGAAACACGTAAAATTTGCCCAAAGATTCCCTGAACACATGTTTTGGGATTCAAATTGCCTTAATTTGCTTCTGATAGCAACAAGAAAGTACACATGACCAGAGTAAGAGAGATGTATCCAACCTCAACTTTGCCATTTCCCATCTTTGCAAGCCTTACACAGTGCTGGAGTGTCCCGCACCTGTACCACCCAGGGAGCCCCAAACCTAGCACTGTCACATGGAAGCCGTGCAAACTATTCAAACTGTGCAACCAGCAGCAAAGACTCCAGGGCAGAGATGTGCTTTGCTCTGGATCAGTCAAGAGTCAGGTGCATCTGTCGATACACTACCAGATAAGCAATTGACTACAAAAAATAATGTTGGGAAATGAGCCCCATTGAATATATAACAACACTGTTTTAGCCTTGAATACTTAATGCACACAGTCATGATGGCAAGTCGTTACGGCAAGACAAACCAATAGACATCATTCATGCTAAGCAACATTCATGGCAGAGCTTTCTCAACCGAGCAGGACATGCCCCTGTTTCAAGAGGGGCACGATTTCTAAGCCTGCCTCTAGAAGGGAAGACAATAGACTGAACATCTAGGTGCACCTAGCCCAGTGCTCTGACAGCCAGACTTGCAGGTAGGGCTGGTGGCATATGCTGACAAGAAGATCCTCCCAACCCAGGAGCGAGAAGACCTAGAGCACTCGTAGGCCTGCCTGTCCCCCACCCAGGGCTTCCTGGGCTCAAAAGCTCCAGTAGCTGGGGACATGAGACTGCATCAACAAGATCACAGGCTTCTTGGATGGCAGTCAGTGGGCCTGACTGGGTGGATGTCACGCTGCTTGCCCAGAGCATGGGGTGCCCACCTGCCATGTCCCATACCGCTTGGTTAAGGAGGTGAGAGCCACCTTGCAGCCCAGTCTCCTGTCTCAGGAAACTCAGCAGGCCAACTCATAAACAGGGCACCGCCAAAGCTAAGTTGCACCTGTACCATTAAATATGCAAAACAAAAAGTTCCTTTGCTATCCCCAAACAGAGCACACCCTACATTTGCTGTCAGCTGTACACAAGCCACTGCTGCTGACATTCACCTGGAAAAGATCTTCAAAACTCAAAGCACTGAGACAAGCCACCAGCAAACCACAGATACTTTTGCCATATTTTCCCATTATAGAATTACTGCCAGAAGCAGGAGACACACCAGAGACAGCAGGTCTGAGACAAGACATTCACATCAGCATCTCCACCTGTGCTGACCCAAGCCCAGTGAGACCTACCAATAACCACTCGGCCTAATGCCATTCTTCAAATATCAGACAAATCAAAATAAACATAGAAGAAATAGAAGATATGTAAGCTCAACTATTTTTGTCTGAAAGATACAAAGCAAAACAGAGCTGCAGGGGGGAAACGCTAGCTAAACACAACATAGTACTGGTGAGTAGATGGTTTATTTCTGCAGGTGAAAGTTAATCCATGTTTCTCTCTCCCCTGCCTATTGCTGCCCTCCCCACCCACTCACTCTGTTCCCCCTGCCCATTAAGTTCCTGGCAAAAAAGCTTCAAGCATCTTTTTACAGGAACTAAGGCGGGTAATAAAAGAGGAAGATCACAGTGGGCTCCTGCTTGCCCCCTGTGCAGCACAGCAAGGAACAGAAATCAGCACTCAAACCGGCTAGGCACAAACTGACAGCAGCATTAATGGCCCAAAGTCACAGGGAGTCCAACCAGAGCAGAAGCAGAAACCAAATCTGGCAACATCTCCCCTGTGACCAGCTCTGTGCAGACATGGCTAAGATGGAGTTGAAGGCAGATCTGAAAGGCCTCCAGCTTCCAGGCTGTTTTTCATCCCAGAACACCAGCAGCTCCAGGAACACTTGGATCCACAGTCACAATTAAAATATTAAAAGAAAGAGGAGAAAGCCTCTAGGCAGAGGGAACAGGAACTGAAATGGGACTATCACCACAAACCATCTCTCTTCTAGGAGCAAATGCTGCCAGGCCAGGAGATGGCTAACACAGGAGCCAGGTTTGTTATGGCAAACTATACGTTGCAGAGCTGAATTTGTCTCACCTATCCCTGTAACCATATGCACAGAAGTCACAAATATGTAGGGTGGAGGAAGGTGACCTCTTGTGCCAAGTTTTGTTTCTCCAGACCTTGTGAGCTGGCTCAGGACACACAGGATAATTTGGACTCCAACTTCCAAGCACTTTGTAATACTGACTTTGGGTCAGATCCTTACATAGACATTGCCCAGTGAACACTCTACTTGAAGAAGTGAAGTCCTCTTCACTGTAGTCAACAGCAAAACACTCGCCAACTTCTGCAGGACCCTCCTACTCAGACTCATTGGGCATGTTAGTTCAGAGGGCACAAAGGCCCCATGAGACATTCCCTACAGGAGGCTGGCATGCTCGTGCTAAAGCCCTGAGGTGATCGAGGCCCAAGCACAGGGCCTGTGACAACCAAAGCAGCTCTCCCTGGGTGCTGCCTCCTGCGGCGCTGCCGCCACAGCTGCCTCCCAAACTGTTGCTGCTGCAAGCAGTGGCCTATGAGGCTGGAAACTTAATCCTGTAACAGGAGCTCAGGGCTCCCAGGAGCTACTGAGACTTACTTGTAGTTATCCAGAGTCACCCAGTGAAGAAATGCCTTCCATGCAGGTCTCGGTTCAGAGCACAAACTCCTCTGCAGCCAAGCTGCAGCTGCCTGCAGCCCCCTACCCATGAAGGCAGCTCCCCTCCAAACCCAGCCCCCACCCCGTGCCTGCCATCAGCTCCTCTGCCCAGTCCCACACTCAAGGAAGGCAGCTCCAACCAGTGCAGCCACAAGCACGGCTGTCCCTCACCAGCCCTGTGCTCACTGCAGACAAAAAAACAGGCTCAGGGCAATCCTTCCCCTCCATGCACATGGCAAGCTTCACTCCCTGGCCTTGACCAACCCACCAGCCCATGTCCCAGTCCTAAAACCAGTTCTCCCTAATCCCCAATTTACTTTGTTTTCTGCTCATACTGGCGGGTAGGTAAGTGTGACTGAACGCCTTTCCTAGAAGCGTAAGGCTCCTCTGCAGCCATGTGCCCTACTTCCACAAGAGATGGGGCAAAAATGCTAGAAAATCCCCAGTGCCACTTCTGTGCAGATGGCCTGCTCCCTGCCAGCAGGCCCCGCACCAGCTCCTGCTCAGGGGACACCATGGTCTCCCCTGGCCCGCCCCCCTGGCTGGGGCTACGCTCTCACCCCCATTCTCCCACTAGCGGCTTCCTCCTGGGCTGCTCCCACTGCCTGGAAGCTGTGCCCGGGCCCCCTCCTCCCAGCCTGACAGCCACGGAGAAGGTGGATTCACACAAGAGGAGGAGCCAGGGGAGAAGATCTCATCTTATCATCCTCTCCGGCCGCAGCATTTTGCTCCCTCTTGCCCCTCAGGAAGGCAGGTAGCAGCCTGGCTCCAGCCCTGTGGCCTCCCCCGTCCTCCCCCTCACTCAGGGGTGATTCATGTCAGCCCAAAAGTCACTCAGCAAAGCCCACTTTGATCTCTGGCCTCCTGGTTCCCCGTGCCGAACATCAGCACCGACTGTACCCAGAAAGCAAGCAAGAAGTGGAGACTCCTCTCTCCCACACCCTTTGCCCAGTGTCACATTCAGGCAGGTGGGGCATCGGGGGGATGAGGGGAATGGAGGCTCTAGGAGCACCTGCTGAACTAATTCTCCACACCTGTAACCAAGGCTGATTGCTCCTAACGCACGTTGTGCCCCCTCCCCCAAAAATGGAGCCACGCGGGGAGAGACACAATCCAACCCCCCTCAGCTCCCTTTGGGGCTGCAAGCCCAGAAATAGCCCTGCTCTTTCCAGCTTGGGCCCACACCATCTTTCAGATGTTGCTCACTTTGAAGCCATGGATGTTCCCATCTGAATTCCCTCAACCTTCTACATTAAATACATCACTGTATTTAAAACAGAGTTCATTTCTGGCACCGGTGAAAAAACTGGATCTGAAAACTGTCTGAACGACCCAAAAAGGGGGCACTGGCGCTGAGTGCATCCCCCAGGGGAGGAGGGACGCCCGAAGCAGGCAGACATCGCGCCGTGGCACTTCCTCGGCTGGCTGGTGTGCGAGCCTGGGACAAAGGGACAACCCAGCACAGGGACCGGCTTCGGTGTGGCATCAGGCACCACCATGCGTGCGCCGGGGAGAGACCACCCTTCCCTCAACGGATTTTGGGAGAAACTTAGCAGGCGTTTTTAAAGGTGTCAATCGGATGCGTGCTGCAAAGAACGAGTATTTAAAAAAAAAAAAAAAAAAAAGGGAAAAAAAATAGAAAGAAAACGGCAGAGTTATTTATAGCCCAGAATTTCTCACTCCCCTGCAGAAGCGCAGCCCAGCAGCCCGCATTGTTGGAAGATGGGGCACACGAACACACGCACCACGACAGCCTTTATGGCCGGTGTCGGCGCTGACAACTTCAGACCCGAGGGCGGCTCTGCGGCTGCCAGCCGCGCCGGCGGCTCCCTCCCGCAGGACACCGGGCTCCATTTACAGCCGAGGCGGCGGCCGCCCGGTAACACAGGTGTCACCGCCGGGAGAGGAACCCCGCAGACGCAGACAACCCGGCGAGCGCGGCAGCCCGGCCCTCCCCGCGGCCTCGCAGCCCCCTCTCGCGACCCCCCAGCTCCCCCCCCGCAACCGGGGGGAGGAGACGGGGTGCCGCACACACGGCCGCGGGCACCGCATTCCGCGGGCGGCCCCGGGCGAGGCGAAGCTCCGCCGGCCGCTCCCGGCCCGCCCCGACGCCCCGTTACCTGCAGCTCCCGCTGTCATGCTGCACCGGCCGTCCCCCTTCCCCGCCGCCGCGGGCCCCCCCCGGGCGCAGCCCATCTGC
>NW_015090995.1:12197057-12235081 GCF_001431845.1 Calidris pugnax | reverse complement strand
CTGCGCTGCCCGCCGCGCCCATTGGCTGCGCCCGCCCGGCTGCGGCGGCCCCCTCGGAGCGCGAGGCGGGCGGCTGGGGGCAAATCTTGTGTTTTAAGGCAGCTGCGCGGGGAGAGCGCGGCGCGGGGGGGTCCCCGCTCCCCCTCCGCAAAGGCGTCCCGAAAGGCATCACGACGGTCCTTAGGCGCATCCGCAGGGAATAGGGAATGCACCGTCAAATTTGGGGTTATCCCCCCAGATTGCGGTTGCCGTGTGACGGCTTTTCCTGCCAGCACCCAAAGGTGGGACAGACCCCCCAGGCGCAAGGCTTCGGCAACCGCCTCCGGCCGCTCCTGCCACAAAGAGGGCACTTCCCTGCAAAGATCCCCAAATGCACCAGAAGGAAAAATCCCCTTCTTCACGGGGTGTTTTCCCCTTCTCCTTCTTTTATTTAGAGTTACACTTCTCCAGGCAGAGCCTGGTCCCACTCCTGAACCCGCCAGTTCAGCTCCTCTATGAAAGGTCTGAAAAATAGAAACAGACCCTGTTTTGATGAGGATGACCTCACGTTTCCAGTATTTCCAGAAAACAAAAATAAATCCACAGATAAACATGACTAATTTTAGGCCCTTTCCAACGGAGCCCCTGGGGCCACAGGCATGATGGCAGCAGTGCCATGGGACCAGCCTTGCCCTGAGCTCACACCCTCGCCCGGGCCGTACAAGGAACAAAGACAACCTTCTGCTGGCTGCCATTGCCAGAGGTAAGGCAGGTGACACGCAATTACCCAAGGGGAGATAACGAACCATCCCAGCCCCACCACACGGCATGTGATCTTCCCTGACCACAAGTGGTCACGCTGTCATCCTACAGCTCATTCAAAGGACAGGTTCTTTAGAAGCAAAAGCACACTGAGTCACCCGGTCAACCCTGACATGACAAGCAGCCCCTACTGAATCACTGCCATCCCATCACCATGTGGTGAGATGTCACCAAGGTTTTCTTCCCCAGTATGAGCCAAATCTAACACTTAGCTAGCCACAGTCAAGCCATGGAGCAAGTTGTCGTTGCTGCTTCCACCCCTGTGGAGAGATACCCCTGTGGACAGATGACTCTTGGGATCCTCTCAGGTCAAGAGAGAGGGATAGCAAGGCCACTGTCCCTTGACAATGGAAGAAGTCCCTTGACTTCTTGGAAGGTCCCTTGACCTTCCACTTTCTGCTGCATCCAAGTAGTGTGCATCCAAGGGACCTGGGGACAAGCAGACAGGGTAACCCCTGCAGAAGACACTTTCCCTTGTTGAGCTAAGACAGGATAAAACTCACAGGGCTAAGTGATAGATTTGACTCATACTGGGGAAGAAAACCTTGGTGAGACTTCAGCATATGGAGGGCTTAGGCTTTGGCCCAACTTTTTCCCCTTCAAAGTCTGCAGAGATTTAGGGGAGAGTCCCCCCATGGCAGGGAGGAAGGGAATGCAGCTGAAGAAGGTTTCAGGGGTCCCCACAGGCTCACCTAGCCCTTCAGGCAAACTGCTGTTTGAAAACAGCCCACAGGGCTAGAAAGGACTGAGCAGGCAGTGGACAAGGGGCACCCACCCCCTTCCAGAGTGAAAATTATTCCCAGTTGCTTCAGACACAGAACAGGAGGTTATTTACCACAGGCAGCGAGGCCTGTGTCCCACTCACAGGCTTCCAAAAAAGGGAGGCAGCTCAAGGAAAAGCTGCAGACAGAGCACCGAGCTGGGCAATTACAGATGTTAGGATTGAATCACTTTCATTCATTTTAAGAAGTAACTAAAACATTGTTTTAGCGTGAACTATTAGCAAAACTATTCTTATAAGCGCTATAAGAAAACTGCAGGCTGCCTGAGACACCCAAGCTTGGTGCCTTGGCTTCTGTCTGACTTTGCTGAAAGCTGTGCGAGAGCAGATGAAGGAAGAGTTTCAGCTCCTTTCCCCTGTGAAAGAGCAGAAACTTGACTCCGTGGCTGCACACAGTGAAAAAGCAGGATCAGATCCCTTACTCTCAGCCTAGTCCAAAGTTATGACTCTCTTGGGAGACGAGGAAACCTTGCAAACGTTGACTGTGTGTGGTGGAGTTTTTTCTGAAAAATCACAGAGGATTTTTAAAATCTGTGCATTTGGGGTTGGCCTTTGAAGACCACAAAGCCCTTGAACCTGTGCTATTTCAGCCTTCCTGGGTTCCCCAGCTAACTTTGAGCTAATGGATGGAAGCTGACTGTTCCATGCCCGATAGAAAGCAGATGCCCCATGCCTGTACCATGCCTTCCCAGTAAAGGAGACAAAGAGAGGAAGCAAAGGCCAGAAAGGGGATATTGCCCAAACGACAGGGCTTTCTTGCCCCTCACCCCAGGCGTATATGAGGCTGGCCCCGTAGGAGCCGGAGGGCTCCTCCACACTCTGTGAGCAGCAAGGTGTGCCAACAACGGGCACATTGCTCGTGGCACACTGCTGGGAGAGGGAAAAAGCCGAGCGGCTGCACGGCCAGGGCACCCACACAGCCCCGGGGTGCAGGGCTCGGCGGGGCAAGCTGGACTCGCTCCACGGGTCCAACACCTGGGACGGGCTGGGCTGGGCCAGACCTGCAGAGTCTCGCTGAGCCTGATCCCAGCCAGACGTGGACAGGGTGCTGGCTGTGTCCCCACGGGGCAGGGGAAAGCAGGCCGGTCCCTGTTAGATGTCAATCCTGTGTGACTGTCACACGGGTACCAAAGCTAGTTGGCAATGCTCTGGGAATCTGCAGCCTATGAGGTCCGGCCTCTGGACCCACAGGGCCTGCCTGAACCCTGTTTTTTCCAGATCCAGCTAGGTCTCCGAGCAAGGGTCTCACACTGCAAAAGTAACCTCAGAAGCTGCCTTAACTTGAGCTCCATTGCCCAATGCTTCCAGAGTCTGAGAAGCAGAAGGAGGGACCTGGCTGGACCAGGTCCATCACCAGCCCAAACAGCTCCTTTTGCCTGTGCAAAAAAAGGCAGGACTGGCTGTATCAGGACCATCGCGCTGGAGTGTCTCTGTGCCAGACTGCACAGAAGCTCCCCAGCTCCTCTGTGGAACATCCCCAGCCAAGAGTGACCCAGGGACAACTACTCCCTAAATATGCAGCCCTGTGGAAATAGAGAACCAGGTAGCCAAAGCAGCAAAGCAAGAGAAAGAAATATTATCTCTGAGCAACAAATTGCTTTCTGGTAGCCTTTGTTCCTCTGAAAGATGCCTGAGGACTTCAGAAGCCAAAAGCCACGTAACCTCACCTTTAAGATGTAATCAGATAGACCCTCCCAAACTGATAGCAGCGCTACAGGCTCTGCAGACACTACCTGAAACTACCAGGACCCTTCCCTATAAAAGAGAGGTGTGCAAGGCTAAACATCTCAGTAAAAGAGACCAAGCACCAGCATTTTCAGAAACCAAATGTACACTTAGCTGGGCTGGCCAGGAAGTTAAAAAAAAAAAAAGTCCTTCTTGCGCAAAAAGAGGAATCCCTTCAAAGAGCTGTCTAATCTTGCCTTCACAGGGAAGAAGGGACGGAATTCAGGACACACATCACATCTGCAGGACGCCTCAGTCAGTGCTATGTAGGATGTAACCTTAATGGAGTAGACAGTTCAGGGAAGCCTCAAATACACCCTACTGAACAAACCCCTCTCTGCTCCAGCAGGGCAGGAAGGTGGACACATTCTCCATCCACGACAGAACTGGTTCTGCCGCATTTAATCACACCTTGCTGGCAACCATGACACAATCTGAGCAATACAGCCTGACTGGTAATTGGGTATCAGTAGGTTTTTGGTGGCGGGGGGAGGGGGAAGGCAGTGAGGATCCCATTAACCTGCCATACTTAGTGGTAGCTGCCAGAGAGCTTGTCCTGCAGATAAAATTAACTCTGACAACTAACTCCCATCCTCATTAACAAAACCCCAATAAGCAGCAACCTATTCTGGCTCCTAACAGCTCTGGGTATTACGCTGTGCTGCAGCTTTCTGCCTGTGCCATGGCCCCCACTCCCGACCAAGGCTGCTTTACCTGGGGGGCTGAGGGGACCCCCCTGCCAGCCCTGCTGAGCCGAGGCAGCTCCGGAGAGGTTCGAAGGGGTACCACAGCAGGACTGGCTTAGCTGCACCAGGGTGTGTGGGGACAATCAGGAGAGCAGCGGGGGGGAAAGGGACACGGAGGGACGCTGGAAGCTAACAATTAAATTTTGGGGCCTGCTTGGCCCATGATGTCATGGTTTCCCAGCGCCCCGCCGATTGGCTGCGGGTGAGCATCTGCTGGGAGCCGGGGCTGGTTATTTGCCTGAGGTTCAGACCTTTCCCAGCGGCTCTGAATCAGGCTGGTTGTCGTGACAACCTGGATACTGGCAGCTCCTGATAACCACGTAATGAGGTTGTCACAAAAAGGAGCCCCTCCATCAGAGAGGTTTAGGGATCATTACTGTTTCCGAGGGAGCGTGAGAGCAGAAGAGGTAAGGGGACCATCTGGCGATGCTGGAGCACGTCAACAGCCTCCCTTGGAAGGGAGCTTCGTTAGACAGGAACCACCTACCGACACGTAGCGATGGGAACCAGGCAGGCTGCCTGCCAGCAGTGAGGGGGTCCCAACTGCTCGGCTGTGGGATCTGGTATCTGCTGAGATCCAGGCAAAGGCGGAGCAAGGAGAACACAGGAGCATTGCTTGGGAATGACTCGTGTCCCTGAGTGGTGAAGGTGTCTGGGGCTCACTCAGGCACAGGGCAGTAACACAGCCAGGGAGGAGTGACAGGGGGAGGCTGGCACACAGAGGCCTCCCCACCATGTCACTGGCCTCACATCCTGCCTCTTAGAGGGTAAGTCATTGAACCACTCTCTGCCTTAGCTTACCCCATTTGCAGGTAACTTTCCACCACCACGCCACGGGGCACCAGGGAGTAGGTGTGCTGCAGACCCCGCACGTGGCAGGGCAGGGACTGGCAGCAAACACCACTCAAAGAGACTTCATGCATGACTGTGCTGTCCTGAGGATCCTCTCAGCTCAGGTGCAAGAATGACAAGGGAGGACAGAGATGTCCCCTTCTCATTACTGGAGACTGAGCCTCGGGGATCATGCAAGGCGCCAAACACAGCGTCTTCCCCTGGCATCTACGCATGCACTGTCTTCTCACCCCAGGAAACTTTTTGTCCTTCACCTTGTCCTTGTGAAACATGGGTTTCACCCTGTTCTCAGCAAACCCGCAAGATACCTAGCACTGGCTGCAATAACAATGGATTGGGGTGCTGCAGTCTGAAACCTTCATGGGTGGTGGTAACACCACAGCTTGGAGAAAGTCAATTGCCAAACTACTGACCCCCAAGACCAAATCCCTGGAGGAGAGTGTCCACAGTCACATTAAGGAACACACTTTTGAAAAAAACTCTCCTGAAAAATGGTGAAGGCTGAATCTTTCCTAAGAGGAGATAGAAATTACCTCCATGGATAACTCTTCATGAATCTTATATCAATGATTGACAGAATGTTTCTTTTATGTCATCTTCATCTGTTTTAAAAACACCTACTGTGAACACTTGCTTAAGTCAGTGTAAGACTTTATTAATAAAGTCTTCATATTAAAAGCAGCTGTACTTTTATTTTAGTTTATATTTTTACCTCAAATCATAATTTTCCTACTCAAAATTAATGCTTCAACTGTGGATATAACTGAGATGTAATAAGAATATTAACACATGCCAATTAAATACCAATCAACCACTAAAGACTGCATTTAATAGACACATTTCTTAATATACCACTGCTACATCTCATTAAAATGTTGTTGAGTCTTTACAACTGCTGTAAACAATCAAGTGAGACACAATCCACCTCCAGAAACTAGTAAAACTGAACGTGGTGCTCTCCTAATCTGGGGATGCGTGTGGTACAAAATTCAAAGCTAAGACAGATATAGTTCATTACCTGTAACAGAAATACTCTCAGATTAATATTAGGCACCAGGTTCACAAATTCCACTTCTCTCTGAAAGGAACGAAAGGACGGGAATGTCTGCAAGGAGATCCCTGTCCTGGAACAGGTTTTTGCAAGAGGGAAATAGCCGATACTGCTGAAACCTGTGCTCTGAAATACTGCCCAAGCTGTAATTAGTGATCTCTTCCCCAGGAGTGTATTGCTCTTCTGGTTTTGGCAGAGGGGAAACTGAGGCAAAGAGCTACAACAGCGGCTCGGGGCTGGGCAGCAGCTCAGTGGCAGCTGTGCTCTAACCTCCCAGTAACATTTCCTCCCACAGAACCCCAGTGTCACTCCTAGACCTTTTTTTTTTTTTGTAAACTGCAATTTAAATCACCTTCCAGCAGGAGCAGCAGGACTAACAGCTTAAATATATCGAGCCCCACCTTAACACAGCTTGTAAACAGAACACATCACAGCTTCCTGCAGAAACAGAAACAGGATTCAAAATTCTTCAGGAGGCCCCTGTAAAGTCCAATCCTGTCTAGTTTGCACTTAATCATCTCCCATCCTTCTTCATGGGGAACATCACATTTGACTGAACGGAAGCAAAGACGACACACCTGCCTGCTGGATTTTATCTGCTAAAGATATTGGATTCAATCTGCTCTCAGGCCTGAGAAAACCAAGATTCACCCTACCTACCTAGACAGCACAGAATGGTTTCCAGTCCTTCCTGGTGTCAGAGAACAAGATTTGGAGGCGCAGTGTGTTATCCCCGACTCAGGGGAGCGTAGCCAAGCTGCTGTGGCCCAGCACAAACACCAGATCTACCAATATGTGACCATGCACAACCCCCTGCACTACAAGGTCTCCTCAGAGGTGAGAGATTACTTCTCACATATGAGCAGATATACGTAACTATGTCTCTGTATGCTTTGAGAGCAAAATCTGTCAAGTAAAACCACTACAGTGAGATTGGCAAATGCAGCAAATTTATCTTCTCCTTGAAAAATAGTAGTAATTTAACATTGATTCTTCACTGGAACAGCCACACATCACTATGCCTCAGTTTTCAACCTGTAAAATGTCAAGAGCTGGATGAGACATCTAAGAACTCTTCTTCAAGCTGTTTATTGTTGTTTTAATTTGAAAAGCATTTGCCAACATAACTAGGTTTTTTTTTACAAAAGTTGCTCTCTATTCTTTCCCCCAACTCCTTGTGAACAGGAATGATACTGATTCTTATGCCTGCTGGGAGGCATGAAAATAGAGAAGCTCAAGAGGCAAAATGTCACCATTACACAGGTTACGTTCAGGCTTAGCCACACTGTTGCAGCATCTGGATCTGGGGTTTTAATTTACACTCACCTTGATGAAGTGAATGTAGTCTTAATCATTAAAACTAATTACTGCTGTGCTGAAGCGGAGTCAGTGTGAAGCAGCCCTGCCTACACAGCCCTCCGACATTGGCACCTGAGCCCAGCCCTGTGCTGAGAACACGGGCATCAGCGGGGCGACCTGCTGAGCTCCTGCCTCCATATATGTCCTTGAAAGGGGTAAACTATTGCTGGTACTTGACATTTTGGGGTTTTGGAGATGCTGTAGATGGAGGCTGTTCAGAACATCTCAGCATCCCAGACCAAACCACAGGAAGATAACATCCGAAGGGAAGGTATGTAGCTGGTCTGATTTATGAAAATTAACTGATTAAAGCCAATAAGGCTGTTTGAAAATGAATCAGCATTAACAGCTTTTACAGTGAAGCCACTATGCCTGTTTTATGGTCAGACCACTTTTTATGCCTGTTTCCTGGTCAGACATGTTTGCAACAAAAAAAGTCTTCCTCTCTGGCTCTTTCCCACTCAATGCAGTTGTACTTTAGGAACAGAAAAGGCTTGAGCAGGGATTCAGACCTAATTTTTGCACTCCATCACCAGATTTCACATGAGGGATGATTCTGGACTGAAGAAACAGGCGACTGGAGTGCTGTTTGCTGGGGAAGAAAAGAATTGTCAAGCAGCTGCCAGGAAAACTTTGCCATCTCTCAACTCCTGCTGCCTTCAGAGGATTCTGGAGAGAGCTGGAAAGGTTGATGTCACTGAAGTCCAGGATTTCCCTACTGCCTTGAGACAGGCTCCAATGGGAGAAGGGAAGGAGCCAACCTGCGAGGGGGGCAGCAATGCAGTACAAAAGAGGCTGGAGATACAGACTCACATCCAGAAACAGACAACCTGAAGACTCTCCATCTTGTTTTCAAACCCCTGAACTATCACCCTTCCTTTAGCATCCCAGCTGCTAGAGCATATGATGGAAAGCATCACCCAAGGATGTGAGAGCAGCAAAGCTACCAGGGGCTCCACAAGTTTGTATCCCTGTAAAGAATTCTTGTAGCTTGGACATCCCTCCATGGTAACACAGCCACACAGCCTCCAAGCTTGGGTTGACTTACCTCTGGCTGGTGTATAGCACAGAAAATCTTGTAATGGTTTGCACCCCTTAGAGATCTCAGCTACAGTATCCAGGGCGGGATCCAAATCCTTCAAAGCAGATTGGACGGCTGAGGCTGTTTTCATTTTTGCTGGCTCCTTCCTCTTTCCCCACAAATCAAACCAGAACGTTATTTCCATGTGGCTTCTCCTGCTCATTCAGCCCATTCTTGAAGATCCACTTTTCCCACAACGAATGCTGTGAATCTGAGAATTAATCTCATACTAGATCAGTATGAACTTTGATTTCACAGCTACAGCAACCCCACTGATGTCACGGGTAAAGAGGCACAAGATGGCAAACACACAGAGCTGCAGGAAAGCATGTGAGTACTGAAGAATGCCGGGATGCCAATATGTTGCAACAAAGGTACTATAGGCATCAGGATAACATCAGCCCAGAGGGCCTGGAGAAGAAAAAGGTCTTTATGTGGTTCCCATTCTATGAATTAAGACTTCATTGCCTGGAGAATATCCCATGACAGTTAGATTTTACCATTGTGCTGGCTCAGGGCAGCATCCTCCAGCAGCTGGAAGACTGGAGACAAGGGTTGTCTGTGATCTTACAGCACATCCATACCAGACTGAAGCTTTACAATTAGAGAAAGCATGAAAGAGAACACGTGTCTTGACTTAGAGAATACCCTTCCCAAACTTACTGGGGTTGTGACTGGAAAAATCAAAATACAAGAAATTCTCTGGCTGCTGATGAGGCAAAGTATTTGATGTTGGAACTTGATTTAGTGAGACACCTCAAACAAGATTTCAGGAGCTTGTTCCAAAGGAAGGACTTTTACCTGTGTGAGACTGACCACATCATAAATGAAGAATGTGCCAGAAACAAATTTATACATACTGTGAGAAGCTACTAGAACCCAAAACACAACCTTGCCTCCAACACATCCACAGTGCAGTTACTTTCTTAGAGGAAAACAACCCCTTCCTCCTTCCTCTCCTTCTCTTCACTGTCTGTGAACCCTTCCGGCACCCTCCTTTCCTTCCTCCCCTGTAGCTCTGCACACACTGGTAGCTCACTACACATCAGGACACAGCCAGCAATATGTGAGAGCTTATAGATTTGTTCATGTCAAGCAGTAGTTCAACAGTGTTTGTCCCCAAACTCTTGGTTTTGTTTCGCCAGAGAGAACTCCATAAGAAACAGTGAAGGCTAGATGCCCAGCTAAGCATTCATGCAGGTACAAACCCCAAGGAGAAGTGTGTTCTACAGATTTATCTTTCATGTCACTGAGAAAGTTAAGGTCTGTTTTGACAGAGCATAGACAGGCCCAAGCACTGGTTTGAAGACAGAAGGCCACAATCCCAGAAAAAAAAAAAAATCTCGTTATCATAAGTTTAGAGTCTAGACAAGGCAGTGGAGCATGAGTTTTCTGGCAAAATAGGGGGGTTTTCTTCTAAAAATTATGCTTTTCAGAGTACAAAACAACCCAGATTTAACAAGTCTTATCTGAGCAGTAGAAAAGTTTTGAACCCCAAGATTGAGGAAAGATATGTTTGTGAGACCCTGAACCCAAGACAGTCCATAGTGAGAGGGTGTCTTAGCTGTGGAGATCTTTACATATCCCCTTCAGTAACCAGCTCTTTTAAAAAACTCAAGAAATCATCAGTTTTAACATGCACCCACAGGATGGAAGAACACTTAATTCATGGCAAATTTAGGAAAGTTTCTATCCAGTTCTCTATCCAGTTCATATAAAACCAAGTGTAAAAAGAAAAAAATATTTCAAGAATCAAGAGCCTGACCTTTTGACCCATTTCAGTGAAGCATATAAAAAACACGACAGTGCAGAAAGCACTACATTTCAGCCCTCATCTCTGCCTGTGAATGTTGAGTGTTCAGAGAATATAGTCAGGCTTATTAATCTGGTGTTTAAAGATGTCACCTAATCAAGAGCTGGGATCAGGAAGAAATCCCCAGCTGACATTAAAATGTTAAATGCAATGGACTGAATCCAATTATTATTTTTATTGGAATTGCTAATATATGGGATGGGGCTGGAGGGTCTGATTTCCAAGATAAACACGTGACATCAGTGCCACTAGAGACAGGGACTGATTGAAGCTGTTCCTGTGCCAGGTCAGACTCCCCTTCCACCCCAGGCCTGCTGACACCCGGGCAGACAAGAAGCTCCCATGGACTTGGGGAATCCCTGTCACAGCAATGGTGTGCTCTCATGCGTCACAAAGGCTACAAACCTGCCTGGCTTCCCAACTGTTCTACTAACCCCCATCTTCCATAAGGTATTTCCTTCCTTTGGTACCCATGAAATCCAAACCTCAGGGATTCTCGGTAAACCTACCATATAAACAGAGAAACAGCCTCTTTCTGTGAGCAAATTAATTTCTCTCTGTGAGGAGATCTCACAGCGAGCTTTCATCTCTTCAGGTTGTGTACGTGCAACCTGCAGCCAATGTACCAAGATAGCCTTCCTTGTCATGAAAGTGCCTTTGCAGTTAGCTGGTAAGTTTCCCTGCCAGTCTGAGCTCCTTCAATGCAAGGATATGTCATAAACCTTCCTCCCCAAAAATCCTTCACTGCATGAGAGGAAAATGACTGGGGTGTGTTGACAGCCTTCAACTATCTGAAATCACTTTCTGAAGTGTTACAGGGACCCAACCCAGCCAAGAACAATCACCCTTAAAATAGAAATTAAAATTAAATACCTTTATTTTTTCCATGAAAGAAAAAGCAACATGTTTCATTGGAGCACCCACTCCACCTCTGTGTCACTCTTGACACCTTCACTGACAATCACGCTTAGCTTCTGCCAATGCCCCATGGAGCCCACCAGGATGGGGTCACCACACTCAATAGCCCTCTCCCTGCTCTTGGTATCTGGTAAGATAATGGCTCCATACGAGCAATCTTTACAGCAAAAGGTACCATTCTGTGTTGAGGCCACTGGCAGAGAGGAACAGAGACAGAGGCCAGTACTGGATTCAGTGGCATCCTGCCTGCTTTCCTGGTACCATGTATCCCAACTGGACTCCAGCCAACAAGATGCAGGCAAATGTGATAGGTGATTCCATGACATTACTCCAGTTTACACCAGTGCAAATAAGACTGGGCTCCTGCCCTCACTCTTCCCTTGCCAGTGTTGCTTTACTGTGCAACTGCCAGTCTGAATGCCAATCCAGTCTGCCTCTGGCTTACTGCGGAACCCGACTCTTATGCTTCAGTGCATCCTTGCAGTCGAAACAAGATGTTTTCATACATATTTTTAATCTTGTTGCTACCCTGGCTTCTTCTCGTTAGCCATCTTGCACAGCTGTTGGTTCCACACCAGGGAAACAGGTCAATTATTTTGCATATCCCAAGGCAGAGCAATGGGTGCTTGTCCCGGTAGGAATAACTGCTGTCCCATGGTGAGGGGAGGAAATCCCAGAAGTTCAGAAGGTCTCAGCAAAGCAGGGAAGGAAGTGCCAGATAAATCTCTCATCATCAGAGGGAGAGAAACACCATCCTTTTGGCACATGTGGTCATTGCTGCATGTCAGAGGGCTGCACACAGCCCTGCAGACAGCAGGTAAGGAGCCATTTCTGGAGACAGCAGCTCCTTGGGGCAGAGCTTGGCGACTGCTGTAGGGCAGAGCAGCTCTAGGGCACACTCACTCTTTAAAGGATGAGGTGACACATGGCCACAGACTCAGAGCTGGTGAATAGAGACCTAGGTTGCCAGGCTGGGCTCACCCTTCACCAACATTTCAGCTCCCATTAACTTGTGCTGAAGGTCCCAAGGGACCACCTTAGTCAGGCCCAGTCCCACAAACCACACTGTTTCCTTGGAGCTGACACCAACAGGTCAAGCTCCAGTTGAGACCATCAGCAGACAGCCTCATCCTGCTCTCCCTATGCACAGGGCAGACAAATCAATCCTGGGCTGCAGTATGCAACACAAAAGAAGGTAACTAAGACACAGGCAGTATGGCTTTCAACTAAGCCAAAAGCTCTCTGTTCATTTTTCCACACAGAGATCACCAGAGAGACCTGGTCCCTGCTTCTTCAGGGGCAAGATATGGCCTCTACCTGCCATAAGAGATCTGATCTGTCACTTCAGGCTGAGGCATGTAGAACCAGCTCCTCCTCCTCACAAGGAGTTAAGTGATTGTACTATCTTAGCTACGTTTAATAGTGTCTGCAATGAGGGAAGAGAGACAGGGAAGGAGGATGACTTGTCCTTTTGAGGTCCAGTCCCTTCACAGCCTGCCTCCCCCAAACCCTGCACCAGCAAAATGGATTGTCGCACTTAATCCCCCACACAGTCTTTGTGTCATCCCACTTGATTTTATGTGGCAGCCACACTGCTTTCAAAATAGTGCATGGTCCACAACAGATTGACTGTGCCGCAAGGTGAATTACAGCTGTGAACAGAATGCCTAGACAATTGCTATGGCAAAAGAGACTGGCATTGATTCATGCTACTGCTGCCAATTATCTCCTGGTTGCACAATGAATCCCTTATCACCTTCTTTCACCAGAGCTGGGCAGGAGGAGCTTTGCAGCCTTTGCTCTTGCCTCACTAATCATTGCTGGGCTGACAAGTCCCATGGACCAGGAACAGACTGCTCTTCTGGCTCAAAAATAGAGCCCATACTTTGCCTTCACTCTGACTGCTGAAAATGTGCCCTCAGATGGCCTGTGATGCCATTTTTGTCTTCTAATGGAAGCTGAATGTCACTGCTTTCCCCATCAGGAATGAATGCTGGCAGACTGAAGCCCCAGTTCTGGCCACTTGTTGCACCAGAGAGCAGCTGAACAGGTCTGTCCAAGGAGAGGGGCACTGGGCAGGCACGACTGGAAGCCCAACTCCTCTGTCCCAGGGCAGGCAGTGCCAGTGCCTGCCAGAGCCCATTGAGCTGGAGCTGGCACAGACAGGCAGCCTCACACACCTCAGCTCCTGTCTCCTATCACTGCCACCCTTGGCACTCCTTGGAGAGGTAGAAAGTCACGATGCCAACATCAGGTCCCCCTGGAAGGAGACTACAAAACTATGTTTCATTTGCAAGTGATCTGCTCAGAATCAGTCAGATGGATTCAGGAGACAGGAGCAGAAGGGTCTTACCTGTTAGCTGTTTAGTGATTTAATGTTAGAAAGCATTGGGACTCAAATAATCTGAAGCTTCATGGTCCTTGAGCTCTTTTTGTTGTGCTTCAAAAAGGCAAGCCCCAAACCAAAAAATCTCACATATAGCATAGGAATTTTCCTCCCTCTATTGTCTCAAAAAATATGAAACCAAATTCTACCTCAGGTGGGCTGCAGCCCTAGAAGGGGTGCAATGCAGGGTGACATCCGCATCTTCCCTGTCCCCTGCTGTCCTTTAGAGGTGCTGGCCCACAAGCAGTGGCCAACCCGTAGAAAACTCTGCTCCACGAGCTACCTAAACCTCATGCAAATAAGACAAACAGATCCATCTTACCCTACATTAGAGAAATGGAGAGGCACAGCCAGTCCCATATACATGTTAGCATTGTACTTTGGACTCTACTTCCTATACTGCTCTACTTTGTAATTTTCCAAATAAAAATAATTTTGACCTTGGAGTAAACCTTCTGTCCAGAACTGCCACCACTGAATAGGCAGGCCTGCGTCACTACACCTCCCTCTGGTGTCCTTGTACCAACCAGGCTGGAAAGGTGAGCTGCTCTGAATGGAAATGAGGTGGAGGGATGAGGATGACCATCAAATCCAGGGGCATCATCAGTTTTCTCTCTAACAGACAGCAATTGCTCCTCTCGGCCTCCTGGGCTCACCAGCTCCAAGGCTATCTGCTTACTGCAGCACTGGCCACCTGCCTTGGAGCCGTGTTGTTGAATTCAGCTTGTGAATGCTGCACTATTTTCGTCCTTTTGCTATAGGTGCCCAGAAGAAGCGATTGTGGTTCTGCAAAACCCCGAGACAATGTTGTGTATTCGTGAGTGCCATCTACTGGCACTATCTCCCTCAATTGGCCTTTACAAAGCCACTTTCTGGGGTGGGGAGCTCTCCAGACCCAGCACACACGGGTGCCACTGGCTCCTGACCTCTCCCTAGCAGGGGAAAAAGTCTGTGCCTTGTCCAATAACCCAACCTTTCTGCTTGTCAGCTACAGGAAATAAATCAAGTGGATTCATTCTATAATCTACTACAAGGATTGTTTAAGTAAATGAACATGTTTTCCTGGTAGGGAAAGGACAACAGTTAAGGAAATGCTTGAGATCTCAACAGATTCTTTGTGATGCTTGTGCTAGCTGGATAACAAGACATCAATGCAAAAAAGTATCCATCCAACATACACATATAGTGGCTTCTTCCCCAACATACACATATACTGGCTTCTTCCTCAAAAGACTGTCTGCCCCCCTGGAACCTCAGTTTCTAATGATTTCAGTTGCAAAGAAAACCTCAAGTCTCAGATGCTGAGCTATCTTGCAGAGTGTGCTGACAGCCAGAAAAATCAGCTCTACTATGAGTGATCTCATCCCTAATCACCACATTTGCAGTGATAACCGTCAGGGGTCAAACATGGGCAATTTATCCAGTTTTCCTGGGATAGAGAAGCAAGAGGATCCCAAACCTGCACACTTTGCATCAAGGAATATTTCATTAAAAGGGTCCAAAGTCAAAAACATTTGCCAGATATTATTTTGCTCCCCCAAAATGTCAACAAGACTTAGCAGCACCCATGCTAGATGAGCTCTGCCCACTGAAGGAGAGCCATGCAGCACTTACCCTCATCAGGGCAATAATTACACTCATGGGACCATTATGAAAAAAGTCTGGCAAAATCAGAGAAGCTGGCAACAGTGGGAATATGCCAATCTAACTGACAAGTAATATGAAGGCTGCTAAGAGATGAAGAGCAAAAGACTGGAGTAGAGAGGATGAAACGCATCCAAAAGTGCAACAAAATCACAGATGGATGAAGTCTCCTTGACACAAGCCCTGGAAAAAGCAGAGCCACTTCATCTCTAGGCCACACAGGCTTAGGATTTGTGTTCTCCTTCCATAGCTGTCCTTGACATGGAGCCAAACTCATTCTTTTACGCTCACAATTAATGCCCTGTAGGGCAAGCTCTTCTTATGGCCTTGTATAGACATACACATTGGCCTTCCCTGAGATCACAGCATCCAGTGTCCCTCTCCCTTGCCTTTCCATCTGTCCTCTCCCTGATGGTCACCCTCTCCTTTGCTTTTCACCTTCACCACACAGGAAGCAATTTATATTATTGGAGCCAGAAAGAGATACTTATCCTGCAAAGAGCCACCTCAAAGCAGGAGGCTTAAATCCTAAACTCTCCCAAGAAGGCATGAGTTATGCACAGTTGTAATGATAAAAGTGATTAACCATCATTATCAGGTTGCTATAGCGTCAGTTCTGCTGCTCACTCTAAAAAGGACAAATGTCTGATAGCACAGAGTTTAACAAAAGAGATAAACAACTAGAATTCAAAGTCCAGATAATCCATCTTGCAGAGAGCTGGAATGAGCTCAGTGCCTGTAATTTTGTAATGAGAAGGTTAGAATGCATCTCAATCACAGTCTGTATGTACCTGTGCAGTGAGAAATCCTGAGATTAGTGGGTGTTTCAGTATTTTTTAATTTCAAACAAAAACATAATGAGAAGCAAAACAAAGACTAGAGGCTGAAAACCAGTAAGGAGAACATTTTTAGACCAAAGCAATGCACTGCTGAAATGACATACTAAGTAAGCAGTAGATTTTTCTCCAATTTACAGTTTCTGCATCCCCACTGAATGTCTGTCCAAATGACATGCTCTAACCCAAGCAGAAGTCATTGAGATAGAAGTAGAAATCTTTGGATAAAAGTTTGTAATCTGTTTTGCATGGGAAGTCAGGCTAGCTGGTTAGAACTGCCCCATCCTCTTGTGAACAGGGCCATGGTGGGAGAGCTGGAGTATGAGAACTGGCAGCCAAAGAACAGTAGGACACAGTAGTAGTAGTTTCCCATTACCTGGAATCACAGTGCCATTAAGTCAGTACATTAGGAGGTAGAATATTAATGTTTCCTACCCAGGGTTTCTCCAGCAGTAATGAAAGTTACGGAAATGTATGGCATGACTAATATAGACTACATGCAGAAAAAAAAGGAAAATAAACCATTGCAATATGCAGTAAACAAAAAATGAAAATAAACCATTGCAATATGCAATGGTTGGGAACTCCTGTACCATATGTGTTATTCTTTATTAATTGTATTCCCATAGCAATATACTTCTGCAGCATCCTGTAGCTTAAAGCCCTTTACTTTCTAAGTGTTAATTAGGGCTCACAATAAATGCCAAGAAGTGAAGGAAGTGTGTTGTTCTCTCTCCTACATTAGCAAAGCCCTACATGCAAAACCCAAAGGGACTTGCATGAGGTCACAAGTGAATCAATAGCACTGCCAGAAACAGAGCTTAAAACTCCTGGCTTCTAGATTCCTCCCACAGAAAGAGAAAGGTTGGTAACAAATCCCCAAAGAAGTGGGAATGAGCAGGAAAATCACAGTCTGCAGGCTGGCTGTGTTCACAGGTGAGTTAATTAGATTGTGGCCTAATTAAAATACAGCCTTTGCATCTTGCCTTTCTTCCTTGATGATGAGGGCAACAGGTATAGGTTGCCCATAAGTTTAAACCGTAAGCTAGAAAACAGCTTCTAACCTTGGAGAGAGTGGAACAGCCCTACATTGGGGCAAGAAACCCAGTGACTTAAATACAGCACCAACTACACTTGTGGAAAGCATCACTGGATATAATTGCCTGCAACAGCTGAGGGAGAGAAATGAAGACACAAAAGGCTCTTCTCACTGCCTTCACAGTAAACCTAGTTTTAGAAGCACCAAACACTTAGCATTTCAAATGAAGTTCCCAGGTACATGGGTGTTTGGCACCTCTAGAAAGCAGGTCTTGCACGGTAGCATTTCTAATGGACACGAGTCCGATATGCTTCTAATGGCTGCAGTTGAAGACTACTTCTGCTGAAAACTGCAAAAACAAGTGGCAATCACATACCTCTGTGTCCCAGTGAAGATGGGGAAACAAGGGCATTATTCGTGTTATGGTATCTCTCCTCCCTTTTTGCCAGGAACACAGTAGGAATGGAAGGAAAACATCTTACAGGTGTTTTTTGTGGTACAGACCACAAAAATGAAACATTAACCAAAGATTCAGCCTCCACACACAAAACCTAGTATCTGGGAAAACTACTATAATCAAAGAGGTTTTTTGGCTTAAGATTGTTTTTAGAGGGCAACGATCTGGTCAGAGAAAAAGTTGGGTGTAACTTGCTTAATCTTTGGTGAGTTTTAAGGGTCTGATCAGGAGCTCACTAGAAGACCCCCACCGTTGCTGTCACTCGCATGTTCCACACAGGCAGAGGTGCCACAAGCACAGGCCGTCACCTCTTGGGAAAGGCGGTTTTCAGTTACTAAAGGAAAAGTGCAGCCAAGGTTCTTATTGAAACCTGCAGTTCACATGAGGATGAATAGTTACAAAATGAAATACCAAAGTCTCCCACCACAGAATCAGTTCACGAGTGACCGGAGGTGAAATGCTAAAAACGATACAAGCCAGTGCTCGCAGAGGGACCGAGCCAGAGCGTTCAGGAGGTGCCCAGGGCAGCATCACACGGGCTGCACGTCCAAGATAACTCCCCGCCCGCCAAGACAAACACCCTCTGGACACAGACAATGCTGAAAAGCTAAGTGTTTGGCAGATGAGAAAGGGAAAAAAAAAAATCTCTGTAAACTCTGAAGGTAAAAGACGTAACTTTTGCCCTTAATAACTCACAGGTATATTTTTTCCTCTCTTGTCTGCCAAACATTTCAAACCAGCATTGCATTTCCTACTAAACCATGATGCCCACACAAGGAAATTCAAGTGAGCAGTGGCCCATGAGACGGTATAGTGCTTTGAAAATGAAGTTTCCAAAAGCATAGCAGAAGAGAAGTGGAGGGATCAGAAGCAGCAGAATGGACACAGAGAGACAGGATTTCTCTGTACATCAGATCTCTGAGCTTCAAAACCATGTGGAAATCCCAGCTTTCCTGGTTTTATCACAAAATAGTCCAGGAGAAAGACTGAAGGCTCTGAGGCAATTCATTTTCCAACATGACAATGCAGCTACAGCCAGAGCATCACATTGCAGTCATGCTGCCTGTTACTCAATGTGAAAAAAGATCAAAGAGCAAGAGGGACTGGATCCAGTGAGGCACGGTGCGAACCCGCAGCCGTGCTGTGTTCTCTCACAGCTCATCTAGCTGAAAGCAAGGAGTCTGTTCAAGCCATGACTGTCTGCACCTACACAGAGAAGAAGCGATAATGCCAAATAGCCCCTTTCCCCTGCTTGATGAACTGCACTACACATATTTGCTTAGAGCTCCTCGGTGTGCAGGTAGCACTGCTGGTTTGGTTTGCTCCAGCACAGGAGGGTCAAATGACCCAGAACTCCAGAAATGTCTGGCTGCAAACAAAAGCCAGGGAAGCTCATGTCTTTATGAATTTTTATCAGCTTCCAGTCCCTTTTATCTTCTGTTTTGCTGTCACCTATCACTAAAATTAAGTAACCTTTAGTCTTCTCACTATGCTAACCAAGAGATGCTACAGACTCAGAAAGTCAAACTCAGTCTGACCTGCTGGGTACTCGTTCCTGGTACACTTGACAGGAAAGCATAGCCTACGATGGAGAGAACAGGGGACTCATCCCTTGGAAACCTAAGTGCCTGATGCCTACCCAGCTCTCCTAAAAGAAACACTGCAAAGGGATTACACACAGAAGACTTACAATTGGGATGATCCTATACAGGCATATCAGTAAATGATGCTAAACAGTGTGGAAATACCTGATTCACAACCCCGTAAAGGATCTGGGACAGAGAACATTAGCAGCACAATGTAATGCCCAGCCTTCACATATTATCTTTACAACAGGCAGTCAATGTCCCTGCAAAGCTGCCTGCCTGTGTTTCGTATCTGTATTATCTTCCTTGCACATTTTGGCCCTGATCTCAAAAAGGTGCTGTTCATCTCTTCTTCCCAAAATTCACTTCCCCAGTTCTGCACAGCCATAAGCTGCCCATATATTTCCATGCCTTGAGAAGTCAGGATAAGCACACACTGAAATCCAAAGAAAAATAAAACAACACTGCATCAAAATACAGGGTAGCGCTGTATCATGGACACGTGCTTTCTGCTACTGTGCTAGCATTTTAGGAGTATTCCTAGTTTTCTTCTCTCTTCCTGATGCTTCCTTACAATCCTTACAAATTCCTTATGAAACCTCTCCCCGGCTGGTCCTCTCGTGATAAAAGTCTTGTTGCAGCTGCAGGAAAAGACAAGCCATTTCACTTGCATGGCTGCCTCTGCATTTCAAGCTTATTTGTATGAGACACTGCCACCCAGCACAATTTGCATACGTACCAAAATGCCAGACCTGCACAAAATGAAGCAGGAAAACCATTTGTCTCTCCCCTCAGAAAAGGTTAATGGCATGGATACTTTGCAAATGTTTACTATGAAGTGTTTCCTAAGCCTCTGAGCTATAGAATTTGTACATAAAAGGAGGTTCGCCCTCTTCCCCCAGTCCCACAATCCTATTTGCTTCAGATTAACACAAGTGACCTCCACTTCACTTCAGCTTCATTCATCTCCCACGGAGCAGGGCCTGGTTTTACTGAATTATTTCCCTGCCATGATGAAATGCTATTCAGCTGCATTGGAGGGGACAAGGCTGCAGACGCAGGTGTTAGCTTTCTATCACATTAACCATTCAACATCCAGACAAGATTCCTGTTTCAACCTTACTCAAATCAGGAGGGTTGCAGAAAACTATGACATAAGTACAAGATACCTGGACCTAACACACCAGAACACTAGACCCAAACATGTGATAAAGACATACACTTCAGGGGATAAAGCAGCCCTGCTGCCATGAAGCACCTCATCTCAGCTACTCCTGCAGGTCCCTCCCTCTGTGTCCTCAACTGTGCCAGTCACCCAACATGCCCCACAGATACTGTCTTAAGAGTGCATCAGAGTGCTCTGGGATGGGTGCTCTTTAAAATGGCTTAACTTAAATTGACATATGAAGTGTCACCTCCAAATTAAGCCAGGCTGAAGAAAACCCTTCAGGACCTTTCCGTCCCTTCTCTCTTTCTTTCTTTCTTCCCTTCTCACTTTGCTTTAAAAGAGGGCTTACATGTCACTCATCTCTCTGGCCATCAATAAGAAACAACTCCTACCTCAAAGGTGTCTTCTGTTGTGGACTATAAGGGTAGGGAGGATATGTCCTCATTTCCCCAGCCTTCCAAGAATAACAGCCCAGACTGAAGTCCCCTCACTACTCAGATCTCCTGTGTCAGACACAAGCCCAAATTACTCTGGCACATAAACACAGATCTGTGCTGAAAGAATGGCCATTGGGCAATTAACAGAACGAGCATTAAATCTGTCTCACTCCTTTGTTCTCCAGGCAGACTGTAAGATTGACTGAACCCTTTTACTTGGGAAAACAAATATTAGGCCCAATCTTCAGCTGGCAGAAAGCCACGCAGTGCCATCAATTTCTCTGTGACCCTGACTGAAATTTTGACCTACGGCTTCTAGCCGCATCAAAACTCTTACTTGCTACCTGCAGCTCCCATACCTTCAAATGGCACAATAACTCCACTTGCTATTTTTTGTGGACCAGGGCCAGATTTTCCCAGATCTCACTTTGTTTTTCACCTTGTAATTCTGTTCTGGTTTTCCTGCCAGATGAACACCCCTACCAGGCTTGTCCTTCTATCTTCCCATGCTCTTCTGTCTTATGCACGTAGGCAGCACTGAACAACTATAAGTAAGAATTCAGATGCTTTCTGGAAGTGCCACAACAGCACAGTGTAAATCTCCCACTACATTAGGCTCCCAGTGGCCATCCTGTGAAGCACCCAGGCTGCCTGGCAAATCCTGCTCCGATATGGAGTAGATTGCACCAGATTTGGGAGCTTTTGCTCTGATTTTCAAATAATCAGATATTTCAGACACAAACCATAAGTACTGTATGTATGTGTTCTGCTCATTACCACAAATCAGCATCCTGCCTAAAGAAGCAGAGCCCTAAGCTTAAAGTAGAGCAGGCAAATATAAAGGACCAGTGGCAGTAATGGTCCTATTCTCACAAAGCAAGGGAATCAGACCATTCCCTTTGGCACCCAGACTGTCCCAACACATATTCCATGCTTTAGCTCTCTAAAGAATTACATCCCATTCCTTACTCTGTGCAGGCAAGAATTTGCTTTGCCCAACAGTGGTTGGGGTTTTGGTTTAAAAAACAAAACCATGTATTTACTGAAGATCACATGTGACTCTTGTGATAAGCAAAAGCCATTTTAAACTGTCCAGATCCTGAGGGAACCAGCCAGAACACAGAGGGTGTTGTGTGAGCCCCTCTCCAACAGACACGCATACTGAACTTCAAAAAAACCAGAGACTGATGAAGGCTGGTAGGATAATCAGAATAAGGGAGATTCCTCTATGGGAGACCAGAGTAGTGAGCTTTTTTTAGCTTAACCAAACAAAGACTGAGAGGGGTCATCACTGCAATCCAGAAATAACTCAAAGGCAAACACCAAGGAAGAAAAACAGCTAGTCACGATCAGTGACTAGAAATAAACAAAGAAGAATAAAAAGGCCATAAGTAAATTTGAACTGGAAATTATAGTGTTTCTATTACGAGAAGGATGAGGCAGAAGCTACTTTTCAATAGAAATAATGGGGGAAAGAAACCATTAGCCGTCTTTGGGAGTTTATAAAGCAGACTCTAGGACATAATACATGCAGTCAGAGGGGCTGGATCAGACACCCTCAAGCTTCCTCGCTACACTGGGTGCTCAGCTCAATCCCAAAGAAAAAAAAAAAGGGAACTGTCAACATTCACCACTGCTGTCAAAAATCTCTCATTAAAACTAGGGCATAAATGCAGCAAGCTCTGCAAGGAGGAATGCCCAGAGGAAAAAAAATGGCATCTCAGTGAATTCAGACTCCCTGATAATTTGTGCCTCTCCATCACAGACACTTGCCCCACGTTTGCTCTCCAGGGTGATTTGCCAGTTGGGATTTTTCTGTAGCACATCTACAGTGAGGTATCAGGAAACTCTCTTTAAAAGCTATTGGAATAATTCTACCCAAAAGCACTCTCTTGCAGTGAAACAAACTGTTAAGAGGAAAAGTGGTCAAGTTTTTTATTATTTTATTTAGTACCTGTAACCAGAATTTGCAGGAATCAGAAAAGAACTGAAATGCTTCCATTGCTAGTTATAGTTTTCAAAGGATTTTTCCCCCCCCCAAAAAAACACTCTATCAACATTTGTAATTTATGGCCCAAGAGACATGGAACACAGAAAGCAGGCAAACACATAAAAGAAAGCAGAGCGTCAAGTTTTATTTTACAACATTTTACATCATACAGTGCAGAGAAAGAAAGAAGGAAACTCAGCTGGCCTGAAATAGGCAAAACTGGTTTTAAGGGTTTATTTCCTAAGCTCAAAGTTCTAGTACAGCATATCTTTCTTTAAAAAAAAAAAAAAAAAAAAAAAAAAAAAAAAAAGACTATTCATGCATGGAACGTTATCTCTTTAAAACACTTTATTTGAAAGGAAAGGAGGGACACCGTGACAAGATTGTTTACACCCTTGAATAAAAATTCTTAAAAGCGCTGAAAAAGCTGCCTGGATGCTACTTTGGCCAGAGGTCCCCTTTGCTGAGAGGTCCTCAGGGCCAAGCACTGCTGGTCATCAGCAGCATGGCAGATCCCAGGCAGGAGGCAAGAGGAGGGATGAGTACTCACTTTGGATGGGTCTGAAGTACAGCCGTTCCAAAACCCTAACTTGACAGAATCACAGAATATTCATAGTTAGAAGGGACCTTTGAGATCATTGAGTCCAACCATAAAAAAAAAAACAAAACACAAAAAAAACCCCACAATGCCCTCACTCATTCAGTATCTTAACTAAGGATTCAGTGTTCCAGGTTTGACAGGGAAGGATTATATGCTGGATTATATGATGCTTTAGGCAGACGTTCATACTTAGGAAATGGTGATTTCTCTGCCTGTAGATCTATCCTCCTATGAAAGCCTGGCAATGCCATTGAATGACTCTTTAGCATGACCAAAACACTAGTGAGCTCATTCCTATCTCCTTGCATGCATGGAGCTTGCAATGACATTTTTAACTTGCCCTGTGAAGTAACAATATAAAAGAAAAATTAAAGGAGAGAGGGAAATCAAGAAAATGGGTAAAAAAAAAATGTGGGAAGGGACACAACAGAAAGAAACCCAGTACAGGAAACAAACACTTCAACTGCCACTGTCTCCAAACTGTATCCATGTCTCTTTTTAATATAATCTTCCTATTTTGCAAATACTTCAAAAATAAATAGAAGCCTCTCTGTCAAATATACAGTGAAAGAAATACTGACAGGTTTGCCTTTCCTTTCACACTCTCCTTCTGTCTCACCTGCATGTGACCTAGGAAGGGCACTGAACCTCATGCAGATTTGTTGGGAGATCCATCAGTGCTATGGAGGGCAACACTCTCTGGCTGAAAGCAGCTGGCCCAGGGCAAGCTCCCACCTTCTGTCCACTGCAGCAATGGAGCTCTACCTGCAACATGGCCAAAAGCTTGCAAATTCCTGTAATGTTTAAGAAACTGCTTGGGAATTATCTAGAATTTCTTAAGGTATTGAAATCTGAGGTGTCCTGTCACCCAGAGAATTTAATCTGAATATACCTGGGGACGCAGCACATGCACACACAGGCAT
This sequence comes from Calidris pugnax, assembly GCF_001431845.1. Classification (NCBI taxonomy): domain Eukaryota; kingdom Metazoa; phylum Chordata; class Aves; order Charadriiformes; family Scolopacidae; genus Calidris; species Calidris pugnax. The sequence continues at coordinate 12,210,887 of NW_015090995.1, read as the reverse complement.
AGGTGTTTTCAGTGCTCATGAACACAAGGGTTACTCAAATACAGATGGCTCTCAGATAGAATCCAAATGACTGAGGAAAGGTTATCATTACTCTTCCACCCATGCACGTTCAAAGCACACTGGTCAGTAATGGAACAGATCCTCTAAGGGGTCACTAGTACCTGTAACTCATTCTTATTGCTACTCCAAGAAGGAATTAATAAATTAGTTTCTAGGCACTCACCAAGGGATCAGCCCCCCATTTTGCATGGACAAGCATGAGGGATAAAGTCTGTGAAGCAGAGTCTAGTATTCAATACTGCCTTGTCCAGCCCTGTACTTGATGATCCTATCTGCTCTAAGAGCCACTGTATAATAATCATTTAATTTAAATTGCAACTGAGATCAAAACTAGCCTTAAGTTTGGCTTTTTCAGGAAAAAACAGAAAGCATCCACAGACAGACATTGCCTCTCTTGATGTCAGCAAATATGTTGCTACTGATTTCATGAAAACCAGGATTCATCTCTGTGTCACTAAGTGGGACTGTCCCACGTTTCCCTGCAGTTGTTAAACAGGAGAGTTACCAGTTCTAAAGACAAAAGTATAACTTGAAGCAGTGCTACTTGAAGTGATGATGACAATTGGAGGAAAAAAGGAGAAATAATATTTCTCTGTAGCACTGGATGGTCCTAGCAAATGCTAGAAATGGCAACAGTGTTCAGTGATGGAAACAGCTTATTGTTCACAGAAAGCTGTCTCAATCACAATTTTTTTTATCTCTATTTTACAAGATTTCTGCCTCGGTTTCTCTGGCCCGCTGCAATCTGGACTTTAATCTAGAAGCTTCAGCAGAGAGCTTGAGACACCAGTCCTGAGACCTGGGAGAGTTCCTTACTGTCTGCTGAAACCTGCCGCTTCAGAGGTCCCAGCAAACCCTTCTCCACCACAAGGCTGCTCTGCCTGGCTGGTGGGTGAGCAAGCACCAAGTCCGAGACAGGAAAACACTTAGCAATCCTTTTGGCACAAATACTCCTGTTGAGGGGAATGAAAAGTTCATTTGTATTCACACACACTGAGTGGTTTGTACAGCTACCCCTACTGCTGTATATCACATACACAGGATCGGACCGCTGGCAAGGGAGAAAGTGGGTCGTTAAGTCACAGAAATTCAGTCAACCTGTCTAGATATGAGTCTCAGGAGAACATTCAATTTAGATAGTTTTCTCAACCCTCCTGAAGCTCTGTTTATGACCGATTAATCCGGACATACAGAAATAACTTGATAGATCTCAGTATGCAGGAGATCATTTTAAAGCATTATGTGCATTAGAAAGCTTTAACACTCATGACACCATAATTATAATCAAGCCTTATCTGGCATTGCCTAGTGTTGGGAAGAGTGTAGTGGGAGGTAGTTTGGTTTGATTCCTAATCTAATTAAAATTCTATTTTATTCCAGCAACCAAAGCCGTCTTCCATTTTAAAAGCATAACAATGCATACCTGCAATTATGAATTAAGTCATTTCAATTAAAAGAAACTACACCTTGGACGTCTATGTGGAAAAACATGAATCACATATCTTTAACACAGAACTTACCAATTCTGGCTCCTTGCAGCCCAGTACCAATGTAAAATAAAAAATTACAAAGGTGGAAAGTTCACAGCTTTGCAGGGCAAAGGCACAGCTGTATTTCATACCTCACATAACTTGTTCTGCGCAGTATAGACGTGAAAGTAAATTTTTGGGTTGAGGCTAGGGGAGAATGCTTCACAGTTGCCTGGTTCAGTCACAAAGATATTAGCCTCATTGTGAGAATTACAAGGCAAAATACCACATCTTGAATAATTCAGGAAGTCAGATTGAAGGACGGTAGCAATGCCTTCTCACTCTAAATCCTGTCTCCCTCTTCCCCATACTGATCTCCCGTGACTCCACTAAACATAAAGCAGCAGGCAATAAAAGAACCAGCCATTACTGCAGACAGCTGCATAAAGCCCCGCTCCCTCCCTTCTCCCCCAAGCACCCATCAGAAATGACTCTGAATTCATCCTTCTCTTCTTTCTGCTGATTTGTGAATGAGAAAGGGGAAGCAAAGATTATTGATCTGATCTACAAATTCAGAGGTGCAGACCACGCCCAGGCTCCAAGAGAAGAAATCCCTGGTTAGGTCATGTTAATAGTGTCCTCTATCTGGCGATGTTTCATACAACCAACAAAACTTTCAAGGTGCCCATTATCACAGCTATGGGCTGAAATCAGAAAGTCTGACTGGGGTATATAAATCCCAATTTAACACACGTGCATCACAATTTATGAACGTAGCACATTAATGGCTGGGCTCAGCATCACTAAATCAGTCCCTCCTGCTACAAGTATGAAGTAAAGATGGATAAATCAGAGCATTTCATTTAGGGTGATTTACCTTGCAGATAAATCAAGAGTGATTTGTTAAGACATTGCAGGATCTTCTAATCTCTTTCTGATTTTCCATCAATCAAAACTTTTTGAAATTACACCATGAAATCCCCGACTAGAGGGGCAGGCCCATAATTCAAGTCTCAGGGGCAAATCCAAACAGCTTCATGGTGCAGAGTGATGGTTTGCTTGTGCTGGACTGGGTGACAAGGCAACTGGGTTCAGTTCCCTGCTCTCGGACTCCTTACACAATTTGGAGGCCAAACTTTGCAAGGGATCCACTCTCTTGTCTTGCTCTACAATTCCTCAGTCACATGCCCCCGTGCATGAAAGTGGGACCACAGCGTGTCCCCTTGAGGGCCAGATAATGAGGAAAAACACCATCAGAAAAGCTGAGGGCGTTAAACGCTAAGGCAGCTACACTGCAAGGCAGTCAAGGATCCTGGCCACCCCAGAGAGCCATGAGAAGCTGAAGTCTCCCTCAAGGTGACAGAGCGATCACTTACAGATCATGGGGACAGCTGTAACATGGGGTAACTCCTAAATTGGGCAGGCAGTTGGACTAGATGATCATTGGAGGTCCCTTCCAACTGAAATGGTCTATTATACTCTATCCTATGAATTCCCAGTAAGGGAATAAAAAAAACCAACACTCAGCCTTTGATGTATTGGTACAATTTTGGAAGACTGCAAAAGACAGCAGAGGGGCTACACAGAGCCAGCACTCAGGTACACACCACAGCTACTTCTCCAACATCTTTATTGGACCGTTTCCATAGCTCCAGAACAGAATGCCCCCGAAGACAACTTGCCTCCTGCATCTCAGGATGGACAACTTCTGGTCATAGAATCCACCCTGGTCTGTTCGCCATGTCATTATCAGTGCCTGTTTCCTCAACTGTGAAGGGGAAATTAGGAAAGTGGCCTCATTTATAAAGCATTTTGAGATGTGCTGATGACAAGTGGTCTACAGAATTGATTTGTTCTTCAAGCATGACTTCTGATCTCAGTGGTTGCTCAGTCTTTCAGCATATCCAGATAGCTTCAGACTTAGAACTAAAGCACTTATGCTGTGTCTCTGTATTACACCTCATAGACTTTATAAATTCTCTATTTTCTCCTCCCAGAAACCAACAAATTTGGTTTTTTGTGTAAGACTGATAACTTCTCCATTCCAGGTATTCCAATTAGTCAGAATCCAGAATACGAGAGCCAGGTTGCCTTTCTAGGCTTCCACCTTTAAAAAAAACAACCAAAAAAAAAATAAATCTCCTTTCTCAACAGTTAGGCCTTGGCAGCTACTGCTTTTCACATTAAAAACTACTGTCCTGCTTGATTAACCTTCTGCTTCAACTTTCATGTTGTAGTGTGGCACTGAGGTAGCAATACGAGTAATCTGCAGTTCAGCAGACATGAAGTTGATTAGCACCGTACATGAATCACTGGCTGACCTTTGCATCCGTTTATTTCAGCAGCAACACTCATTTGAATTGATCTGAAGGAGCTACTTTCTGAAATGCTGTTACACTGCTGCAAACAGTCCTTATATAATTCCTATACAAAGGAACACATCCAGTGCTGTTCAAGAAGCCATTCACAAAGTCCTGTCTGTACTACATGGACAAGCAGCACCAGAAAATTAGGACTGACTCTGAAAGGCACTTGGTTGGGTTTTGTTTTCCCCTTTACCTTAAGCACACATGGGAGAGGTTTGTGCCAGCAGGAGATGACAGAGGGAACTGCTCCAGAGAGGGGAATGCCCCAGCCACCGTAGAAGGGGCACCACACAGCAACAACAGGCCTCTCCCAGGGCTGGACACAGCTGCACCCTGCAAGCTAAGCAGGATGTTTCCCTCCATGCCAGACCTACCCAGAGCTGCCATCACACACCAGGCAGTGATGAGGGGAGAACCACCCCCTTTGCTGCCCTCAAAAAAGCACCCCTGTTCCCTTCCTCACCCTGCCCAGAGTAACAGAGGAATGTAACTTCCACTCAACAGTGCTCTGACTGTTGGACATATACATAAACACACACACAAAAATACACATTTATATATACATCTATGCATTCATTTTGTTCATACATATATGCACATATATACACATATACATATGCTGGACACAATTGTATGAACAGAAAGAGCTCAGGACACGGGGTCAAGTGCTTTAGTCTGAGACTTTCCAAGCCCAGGGTATCTGGTTGTTCCTTCCCTCACTGGTCTAGCTGTGAGAACACTGTCCTGACAAGGCTGTGCCTTTAACAGTACAGATCATTTTGATGAGGTGTCTATGTAGAATAAAAGGACAAAGTTTTGCTAGAATCACTTTTTTCCCCACCAGGAACAGTGAGAGGGCAAGGTGTGCTGGTGTTGCCCCAGTGGTCCAAGTCCCCACACCTAGATTAATGTTATCCTTAATTTACCCTATAGGTATATCCAAGCAAAAGAAATCAAAGATCCCAAAGCCTCAATCTCTGTAGTCTGGAACAATTCCCTTCAATCCCATAATTATTTTAACAATTTGGCAATCTACTTGGATTTTGCCGCTTTTGGAATGATTTCACAGTCCAGAGATGCTTGCTGAGGACAAAGCAGAACAGGAGTGCCATTTTTAAAAAATATTAGTTAATTAGATAACTTGTGCTTTTAAGCATACTGCATGGTAATTGGCACATAAAACACCATAATGCTCCTGAACTCGGGTAAAACCTGTGCCTTGGATTAACTTCACAAGCCATAAGCCCAGCCCCATTGTGCTTTGGCTTCTGCATATAGGGCATTTTCAAAACCTTACCAAGTGCTAGCACAAAGTTACATCACCTTATTTGTGTAGTCTCTCCCACAGTGGGGACTTGAGATGTACCCTTCAAATATTTACGCACACACTTCACACACCAGACCAGACACTGTTGAAGCAGAGCTCTGGGTATGCATAATACACCTTTTTTCCCATATGATATTGTTATGAAGTAGGAGGTGAGATTATTCACATATTAGGCCTTCAGTCTCCAGGGAACTGTCTGTGGTTTCTATATTTACACTTTCAGGGTTGTCACAGAAAATGCTGCAAGAGATTTTGATCTTCAAAATTGATGCAAATTTTAAAAAAATCTGTGGCATTTCCACCTCATCCTGAAAGCTGGGGGAAACAGAGGCTCTCAGATTTTTGCTCTCCTCTTCCTTAAAACAAAAAGACAGAGTAAAGCAGCAGGAGGCCATCACACAAATGGCAATCATAAAATTGATCAGGCTATCAAACAACTGTCATCAAGAAGTGGAAAATAGATTAATGAGCATTCATTATTGACTGGTCAAGTAGCCTGGCAACAGCTCTCTTCAAACGCTGACAACAGCGGGACTCTGTAATCATTTCCAAGCAGGAGGGACCTTTCTTATGCCACTGGTCAGCACAGCTCTGGGATTTGCTCTTCACTATGTGGGGAAGATAAAAGAGGACTTAAATACAATTCTGGCTGCTAAGAACAAATATTCCAAAATCTGATTTCTCCATCATGTAAGCACCAAGATAAATGCGCAAATCTAGATTAAGAGATGCACAACTAAATATTTTCAACATTTTACCACACGTTGCTATCTTAGAGAAGGCTGCCTCTGACTAAGTTAAAACACTAATAGTAACCTTTTGAAGATGAGCAATGAAGAAGTGATGAGAAAATGAAGGGGTTCACATGGTAGACATTTTGGTCCCTGCTACATCATTGCCACTCCGTGGCCAGCACAACTGTTCAAGATGGATCCATCTTACTATAAAGAGAGGGGCTGTAGGCTGGGCAGACTCCGAGAACATTCCTACTCTCCAGTGCACAGCCCAGGTCTACTGTATTAGTCCTGATTTTACATACAGCTTAGTGCATGTAGCACACGTACAGATTATCTTTCTTGTATCTGGCCAGTTCAGATAGGATGCACACATATTTAGGGTCATATGCTCATAGCTGGCTTCTGTTCAGAACAGCCTGGCTCCAAAGGCCTTCCAGGCACAGGGCAGAGGATATTTATTTTATCAGGTTTCTGAAGAAGTTCAAGAACATTTTACAAAGGGCAATGAAAGGGGCGGAAACCACCTTATGTCAGCAGTTGGCTCAAGACACATGGACTTGATGGTTTGAATGCTGCCAAGATTGAGATTGTGTTATGTGCAGTAGATAAACCACAGCATGGTACAAACTGGATATCAGTGGTTGTGTTAAAAAGAATATTCTACAAAATGAATCAGAAGTGGGTAGCTTCTTGATTTGCTTGAGGGACTGCTTCAATCAGGTAAAAATAAACAAAGACAGGGATGAAGGCCAAAGACATAGTAGGGAAGTTCCATCTCAAGAAACCTCTGTACTACGTAACTACAACTCCGATCTATTCACTGTCCCACAAGGTATGTAGTACAACCCACATACATTCACCTCCAACACGTGGCTGAGGGATTCAAAATCACCATTGGCTGGTGCAGTGCAGAATGAGTCCTGCAATGCCTAAAGGGGTCCAGTGACAAAGACCCAGAGCAGTCACTCACTCCTCTTCTACGTACAGCAGGCCCACCTGACTCCACCACGCGTTACGTATGTCCAACTCCTTCAGTACAAAACAGGGAAAAAAGAGGGTGAAAGGGCTGGTATGGTCTTACCCAAGCCTATCTGTCCTCTCTCCAGTGCTATTGACACTCTCCTGAAGGAACTGAAAAACACAGCAGAAGCAGCAGACTCTAAAATTTATATAAAGTTATAGAAACCCTGTCATATGCTTTGCCTTCTCTCTCCTACCCTATGTTTCCTTGTTGTGATTCAGTCAGACCTATGAGGGATAACAGCACTAGTGGTACATGTTCCACACAGTAAGAAGTTCCCTCTACCTCCATTTCTCAGGTCACTTTTGCATCAGTGGTAAGCCCCATGAGCTGTCCTCCAGTCCCAGTTGTCAAATGATTATAGGGGATGTAGAGCACTTATGCCCATTTATACCGTTTAAAGGTCTACCCCGTGGCTCACACTTGCTCAGTAATTTTACAGAGGTGATATGAAATATGGGTCGATATTTAATGTTTCTTAATATTAAAAGATTGATTGTAGCAGGGAAAAATTAATAGTGCAGAACATGCAAGTGTGATCCAACAGAAGTGCCTGTTCCAAAAGAGCTGAGATGCTGCTGCACAGCAAGAACGAGCATTTATCTGAGTGTCCTTAATAATTGAAGAGTTCATTGCCTTTGTTAGGCAATTCTAAAATAAACACCACCATCAGTATCGCAGTGGGGCCTGCAAGACTCATCTCCCAGGCCAGGACCCCAGAGGACCAAATGACCACCAGCAGCCTTCCCCAATGAGCTGATAAACAAAATATAGCACATGAAGTAACATATGGGTACAGCTGAGGATGCATAAGGAAATAAGAGGAGGATTTAGGTCAAACATGGGGAGAGTGCTGTCCACTGTCAAAAGAAGCTGAAAATAATCTTCAATAAATGCTGCTGTGGAAAACAGAGTTTTAAGGCAGGATAAGAAGGAAGAAAAAGTTTTACTGGGCATCTTGGAGGAACAACCTCCCATATGAGAGTCAAAGTCCAACAGTCAGTGGTCAAAGACCCCCCAGCTGGCTAAACAGCCCTTCTGGTTAGTTTAAGTGAGATAACAGGAGTGAAGTGGATCCTCACTCCTTCCTAGCTTCCACTGACTTCCAGAGTTGCTGAGCTAGTGCCTCGTGTCAGGCAGGCTGGCTGGAAGCAGCTTCAGAAGAGTCAGCAGGTAGGAATCAGGAAAAGAAAGGTGAGCAGTTTGTGTCTGACAGGCAGGAGAAGGCAAAGGGCAGTGGAGAGGTCTTCAGAGAGGAGGAAAGCAGCCATCAGTCTGGAGAGGTGACCTTTGCAGTACCAAGAGAAGTGAGGGAAAATGAGATTTGACAAATTTCATTGCTCTCCAAGAAGGATGACACAGGGAGCAGAGACAGAAGATATAGGGCACCTGGATGGAAGAACTTTATTTGTACCTGGGCTTTAAAAAAAAAACAAACAAATGAAACCAGCAGCAGCCTCTCCATGCACTCTGGATACATTTGACAAAAATATCAAACTAAAAAATGTCTGAAGATAACCCAAGCACAGATCATGGTCTAGGCCAATATAATTGATGCAGGTAAACTCCAAAGCTCTACATTCACTGAGACAAAGCACCATTATTATCCAAGAAAATGAAAGCCATTTGCTTTCAGGTCAGTGAGATCAGAACATGTGAAGAAATTGAGTTCTGCTACCTCATTTTAATACCATATATTTTCCTAAATGAATAAATCATCATGCCACAAACCACTGTTTTTTGTAATGGGGACAAACACCCTCTCTAGTGCGCTTTCATCAGTTCAGTCCTCCCCCTCCGCATCTTCCTTACAAGCAGCACCTTTTTTCTAAACTGAGTGAAAGTAGAAGAATACCACTACCAAAAAGGAAAAAAAGAAAGCTAATCCCAACTCTTGCAATTGTTTGCACTGCTGGCGTCCCCCTGACAATCTGTCACAATGAATCACTCCCCAAAGGGAAGCTCTTCTGGGATGCTGATGGTTCAGTGTTGTAAAGTCCTGTTTGGGACCAATTTGAAAATAACATTTCACCAAAGATCAAAAAACGCCCCAGGATAACCTTTAGCCCAAATTATCAGTTCAGGCCCCAATGGCTTTTACACACTCAAGTAACCTCTTTCCCTCCCACTACCCTTCTGCTTCGGGCTTCAGATTTCCACAGAGAAGAAATTAATAAACTCAGTCCTCACGGGCCATTTTATTTATTAATGGGCAAAATTCTCTCAGTTCCTTCACTGCTTTTCCCATAGCTGCTAGACAATGTTCAGATACCCTTCTGCTTGTGTTATCAATGTACAGCTAAATTTCATTTAATTCAATTATGAATGAAAGCCACAGGAAGCCAATATGACAATTCCACCAGATAATCTTCTACTTATCTACCACAATTTCATCCATAAGGTCCTTTTGTCATTTTACTTCAAGATTCCCAAGTGCCTCAGTCTGATTTTTTTATTTTAAGACAAAAGCAGTAATTAATCTTTTTAATCATGTCAGAGATTTTTGGATGTAAGTAGAGATAAATGAAGTTTTAAGATACCATATTTCCTAAATAGTCAAAAATCTGCTTTTTACACTGTTGAATTCACAAAAGCAAATAGTTAATTTTCAGCACTCAAAGGGACATTACTCTTGCCGAGTGCTTCTAACAGAGATGCATGCAAAAAAATCACTTTGCATTGTACAAAATAGAAATAACTAAAATAAAGCTATATAATTATATGGCATTTTAATGGGATTTTATAATTATATTGCGTTTTAATGGGATTTGGACTATTAACTCCCTTCAGCTCTTTGCAAATTTCTGCCTCAGGCAATAACCTTGTGCCAATGTCCACCTCAAACCAATGTGCAAAACAAACTCCAGGGTGACTTACGTCTCCACGGAAGTATATCACCTCCATAATGAAAAACAGCCACTGCTGACCTGTTACAGTGGCTAGAACACAAAGCAGGAGTGCTCTATTTAGCCATAAGCCAACAGTGGATTCACCACAGAAGATGTAATGCCAAGAGCCTCCGACAAGTAGCCCCATCCCATCCATTTTCTTCTGCTCCACAGTCCAGGAAGGTTGACTGAGAGGGAAGAGCATCATTTCACCGGTCATTAATGCCACATCTTAAATCAACATAGAGGTGGAGGTTGCCTTGGGAATCTCCCCACTGAATACTAACCTGTGCCAACCTGTTTCTCTTGTAAGAGCTGGCAAGGCAGGACAAGTTCACAGACACAGACTTAAGGGTCAGGAAATCTAAATTCTCCTTGGGAACTACATTTCTAAATAAAACTTATCCTTTTAGTGCAGTGCTATTTATAAGGGCTGCAAGTTTATACTGCTCACTCCCTATTTAGCTTAGCCTTTCTCTAATATTCATTATCTCACTCTTGACTTCTTGCTGTCTGCATATCCATTGTCACCTCTCATTTAGGAGTGACTCATTCTTAAAAGGATTTAGTCAGCTGTGAACAGCCAAGCTAACTACTGTGTATGGCACAGCCAGGGAAAGAGAAACTCTAGAAATGTCTGGACAGATCTATTTAGATAATCTCCCTTGCAGACAGAGCAAGCAGGCAGTGCAAATAACTCACCTTCAGTCTTCAGGAATTTTACTCCCAGAATTTAAGGTCAAATTATTGTTGCTGACATGTAGACTTTAGACTGGTTCTCCTCTACTCCAACACTGCTCATATGCCCTTCCAAAGCAGCAATTTATCTCCCTCTTAAGCACAATAAGTAAAATAGAACATTTTGCGATCTGACCAACAGCAGTGTCCAAGAGCAGAAATTTGACCCACTATCCTATTCTTCTACATGCCATAATTAAACCTTCCCTGAGGAGCTCACCATCTTTTGCCCCTTGTTGGAGCTCGTTCCCAGCTGGGTAGGGGTGCCTTCTAGTGGGACTCATTGAAAACACGGCTCTGTTAGATCTCTCCTCAGTTTATGGCCATCTTCTCCCCTGATGAACTGGCTTGGCAGGTGTCTCATCCACAGGTGAACTGGGTGGGTGGCTCTCAGGTCCACCCAGGAAGCTGCTTATGGCACAGGAGGTCAGGAGAAGCTAGAGGCTGCTACTTGGCCTTGAAGGAATAGCATGCTGTGCAACCCTTACATCCATGGGAAATGACAAGCCAGCCTCAGAGTCTGGGATAACTGGATGTCCTCTCCCACCAGCTCTGTGCTTACTCACTTGGGAAAGGAAAAATAAGCCCTATATTAAATGAGAATTTACTTTTAAGTTTAAGAGCATGGCTGAGGATCACAGAGGTGTCCAAAATGCTGTGCTAGCAAAATGCATCCAGCTTCCTTTTCAAATGAGTCTAATAAACTGGGAAAACCCTGTCAGTCTGAATATACTGTAAGTTAGTGAGGCGCGCATGTAGTCCCCGACAAGGCTGACTTTCAAGGTGCAGTCACATGGAGAACAACCAAAGAGGATGACAAGTTACCACACCACCATACCTTTGTGGCATAAGAAATGCCCTTGCTTGCCTGCTCACGCTTTTGGGATTTTGTTCAGAAAGACAAATAACTCCACCTCTTTCTTCATCATTCACCCCCTGTGCCCACATGGGCTGGCCCTGCACCCAATTCAGCTACGTAGCAACAGAACAGCTCTCTGCAGCCATGTCCACCACAAGGTCAGATCTCCCTGGGGCTGTCCTGCCAGTTCCCAAGACTGAAAATATCAACCCTGCCGTTCAAATTCCAAAGTGCAAAACAAAGCCATCCCACAAAAACCACAACCAAAGTGAGATAGAAGATGGGAAAGAGCAAAGACTCACCCTGTTCTTCTACCCTTCCTACCAGAAAAGGACAAAAGTCAGAACTGGTTTTGGTCGATGCCCCATTGTAGCTGAAAGTGATACATTTGAGGGATAGAAAAGGCGGCCGATAAATGGTTCTAACTTTGGCATATCCTGCTTACAAATGCACCATATAGTAAATCACCCCAAACCAAAGCAGACGCCAGCAGAAGTGGTATCACAAGATCAATGCTGCATCCAGGCCCTCGTTTCAGTATCTACACCAGAACAAACCACTGCACACAGATGTCCACACCAGTACAGTCACTTGGACTGTGCTGATGTTTCTTTCACCTTCCCCTTATGTCTCCTGGCAAATTATATTCCTTGCCAGAAAAAAAAAGTTTGCTGAAACTAGAAAACTGGAATGTTGGCTGTAACCAGATTATAAGGTTATCAGAGCATGTGTTGTACCTGCAAAGATGATAATTTCCCTGCAGAACTAACTCCAGAAGCAATTTTCATCCAATTAACAAAGCGAAACAAACTGTTGCTAGGCCTAAGGAATTTGCCTAGCCAATTATTTGGATGTTGCTTCCACAGCTTTCATTACAAGAAGATGCTGGCAACATTATTTCTCTTCCCTGAAATCAGTAGGATCAAACAAGAAATAGCCTCTCATGGATCAAAACTGCACGATGGCAACTGTTACCATCCAAATTACACAGCAGCAAAGCAACTGGACAGATACAGTCAACCAGATCATGAAACTAAACCTGCTTCAAAAAAAAACAACAGTGGGTTTTGTTGGATGCAATACAGTTCAGGTTTCAAATCTTTAAGGATTTGTCACAAGGTATAGCTCCACCACATTTCCAAAACAAAATAAAACTGAGGAAAATCACTCTTCCTACAGAAACAGGAAAAACAAACCAAAAAAAAACAACAGAGAATGGAGAACTCGTTTCTTAAATAAGAGTTCCCTAATATTTGTTCAGCTTGTTCATTTGTTCCAGTCACAGCTCAGTAAGTGTCAGGCAAATCTTGTGAATAAGAGGTGGGATAGAACCTAGACCAACTTATTTCTTCTTCTCCCTATTTAGGGTAAATTTACTTTTCACAATGTAACTGTACTAAATTGAAAAATACTGGGCAGGGAGATCAACAGGGAGCCCCCACTCCTGCTACTGCTTTTCCTGCTGTTATTTCTAAAGGCCTAGGAGTGTCTCAAAAAGAGATGAGATTAACCTATAACATTATAAGGAAATCCTTAACAGTCTGGGGTGTAGATCATATCACAAAATAAAGTAAGACTTTGTAGGAAGAGTGCTTTCAGACTCTAAATGGTGGTTGTCTCACCACAGCATTAAGAAACAAAAATTTATTTGCACTGATCTTCTGCAAAATTGGACATTTAGACCATCTCTTTGGCATCAAACAATCCAGTTATATTTTGAACCCTACCCACATCTCCTTCCAACAGCAAACAAACAGCCCTGAGCAGCAGGGACTTTTCTTCTTACAGAAACTCTTCACCCAACTTTTTACACCCCTCCACCCCATAATGATTCAGAAAGAGTTTGAAAAATATTCCTTGTGATTAGCAATCCAGTCAAATTAGATTCACATTGTTTCTCCTTTAGTTCAGCTATGCCTGCAATCCTCTCTTTAGCTCTGGTTAACCACTGTTTGTCAGTCAGGTCCAGCATACAGATTAAATCCAAACAGCATGTTCCCCAATGGCGTCACCAGCCTGGATGCTCCGTTTCCCCTCGGCAGTGCCAGACGCAGGAGGAGCCAACGCAAAAGCATAGAGAAAGCTGCTCTACCAGGAGAGAAAAACACCCAAGGTGCTTCTCATTAGAGCTTGCTGAAACTCACACCCTACTCTCATCTTCCAGCTTTCTGCCCTCAAAGCATCCTGAATACAAAACGTATGAAAAGCACATGGTGAGACAACAGGAGGGAGGAGACTCGAAGTGAAAATTTTTCAAAGCTTCTTCTCTTTCCGACTTCTAAATGCAAAAATAGTACGGAGATTTATTTTCTTATTCTTTATGGTGTCCCCATCCCCCCCCCCCCCCCCCTCTTGTTTTTTTCAT
>NW_015090995.1:12098433-12196522 GCF_001431845.1 Calidris pugnax | reverse complement strand
GGCCACCAGCCCTTACCCCCAGGTGGCCACCAACCCCTCCCCCCCGTGGCCCCCACCCCCCCTTTTTTTGGGTGCCCCCCCCCCCCCCCCCCCCCGCCTTTTATTTTCTACCTTTTCCAAACCTCTCCAATTTTGGCCAAGTTACAGAGTGGCAAAATTCTACTGTTGCCTTTTTCTCCTTCGTTTTGCTTTGGAAATTTTACAGAGAAGGGGTTTTGTTTCCCAAAGAATGAGGAAAGGAAAATGTAAAAGAAAATAGCACTAAAAAAACCACCAAAGCCTAAGCTTTATTCATGCAACTGCATCAGAAGTTTAAGATGTTGTGGGTGGTGGAAAGGAGCATTCAAGAAAACCCAAAGTAAGGAAAAAAAAAAAATCAAACACAAAAGGAATCATTTGTTTCTGAAATAAAAATATAGTTTTGATTCCCTTCCACCTCTCTATCAAAGAATAGGAAAGTATTTTCTTTCGATTATGCACAATTTTCTACCAAAACCCTTTTGGGGGGTAATAAAGAAGAATTTTAATTCTGCTTTCTATAAGCACAGGAGTTTGACATGCACCATGAAAGGTGCCTGGTGTGCTATTGCCACTACAGTCCAGTGTATCTTATGCTGAATGGCTGTCCAGTGCACTCTTCCCCAGATAATTATTCCAGTTTTGCTGTATCTCGTGAAAATCATGGGCATAACAAGCTGCAAAACATCCCTGTCCCCACTGTATGTACAGAAACAATCAGTGAGATCACCCACATATAGTGAAAATATTGCAAGTGCATTAATGGTCTTCCCCTGAGTCCCTTGAGTTAAATAACCAGTAAATTCTGCTCTGGTCTGCTGTGCATACTTGTTATACCAGACTTGTAACCAAGTCAAGATTTTCAAACAATCCAGGGAGCCATTATGGAAGCCAAAAACAGCTCGAACTTTTAGATCAAAAAGTCTTGAGCTACACAGGAACAATTTTATTACAAACATACTCACTTTCCTGAAGGGAGACCACGCATGCCCTAACAGTTCACCTTTAGTTAGGAAATTCCCTTTCACCGGCACTGTGAGTGCACATGCTGCTTGCTTTCATCAAAGAAAAATTTAGCAGGCAGGGAAGGAGGGGGAGAGGTGTTGGTACTAGGGGAATTTGCAAGCTACAGAACCAGAAAGTAATTTCTAAACCCCTAAACACTTCACCAACAAAGGTGAATTCCCCAGGATGTGCAGGTCCTGCGACTGTCTCCCCGTCAGAGAGGAAGCAGCAGGAGGACAGATCCACACCTGCCAAAGGACAGCTGGGAAGAGGAATTCACCTGGCAGAGGGAACAAGGAAAACACAGCAGCAAAACAAAGTTAACACTTCTTGGGGGGTCCCTTACTTGGTGTGAAGACATCCTGTGATTCATGACGTATCAGGACATGTGATTTTCACACTCACGGGAAACCTCCCTCCAACACCCTCAGAGGAGACAGCACAAAACCAAAAGTTTTGGCAAGTGAAGCATCCAACAGGGACAGATAGAAATGCAAACCAAAAGCAAGGTTTCCAACAAGCATTTGTTTGTAACGTAGCAAGCCCAACACAACCCTCATTGCTCCCCTGTTCACACATCTCACCTTTCCCCATGTCCCTCTTTCCCAGAAGGGGAGTGAAGCAGAAAAAGCCAAAGAGCTTTAATTTGCCCCAGCACCAACTGCCCACCTCTCCCAGAGCTTCACACCTCACCCCTCAAGTGCCTCAGCCAAACCCCTCTGGCTCTGGGAGCTGGCTATGGTTTCCATCCCCAAGGAGTCTTGAACCAAGGTCTGATCTAACTGCTTTTCTACATAGGCAAACTCAGACCCAAATTCAGGTCCAAAACACTGTGTTAGTGTGGCCAGCATCTAGGTGTGAAAGGAGTCATTTGGGTCAGGCATAAGAGAGTCCACAACCCTAAGGAGTCAGGCTAGGAACTTCCCTTCACACCACTAACCAGAGTGGGTTTGCAGGAGGTCAACTGGCCAGAAAATAAGGTCTTGGACAAAACAGAATCAAATGGGGAAAAAAACATAGGAAGATGGGAAGAAGGTAGCCACAGGATGCCTGACTGACATTTTAGTCTCCATCCCAGTTTGTTGCAACAAAGCATTTACAGGCCCACTCCAAAGCTAGCAAGAGCAGTGGGAATCATCTCACTGGGTTTGCTGGTCTGAGGTCCACAAGGCAGTGCATATACAGATTTCCCTGAGGGTGCACGCAGGATTGCTGTCAGATCTCAGAGCAGCTGAGTCTTGTGAACTTCACCAATTTCCCCTCTGGAGGGCTGGGGGCAGAATTCTCCACCAAAAGCCACATTATAAGGTTCTCCTGGGATGACAGATCTTTCCCTGTCCCAGTGGATGCCCAGGAGCATGGACTAATCTCTAGACAACAAAGATGTGTCTTTCTATCCGAGACATCCCAGGCATTTCCCAAAAGTTCCTATGTGGCTCGGAGTAGTTACCTTTCGAAGTAATGTCCTTTCAATTTGCTCAAGGACACTCTGTGGTGCCATTAAAGTATCTCTCCAGCAAACGTGCTATTACACAGCTTGGAAATGCGATTAATTAAACAACATGTACAGTTTCTTTTCAGCATCTAATGCAGCACAGAGGAAGATGATCTGCCATGCTCTTGCTTACTCCAGTGCCACTTCCAAGAAGCATTGACGTTTCTGGGCAGACAAACAGCCTGGTCCTGCCCCCCTACTACACCTCTTTTGATCACGCATGATTTTGTGCAAAAAGGGATCCTCTCAAAGAGCAGATGCTACAGCCTAAAAGCCTCACACCTCACTGCCTGCCACATTGTCTTTGCTTCAGAGCTACCGAAGCTGTTAACACTAGTAAATTTTTTCTACTTCTTCAAATCTTGCTGAGTGGTTTTTGCTTGAAGACATCTCTTGGCAGATAACTCTTACAGTCCAGTCCATTGCTTTGTATGCAATAAGGTCTTCCAGCTGTTGCCCAAGCCCATTTTCAGTTTGAACTTCCCCTTTCTCTCTCAAGGTAAAATAGAGAAGGAAAGGAATGATCAGGTTTTCTAATGAGACTCTTCAGACCTACTTCTCTATTTCTCTGCAAGCTTTAAAACAGGCAACAACAACATGAAAAATTAGCAAACTGTTGTTAATTTGCTACACTGTTCTGAGAAGCTAAATACCAATTCCCATTTTCTCTGCATCTGGATTTTTCGTAACACCATCCCTACAAACAAAGGGTTAAACTGAGTCACAGTTTAATCCATCCCCAATTATACTGCTGAAATGAGCAAAAGAAATGGTGAATCTTGGGGGAGATCAATGCTTTGCTTCCATGGAACAAATGGCCCCACTCAGCAGTTTGTTAATTTATCATTGTTCATTTTATAAAGAAGGTTTATTGGAAGTTTAATACCTTTTGTTTCCCTGGAAATGCAGGGTTTGCTTTACCTCTCCTACACAGTAAGACAGAAAGCAAATCTACCCAAAGTGATCTGACAGCTCTCGATGCTACTAATAATACTTCCATACGAGCAGTTCCCTGATTATATCACGAGTAGAAGTCACTTATAAAGGATACCAAGAGGCAATATCCCTAGTGGAGATTGGGAACATCAGGTAAATTCCTTCATTGTGCTCTTAAGTGCCAAGGGCTTATCAGCAAGGCTATGAGGACTGTTACCTTGTCAGGAAAAGACCTGCAGGGGCAAAAGACAACTGAATCATCAGAGTTCAGCTACATTTGGCATTTAATAGGACCCTGCTTAGCTGCACTACGCAGGAGGTTTCCCTCTCACTCCTGGAGCTGGTGAAGGGCCCATCTCTGTGGGATCTCTGCTGGAATCACGCAGGCTGGACCCTGACACTACGTATACAACCACCAAGACAGTCATATTTTGTAGGCTTCTCCACCCACCTGATGAGAGATGGGCCCAAGGAAAAGGTTAAAGTCCTAAAGGCCACATCTCCAAACTGCAACCATTCCAGAATCCTCCCTCAAGTTTAAACATTGCTCAATTGTTTAGCTCAAAATGCACAGTACTGGTTTGACACAAACCCTGTCTGCAAAGAGCAGGAGCAGCTTCCCTTGCCAAATCGCCTCTTCCATTGCCGAAACTCAGCCTTAGCCACACGGCAACCCTCCCATGCAGTGCGCGGTCCCCAGCTGTCCTCCTCCTCCTCCCCCCCTCAGAGAGCCTGGGAAAGCAGGAAATCTTTCTTGATCTTCTCTTAGCAAGCCCCCTGTCACAAACCCATATTCCAAGGACCAGGGGGAACATTAATTAAAGGAGCAAATATGCCCTGGTTTTGAATATGCAAGGGACTCCATGACACAGCCTGGATTTCAAACCAGCTGGCTTATTGTGGGGCAAACAGCTGCTTGATTTGTCAGGCTTCATTGCCTGTTCAGCCCAGCACCAGGCTACAAATACACTGAAAGAGAGATTTCCACCAACACATGTGAGATGAACTTCCCCTCCCTCAAGCCAGCACATAAGCCATTCCTTTAAATGGGGTCAGTGTTAATTAACCCAGTTTAAGCCCCTTTATACAGGAAAAAAAAGAATACTTTTCTCTTTCTGTGGACACACAGCTTCATCTGCCAGCTACCACTACATAGTACAGAACTGAGCTTTTTTTTTTTTTTTACTTGCAGGGAGAGGGATTTTATGTACACGCAGAAAGACCTCCTATAACAGGAGAACATGTAGGTGGAAACATCAACTTATTTCACTGAAAAGCACAAGCAAAATTGTGGAATGAAAGGAGCTCATTCAGAGCACTCTTAGGAAGGTTTGGCTCAGCACTGCTCACAGAAGGACTTCTGTCTTTGATGTGCATATATTTATTGGAAAAATGAGCAGGTAGAATATATATCAAGCACTCATGTTAAGGACTCTCCTTTCTTTACTGCTACTCATACACACAACTATCATCTCACTGAAAAGCCAAGTCATCTTCCTTCCTCATCAAAAGACCTGCAAAGCCCAGAGAAACTGCTGGAAAAAGCATTTCTTTATAGCATCTTTTAAATATAAAAGGTATCTCAAAGTAAAGGCTGAGCACACAACTTACTAATTTGTTCCCAGTGACTTGAACAGACAGCCATATGCTTCATGCCAAATTCACCTACGAAAAAATCCCAAACAATCAGATTTCCAAAATTTTGTCAGGCAATTTCTCCCCTTTCATTCCTGTCATAAAATTTTATGTTGTTTTAAACTACAAAACATTTAAAGCTCTAAGTGCTTTTATTATTTCTGGTAATTTGCTGGCCTTGAACCTGAACTTTCAAAAAAGCCTGACTTCACTACAAAAAGACCAAAAAGCATGTTTAGTGGGAAATTGTTACCCTTAGATTAAAGTCTAGCAGAGATGCAGCACTGCGGTCTGACCTTGAGAGTGCTAAATGAGGTAACTCCACTGGGAAGGGTACAGCCAGGTTCAATCAGTGACCTTGGGGTAAAAGCTGGAATATCACTGGCTGCCAGCATTTGAAAATCAAAAGCAAGGCCTCAAAATAAATACACACAAACAGCAATCTTGGACTTGGGGACGAGGAAGGCATCTCCTCTTTAACATGCAGCTGGCTCCGATTTCCCCTCACTCTTCCATGGATGGGGAACACAGGAAATTACTTCCTTAAGGAATGGCAAAAGGACCCTCTGCGTCCAAGAGCTGAGGCCTTAAGGAAAACCTCAGAACAGCAAAATTTGTAATAGAATAACACTGTGAGATGGGTTTTGACTCCATTAGGACTTTGTACCAGTATTCACATACCCCTTTTTTCAAATGAAGACAAAATTTCCAATTTGCGTAGTTTTACTTTAGGATGTTTCCTTATAGAAAAATCCTTTCTGGCTTCCCTTTGCTACCATGTGTTTTTCTCCACTTCCCCCTCCCTTTAACCTAATTTGTTCCTTAGATGCAAATCTCAGCTATGCTGATTTCATAACTAGTTCATAATATTTTTGCATTAATATTTTACATTATAAAAGACCAAAAAGACTATATGAAGAAGCCCCTACTGTTATTTCTTGTTTCTGCTTCAGAGAAGACAACATTGCTTAACATAGTTCACATTTACCATGACATACTGCAGGTACAGTAAAGCTCTGTACATGCCATGTTATCTGCATTTCTTCTCTCTACCCCCCCAACTGTGTTCTGCTGACTACTGGACCCCAGGCATGATTTTAATGGGTGATTTTTATAGGTGTGACAGCTGGAGTAAAGTACTTAGCACCTGTGAAAATCAGGTCTCTTGTCTCCAAAGCCAACCTGGGCATTCAAAAATCATTACTCAGGTCCTAAAAAATAATGAGATTGGCTTAGAAAACAAGATGGTTTTAGATATTATACGATTTATTTGCCTTATGGTGTTTCTGCCTTCTGCAGCTACGTATTCAAGCCTTTCTGTTTTTTTCCCCTTCACAGCAAGGAGAACTAGAAATTTTCTTCTAAATGAAAACACAGAACATCCCCATAAATCACCTGACTTCTGGAGCTTGGATTTTAGGAAAAACATACTACCTCATCAGACTGATGATAATTCATATAATTTGTAGAAGTGAATAACAGTGCATATCCCCATTAGAAGCATGTTGTCTTGTACAGGTTTATTCCAGGTCATAAAAGTATTGGAAATGTTTTCTCCCCTTGTGGATGCTGTTGAACAGATTTAGTCTGTTACCCAGTCTCTCCCAATTAGCACAAAGGGGACACCTACATTCAATAACTAAGCACATTTGCACTTGGTCTCAGAGATCTATACAAAAATGTATTTCAGTGGAAACCTCTTACACTGCTGGAATTGTCGCACTCACTTCATGTGGCCTGAGATACTGCAGGAGATACTTTGGCTATATGGGAGAGACATCAAGGCTCTACCAAACCCATCAATGTCTCTCCAGGTTTGGGATGGGATCACCAAGTAGCCTGAAGTCTGACTCTTCAGGATGCTTTGATCCAAACAATTCCAAAGCCTTAGCTTTGTATCTTACTCATTTTGGGAGTGGGAGATAAGGGAGCAAAACATTAATTGTATATATCACATTACACCAGCATGTCTAAAACAACCTACTCCTCCAGCCCTGCCACATGCAGCAAGACAAACTAGCCCTAAGCTGATAAAAGCCTACAAGACATCAGAGAAGCTAATAAGCAGCACACTATGGATGGACTTTCAAGTTCCTCCTTGAATTAAAAAATGCAAATGATTCTAGAGAAAGAGTTTTTCATGTACACATATACATTTCAGCTTTGCAAGATTCTTTGAGTTTTCCTGTTGACTTTTTTTCTGGGATAAGGGGGATAGCAAGATTATACACCCATTGGTTGAAATAACCAAATAAAAGCTTAGCATGAAACAAGAGTCCATCCTCTCAGGTTCTCAAGCTGGCAGAAAGGTCACACTTGCAACTCCTCTTTGGGATTCAAAAGTGACACCTCCCATTTAATGGGGCAAGCCATGTCCTCACAACTTCTTGCTGGCAGCACTTACATCTGCAAGACAGCACTGCTCAGCAGCAGCCTGACCAAACTATAAAAAGCAGCTAGATCCCCCAGAATACAAGATGGCTGAGACACTCAACAGCTTACCAGATTGAACAGTTGCAAGAGTCATAACAGCTGTTTCTAAGTTATTCTTCTAAGATATAAGCCTACCTCCTTTTCCAAGAAGTTTTCTTAGAAGTTAGAGCAGCAACACACCATTACTATAATGATGCAGAGGACCACAGGTCAAGGATCAGAACTTGGTAGCTGTTTATCAATGCTTTGCTTCCTATACGGATAACCATAATCAATTTCAGCTGGAGATGGTGCAGCTAAGGACCAATCATGTTCCTACTAAAGTTAATAGAAGTTAATTTTCCTACCACTTTCACCTGTGTTGGGTAACATAAGGACATTCAGCTATCAGTGCAAGCAGAGATGGGGTCACACTAAGTTGGAGAAAGTGGGATGTAGAGCCACTGCGAAAGAAAAATGAATGTAGGAGCAAAGATCATCACAGTCCATCCTGTTTAAGATAATTTGAGAGGCCTATCCTTATATAACACATTTTTGGAAGAGATATGCATACTTACTGCCTCTGTTTTCTCCCTGCAAACTCCCAGTGCTGCTCTTATTAGAGTCTCTGGTAAAACAAACTAAACACACATAACTTTTCAAAGAAGGCATCAATGCCCTAAAATAAATAATCCTTTAAACCCTTGTGTGTTGCAGCACTTGCTGGGCCTTAGGCAGGGGGAAAACAAGACAAACTGCAGCTGTGAAATATGAAGTAAGACAGGAATGAGAAAACATTCCTTTCTCCTGAGGAAGCATATGCAGAGCTGTAAGCATTTTGATCTACCAGTTTAAATTAGGCCTTGCAAATCAGTTGCCTCATACAAACACAGAGCTGCAGAGCTGAGAGAGCTCTTGCTGAGCACATGCAGTATGGGCCTGTAAGCGGAAGGTGTCCCAGCAGCACCAGGAGATGAACAGAACCAGCAGGAGTAAAACAGCAGTCTTGCTCTTCCATCTCCTTTGCTATTGTTGTTTTATTCAGGTTTCTTCCTCCCCTGTCTCCGGCTAAAACCTTCTCTGCTTAGAAAAGAACCAGGACTGTGCACAAGTGGAAGGATGTAAATCATGCCACAAGATGCTTTTTAAGGTTTAAAGATGTTTTAGTGTGCAGGTAGAAAGTGGGTGCTCACAAGAATTCTGGGAAAGGAGAAGCTGGTAACTGGGGAGAACATTCTGTAGCTCCTGTTTTCCACCCAACATTCATCCCAACATGGCCAGGTCCACTCAGCTCAGGTACTCTATTAGAAGCACTTTTGTTCACCTTTCTCCTGGTTTTCCAAGGTAGGGGATGGAGCTTCTCCCACTGCTGTTATAATTAATAGCTTCCAGAGTCCATCCACCATATCTAACTCTATGTTAAATCTGAAAATGGGTGAAAGAACAAGTTCTAACCTCCTAGTGTCAGTCTACAGTTAACCATGAGGCTTTGATCGCCAGTTAGGTCATTGCGCCAAGCAGCAGCAAATGTCACCATGTTCAGGGAGAAGGAGAGAAGGCCTGTTTTCCAAAGTACTTGTGTAACACTGATACCTCAGTATCTTAAAACACATACCTAAGAAACAACTGGCTCAGTTTAGATCAAGTCAGAGACACAAAGATAATCAAGACCAAAGCTGAGCCACTGTCAGCATCCAGTGTCTCTGAGAGCCATCCTTGTCCTCTGGCCTTCCCAACTGTCCTTTCCATAACATGGAGAACAAAAGACATCCAGTAGCTGCTGACAAGGGAACAAATGAAATATGCTGTGGTAGTAAGCTTAAGTTAACTCGGCTTGAAGGAAACAATATTAGGCATTCCAAAAGCAAATAATTACACTATCCCTAACTAAAGCTGTCACTCTTGAGAGTCTTGCACAGAAGAGCCAAGACTTGCCCATTGCAGTCCTGCCATGTCTGAATATATCTCGCTTCACAATTTCTTTTTCACTTCTTTGGACACAAACTTTCTCTTGCTCTTGTTTGTGTACATGTGTCCTTCTTGAAGATGGAGACAGCCCGGCTGTGATAAAGGCTTGAAAGGTTGTCTAGCACCCCTGCAGTCTCTCCAAGAGCTTCTGTGTCCTTTGCAGAAATGTTATTTCACAACTTTCCAAAGCACCTCAACAGATTTTAACAGATATCTCTACACCTCATGTAAGCACTAGCATGCTAACAGGACTATCTTTCCTATCCAGCCAACAACTAAAAACATAAGGAATGCAACACTGACACGTGCAGGCACCAACTCTTAATTTCTAACAATAGTTGCTTCTGCCATTTCTGATTTCCCTGACCCATCAGAACCTACTTGTTACTGTCAATTGTCTTCCAATGGAGTGGTATATGTTATTTCAAGGGAAGAAACTAAAACTGTATTTCAAAAGTGTTCAGTCAGCCCTGTCAGTTTAATACCTGGCAAGAGAAGAACAAATCAGGAACACTAGGACTTAACTTGAATGGTTTACTATTTCACACCATGTACTGCTATAATTATCTATGTGTCCAGGCATTAGCAAGGTGCAGGCAGAGCAGAATTTTTTGGTCAAGCACTGAAGATCTGCATCCCAGATGACAATTAGCATTTTTTTAAGTCCTCTCTGCTATGCATTTATATAAACACTCCCTGCAGACACTCCTCAGTCCCAGCTGTGTGTGAGCTGAAGGTAGCACGTAAAAGATCTGATGACAACTATTTTGCTTCATGGCGCTTCTTGATGTTTCAGTATTTCAGTGCCTTCTACAATGAGTTGATGTGCTGGTTTTGGCTGGGATAGTTAATTTTCTCCATAGTGGCTGGAATGGGGCTATGTCTCGGATTTGTGCTGGAATCAGTGCTGATAACACAGGGATGCTTTAGTTACTGCTGAGCAGGGCTTGCACAGAGACAAGGCCTTTTCTGCTCCTCACACCGCGAGTGGGCTGGGGGACACAAGTAGTTGGGAAGCGACACAGGCGGGACAGCTGACCCCAACTGTCCAAAGGGATATCACAGACCTACTTCTGCTTAATTTCACTTGACCTTGGCACAATTTACATGAATGCTGAGACCAAAAAGAAGCCTTCTCCTCATTGTTTTCATATAAGGAAAAGAGGTCCAGCTTTGTATTTCCAGTGCTTCCAGAATAAAAGATGGTACTGAAGAACACCTCTGTTTGCTCTGTTTTGCTCTCAAGCGCTTGAGACAGGGATGGGAAAGAACTAGCATTGTGCAACAATCCCCATCCACAGTGTAATTAACTCTCATTTTCCCTGGCCCTGGAGTGCTTCTCTCCTTCACCCATAACCGAAAGAAACAACAGAAAGCTCTGGAGGCAAGGGAGGGGACAAAAGCAGCTACTGAAAGTTGTTCTCCCTGTTGGCTGCATGTTGCTTATTTAGGTAACTGGAGATGATTGGTTCCTTGCCTATTTTTTTTCATCCCAGGGGACACTGTAAATAAATTCTGCACACACATTGTGTTGAAATGGAGAGATCAGGAGAGTCAGACTCACAAATCCCAAATTACACTCTCACTGGATCACCCAACAGCCTTGGGCAACCTGTTCTTTTCCCATTACACCATAAAATGCTCTTTCACCAGGACAGCACAAAAAGCTTGACTTTAGCTGAGACCACTGCCTATCACACTGCTTTACCATCATCTCACTGTTTCCCCACACTCCTAACATCTTCTGTTCCCCTCACACTCCCACTGTGAGCAGTCTGGGGCTGAATCTGGCACAGCCTTAATGCTCCCGGTGCTGATTGCGGCCTGGGAACCCAAGGCACAGTATTAGCCATGCCTCACTCCCCTCACCTGTAAAATGGAAGCCAAGGTGCTATTTCCTACAGAAGGCTCAGGAGCTGCCCCGCACCGCTGACAAGGATGAATGCAATTTCTGAGCTTCATGTGCTCTGCCTCTTCCAAGACCACAGACCCAAGGCAGCCAGTCAGATGGACCTAGCTTGCTGGCTACCAGTTGAACCATCCTGACTTGTATCTCATGGGTACTTGATAATGACCAATCTAAGTACTCAGATGCTTGAACAGAAGGAGGAATTGCTTTCTAATTAGAGCCATGGACATTGAAAGAACTATCTAGCTAATGAGCACAAACAGAATCATCATTAGAGGAGACTTTATTAAGACACTTAGAACTGAGATTGTAGCCATTTGTTCTGCCAATAAGCTTAGGCAAAAGTGATGCCTGGCGTCCTTTAAACCTCAACTGGCTTAATTACACTAGTTGAGGATATTTGATACCTCATCCCTTTAGCCCCTCTAAAAATAATCACATCGTATGTCCTATTTATTAATTTTGATTTATACCAAGACACTCCTCTGTTTCTCTAGGGGGCATTAGAAAAGTTAAAAAGCAGAGCCAGCCAATAAATCCATCCTGTATATAATGAAATGACCTTCCAAAGAAGTAAAACCCATTTCCCTGAAAAGCCAGAGAGGCCTTTGTTGGATTTGCTGAAGGTAACTACAGCTTGAAAGATGGCATCTTTGCCTAAGAGGTTGGAAAAAGTGGTAGCTATCATGTTTGAGGGTATTATTAAAAGTGACAATTATCTCTGTATGCTTACAATTGGAACTTCTGATTTCATAGACTCTAACAAATGCACCGCTGCTGTTCTGGATGGCCTAGCATTAATAAAGCAAACCAATTTTGAATGCCCAAGGCCGAGACCTCAGGGACAGCAGATGGTGCCCAGGATACCCATTCTCACATTAGCATAAGAATAGTTCAGAGTGGGTCACAGATTGCCTTTAAGCAAGCTTTCAGTTGTCCCCACAATCTCTGCCTCCTACCAAATGAGACAACAGCATTGTTTTGGTTTTCTAATTTAGGTAATCAGTGCTTCATTACATAAAATGTATTTCACAAGCAAGTCAAGCAATAAAGAAATCCATCTCCTTTGTAATAACTTGCACTCCATAAGCACCTTATTCAAACTTTGGACACACAACAAAAAGAAATTAACAGTCCCTTGTTCATATGCATTAAAACACTTCTGAACAAATGACTTGGAGTTCTTAAAATTATACTTTGTTTTCCTAAATTGCTTCTAATTTTGCGTGCAGTCCATTTCAGCTGTAATTGCTTGTAAGCACAAATGGTATATCCATTGATATCCAACTTGACTCTCTCACTGAGAACCGGAACAAATTCCAAATAGAAAATTAGAAGCTGTCCCTCAAATTCTTTAAAAGTAGCATGAAATCCACATGTTTATCTGGATTCAAAAATAAGACTGTCCTGATTTCAAAACAGGCAAAACTTCACCCCATTGCTAATTTCAGCCTCAGTTAAGTAAAAAGTAACCTAAGTCTGGACTCTCCAGAGAGAAGTTCAGATGGACACTTATTATATTATATGCAATCTCTCATGAGATGTTTTGTCCATTCTAGTAAACATAGGCTGAGTTAATTCAGATTTCTTAATTAATTAATAATTTATGAATTCTGAAAATATAACTTTACCGCCCTTTTGTAGTTCACACTTTGTGCCCCTTGGATAGTGATGCTAAGCTGAGGTTTTTTCCAGCTGGTTATTAATCATCAAGAGAATGTTTCAACTCATCACACACATCAGTCAAATCTGGAAAAACCCATAAGAAGTCAGTTTATCAAGAAACAGGAAGCACATTAATTGAAAGATTGCCTATTACATCACAAGCTCTCTGCAACAAAAGCACAGGAGGATAGAGCCCATTTCTTAAAAAGGGGGAAAAAGAGAAAGGAGCTAAACCATTCCACACAGATACCATGTGCCTGTGTACCTTTTCCTTATCACTGCACTTATTCTAGAAAACTGCAATCATGGCTTCATCTGCCTGTATCCCCCTTAAGATCTTCAGGATGGGAACTTCTGAAGCAAAGACTAGTATTAAAAATCTGCTGGGTTTCAAATAGATGGTTAGCCTCATTCCAAGTCAAAAGTGCAAAAATCATGGGCTGACGGTGCCATGGATTCACTAGAATGGATCTCAGCAGGCTAAACAAGCCCCTAGTTTCCTAAGCTGTTCTCTAAAACAAGCCTGACAAAGAGCTAGCAAAGGCAAGTCGCTCCACACTCCAGGCACACCCTGGATTCCAGACATGGGTGATGGTGAGGCAGCTGAGAATTACAGATTTACACACAACACAAACTGGCACAAGGAACAGACGAAAATCTTTTGTTGATGTTACTGTTCTTGTTTCTCATGTAACACAGTTTTCATTCCCTAAAGCCAATGTACTAATTGCCAACTGAAAATAAGTCATCTCATCATCTTACTTGAATAAATACCAATAGTTCTTGAGCTTGACTGGAAAATTAAAGAATCCATATCTGGGCTCTGAAAGCAAATCATTATTTCTGTATCTTGCTCATGACATTTCCTTCTAAATGAACTGCTTGAAAACAATGAGTTCTCTGGAAACATTTTGGAATTAGGGAAAGGTTTTGAATAAACTGAAGGATGTTTTGAGTCACGTGATCACTGAACTCTACTGAATTATGAGCGTCCTTTCTTGGGTGAGAAGTTCAGAGGAAGGCTGAGGATTTTGTGATTGACAGATGAAATACGAAAAAAACATCAGTCAGGGACTGAAAGCTGGTTCCCTATGTACAAGTGGAGCTGGCTTAGGGCTTGCTTTTCAACTGCGGAAACTGTTGAGCTTCAAGAACCTCAATTCTCACTCAAATTCCTTCCAATCAGATACTTCTGGGAATGGAAGTTCTAAAAATTGTATCAAATGAGAATTTGCAACCTTGCCACTGGAACGTAGCCCACTGAAAAGACCCCCTGCTCAATACTCAGCATTGTTTAACAGAGAGACAATGTGAATCTAGCAGCGTTTCTTGACACTACCTTTGGGGAAAGAACTTTCCGCTGTTGCAGGTGTCTCCTTGTAAGTGGTTCCAGAAGGTGAGCAGATGCAGAGAGGTGGTTACGCTTGCTGGAGGGGAAGTGTCATCCCCTCCTGTCAGTGCTAAGACTTCTCACACTCATTCATCTCAGAGAATGAGAGAAGGGAAGGAGACAAACACAAACATAACAATAAAAAGCTACATAAAGATACTATGTTGCATTTGTCCTGGATATTTGTAGCCACAGAGTTGGGATGACGGCCCTAAAAGTATTCTTTCAAAACGATCTCTAATATCCAATTTATTCTTCTCAGATTCTGTTACACAGCCAAATTGGGGTGGTCTGCAGAAAAAAAATACACTGTAGCTAAAGCACTGCAGGCAAGTACTGAACCTTCTGTAAAAACATAAACAGTTTCTTGCCTGCAAGTCTCCTCTCCCTCACATTTCTCATCTTTCACTTGTCAGTTCCCAAGATACTAGAATTTCCTCAGTTCTGTGGTTACCTAGAGTTTTCTCATGGAAACAAGCACCAAACACATCATGAAGAAAACAAACAATAGGCAAAAATCCCCTAAAAACACCCCTTCAGTTTATTATTCCCTTATTCTTCCTCTTCAGGCTCAGAGCCAAAGATACTCCAGCCACAGCTGAGGAGGTCAGTGGTAAACGTCATTATCTGTTAGCAGAGGAAACATCTTAAAATAAACAATTCTTAAAGGTATAATTTTTCCCTCGATAAAAATTAAAGAGGGGCAAAACCAAGTGACCTCTTTATCTTCTCCCTTCATTAGTTAATAATATAAGCAATAACCTGAAAGTGAAAACGGACAGTTTCTTTGACCCTATGGGAAAACCTCAGAATACAGGCATAAGGCTTCTGTCCCATTTGTCACATGGTTGCCATGACTTGTGGGTGATATGGCAGAAATAAATCCCACACTGTGACGAAACCTCATGTCATCTGTCGCAGACATGTGCTCTCCCCAGTGCACTCTGTGGGTGGACACCCGGCTGGGCAGGCACGTGCCTGAAGTGCCTTTCTGAATACGAAGGAGAAGGATATTTCATTTCAGCGCTTGCAACTATTAAGGAGTTCCAGCAAAATGGTAGTTACAGATCTGTCAGGCCAAAATGTGCTGCACTTAACAGAGCTTTCATATTATTTGCCTCTAGCTGTCTTTGCCAAGAGCGAGGATGATACTTAGCATCCTTTTTACAAAGATCTCAAAGAGATAAACAAAATTTTTCTATCTGGAACAGGCGAAGTGCAGGAAGGTTAACTGAACAATCCAGCCTCTCACAGCAAGGCAACGGGAGGGTCGGGGACAGAATCCAAATGAGCTGATTACAGTCCTGTGATCTCAGCACTAAATTGATATCTTCCTGTATTTACAATTCTCTTTCTTGGAGAAGTTTGTCCTGCCAATGTGTATTCGACAGTGACCAAACTGGTCTGGAAGCAGGAGCTTGTGCAGAAATGCAGAGAAGGTTGTTTCAGTAACAGCCTTTGCAGGGCTTCTTCCAGAGGTCTGTGATCTTACTGCCTTGTTTGGTTTTGGTGTCTTCCTGGGTTTTAATTTAATCTGAAGGATTTGATTCATCATTTCTCAGCAATAAACTGTTTTCCTTAAAAGAGTTAATCAAACTTTGATGAGGCCCTTGTGCAATGGAAGGATTGATGAGATACATTAAAGGTTAGGTGTGGAGCAAAACTGAAGAGAAGGGCAAAAACTCCTGTTGAGTTCAATGGAATTTTCAATGCATTTTTTATGTGTATCTTTTCTCACTGCTCTGTCTCATATTTTAATGTATTTGTGTATCTGCTCAGTATCCTGGAAGAGGGAAATGGTAATCTCTCCCATGCTTTGCTTAGCTTCTTTTTGTTTGCCAATAACACCATGAAAGGAACATGTTTCTCTGGCTTGCTGCACTGTGCCCTTACATCAGTGCTTCATCAGGCTACAGAACCATGACTTCCACCATCAAGTGGGCAATTAAGACATGTTTTCTGCCTGCACAATAGATAACCAAAACCTAGAACTCATCAAACCAGCAGACATCCAGACCGAGAACCTACAAGATTCAAAAAGGCATTAGAAATGCATGCACATACAGTCCACCAAAGAATCCTAGCAAGTTGGCACCCAGGCCATCTCCATGCTAACCCACCCTGTTAGCAGCGCTGCTCAGATCTACTCAACCTTGTGGAAAGGCTGCAGTGTCCCAGCCTCAGCTCTGCCTGACCAGCCCTGTGTTGTACATGCACGCACAGATAGGATGAAAGTGATGGTTTTGATAGCAAGAGCAGGGAGATGGGCAAGGAAGAGAGGTTGTCCTGCAGGAATGCAGGAGTTAACAACGTGTGTGGAAAATGGAAGCTCTCAGCTGACAGTGCAGACCTGAGTCCCTCACTTGAGTACTTATGTTCTCAGCAATACTTGCTTTCTTACTCCCAAAAATCTTCAGCAGTGGAGACACTGCAGCCTTCCTCAGCAGCCTGTTCGATGATTCAGTATCACTGCTGCTGGGAAGTGTCCTTAAATTTATAATTATAAACTCCTGAAAAACACATTAAACTACATGTTGATCTCTGAAGGCAAAAAATGAGCTGAAATGTGGGGAAATGGACTATCCCACAAGTTCCTATGGTATGGTCTTTATACTATCCTCTGGGGCACTCAGGACGAGCCATATCAGGCTAGAACAGCAGAGTAGGTGACCTTCAGACCTACTCTAATATGGCAGTTCTTATGCTTCCACAAAAATAACAAGTTCACACCAATTGCCAGACAGCAGGTCAGTTTTTCCAGCTGATCCTCTGTCTTATTATGTAAGATACACTGTTTGATTATTGCTCTCTGCTAACCTCTGCATAAATTAGCCATTAAGGACGAGAACAGAAATTATTACTGAAAATTCAATCAGTGACTGATTTTTATACATCTGATTTTTAATACATCATCGTGTGTAGGTCAAAGTGCATTAACCTGCTTGAGCCTATTGGAAAATATGTCATTAACAAATTACATACAACCTAACAACAACATTATAGAAAAAGAGCAGTGGTCCAGGAGATAGGAGGGATGGGGAAAATTAAGTCTAAACTTCTCAACTTCAGCACTCACAAACACTGTATTTAGGGGGAGACATCATCCATTATGTCACCTAGAAAGGAGACTTTATAGTCTATGTGGTTTCATCTCTGTTCTGCTTTGCTGACACAGGTTCCAAAGCTCTTGTTCCTGAGGCTCTAGTGACATGTGATCCATACCTTTCTTTCCCACAGAAACATATCGCTTCTGCAGTGTTTGATACTCATGATCAGGTGAATCGTAGAAAATGCTACCAGTTGATAGTATCCAAGGTTTGAAGTTTCAGAAACTGCTGACACTGGTCAGTGACTTCGCGTGCAGCACACTCGGACAGTGTAGTTTCAGGAAAGGAAATGTCTTATGCCATACAAGTATTACGGGATGGACCCATTTCAAAATCAAATTAATCTCTTAGGGGGAAAACATGTCAATAAATGGGTTTCAAGCACTTGAAACCGCAAGAGGCTCACAGAAAAACCCACAGGTGGAAGGAGACATATTAATTTAGCGCTTAATCAGTCCTGTAACACAGCCCACAGTCTGTCACATAATGCTGGATTCGAAGGCGGGATTTAGGAGACTTTGTGATATCACTCGATGGGTTTAGTGCAAGGCTATAGCTGTGACAATCTTAACTTCACATCAGAGCAAATCACACAAAGATCTTAGTGCACTACATATGCTCTCACACTACTACCACTGGCTCCAAAACCCAGTCTCAACAAGGTCTAATTAGAGAAAAAAAAGTATCAGAATACAGAAAAAACTGTAAGTCTGCCTGCAACCAGCAGCATCTATAAAAAGCCACTTTCATATCTCTTCTAGCCTCACTCTCTCTATCTATATATGTATGTATCTATATACCTGTATCTAACAAGAAGGTATAGAAAAGATGGAGCTAGACTCTTCCAAGAGGTGTACAGTGAAAGATAACAGACACAAACTGAAACATGCAGAATTCTGATTAGATATAACTTATTTTCATTAGAATGGTAAAACACTGAAATGGCACCAGACAGGCTGTGGGGTCTCCATTTCTTAACTGAACCAAGTCCTGACTAAACTGCTACAAATTGGCCCCGCTTTGAGCAACAGGTTGGACAAAAGAACCTTCACAGGTCATTTCCATCCAAAATTATTCTATGATTTTTCCTGGGTGTATTTGGGACCATACCACAGGGCCTTGGTTTATAATACTTAAGCTGACTGTCTGCACTGACCAAGAATGGAGGCAAATTGCAGGTGCTCAGCTAAGATGAATAATAACTCTGCCCACAAAATAACCCACAATGGTCAGCATCCACACTGGAAAACTTTACACTCAGAAACCTTCTCCAGTGCACTCTATGAAGACCTCCTCCACCATGGTCTCAATGTGTTCAGGGAGATATTACACATAGCCTGCTGTGCTCAACAGACCAGGACCCTGTGACTATGAACAGCTGGTTCTATCATAAAACCTTCTAGAAAGAGATGCACTGGAAAAAGATTACTGGGGATAAAATTCAGAAGAAAAAATCCTATAGGATCTCAAAATGCATCTCAATTTATCTAAAGGGCTAAGGCTTCAACTCGGATGACAATTGTAAAGTACTCGCTTAATCTTACAGAGCACTATGAGAGACTGGGAGTAGTTACATATACTAGAATAATCATGATCTGATGATTTAAAGTGATATTTATTGATGCCCAAAGGTATTTTTGAGCCCATACCTTCTTCACTGACTCTCTGTTTTCACATAGCTGTTTTGCCAACTACTGACAATCTGTTTAGAAATATCAGGGAACGTGAAATCAGGAGGTGTATCAGTGTGAGCGTCCACTCCAAAACCTCTGTGAAAATAACCTTCAGAATGGCAATTGGCCAGAGATGCAGTCTGAAGCCAGCTAAGATACAAATAAATATTCATGGCAGCTAAGGATTTTGGATTTAATGCTGTCCTGCTAATGCAGATAAATATTCAGATTTCCTTGGCTTCTGTAGACTAAACCCAGTTTAAAGGAGAAATTAATACAATACCATTCAAGTGACTCTGCCGCTGCTGCTAGGGGTTTGGAGGGAGGTGAAACAGGGTTGTTATCATAATTTTTAAAGACCAAGATGAAATCTCTGTAATTCAAACGTCTACATCAGAAAGCAGATGCAGAAAGATTCACGTGTCCCAATGGACTCTGGATCATTGCTGCCTCATGGCAGAGGGATAGATCTATTTGTACCATACTTGTGCAGCACTATGCTGTGCTTTTGCCTACAGGACTGTATTTCATTAGCAGGTAAAGCACCTCTCACTTATTGTGACATCTTTGCAATGAACAATATAATCCAAAGCTAAAACTTTACTACTGTTACTCCTAGTTACTGTGCAGCCTTCTCTATCCTAAGGCTTCTGTTTACGTGATATAAACCCCCAGCTCACAGTTGACAGTAACCGACTCTGAAGTGATGATTACCTTCGCAAGGCTCAGTTTACACATATGATACATAGTTGAGTTAGACTTAACCATGCTATCGCAGCTGTTAACCATGTTGCAGCAACAGATCTACATAACCACCTAACTAGGTTAAAGCAGGGCTTTCCTCTCCAGCCAAACAAGAAGCAACACTTATGTCCTGTCTCCACCACAAACTCTAGTCACATTACAGGCAGGAGGAACCTCAGAAGTTATTCAAAGGGACACAGAATGAAAGAAAATTATTTCCCTTTCTCTGCACATTCACAAGCAAAAGGATAACTGTGCTCTATAGCCCATTATTAAAACTCTTTGCAACTAACCACACTAACTCTTTGCACACCACCTGGATGGCAATCCCAAGCACAAATACAGGCTGGGGAGAGAATGGATTGAGAGCAGCCCCAAGGAGAAGGACTTGGGGGTGTTGGTGGATAAGATGTTCAAAATAAGCCAGCAATGTGCACTGACAGCCCAGAAAGCCAACTGCATTCTACTCCTCTATTGCGCTCTCATGAGTCCCCATTTGGGAGAAGGACTTGGGGGTGTTGGTGGATAAGATGTTCAAAATAAGCCAGCAATGTGCACTGACAGCCCAGAAAGCCAACTGCATTCTACTCCTCTATTGCGCTCTCATGAGTCCCCATTTGGAGTGCTGTGTCCAGCTTTGGAGTCCCCAACATAAGAAGGACATGGACCTGTTTGAATGGGTCCAGAGGAGGGCCATGAAGATTATCAGAGGGCTGGAGCACCTCTGCTATGGAGACAGGGTTAGAGAGTTGAGGTTGTTCAGAGTGGAGAAGAGAAGGCTCAAGGGAGACCTTACAGCAACCTTCCAGTATATAAAGGGGCTACAGGAGAGGTGGGGAGGGACTCTTTATCAGGGAGTGGAGCAATAGGATGAGGGGGAATGGTTTTAAACTGAAAGAGGGGAGATTTAGATTAGATATTAGAAAGAAATTCTTTCCTGTGAGGGTGGTGAGACACTGGCCCAGGTGGATGTCCCTTCTCTCGAAGCGTTCAAGACCAGGCTGGATGGGGCTTTGAGCCACCTGGTCTAGTGGGAGGTGTCCCTGCCCATGACAGGGGGGTTGGAACAAGATGATCTTTAAGGTCCCTTCCGACCCAAACCATTCTATGATTCTATGATTCTATGATGCTAGCCAAGGCTGTCACTGTGAGGCCACTGGTAAGTCACTTCACTCTCTCAGATATAAGTCAGGAGCCTAATTCACATGCTCCGGAACATGAACTTTTAAATTGTTTTCAACACTTCTTCAGAATCCATGGAAGAAAATGAACAAGATAACAGATGGAAGAGTTGTTTTTTATTTTTGCATGAAACAGCTCTCAGTCTGCATTACCTCACTGCCGCTTATTTCTTCTGAGCCATGCTTTCATTTCTGTAAGTCTATGTAGACTGAAAAACTTGCACTTTCTCTTCCCTCTTGTGACCGTGGTTTCTGTAAAAAGTTAAGAAAGGAGGACAAGTAATTCCTAAACAACTCTAGCTATCACACTTGTGGCTGGCCAAAAAGGGGCAAGAGGAAAGGAATGGGAAGAAGTGGTGCAGCCACATGGCAGTGGTAGGCCAGGGTCTTTTCCACACTCTTTCAGTGGCTGTAAGCAAATCTGTTCCCTTACACATTGCTATACATCTAAGTAATATTAAATTGAGCAAGTTTCTGACAAGACTTCCAAAGTACAAGGCTCAGCTACCAATATACTAGTTTGAGGCATCAAAGCACTCTGGAATTCAAGGTATTCAGCTCTCTTAGACAACAAACATAAATTTGGAAAGGCAAATGAAGATAAATATAAACAGAATCAGCAAATTTATGACCCCTAGTTAGGAAGCTACATTCAGTGTAAGAGCTAATGGAATAGCCCTACCCATTCAGCTCATCAGCCTCTCAGTCTTTTAAAACATATACTGGAAATCATAGCAGTCACTACATTTATTCTCTCAGTTAAGATATACTTATCTTAAGCCGAGTTTTTGTATGATCCTGACAATTCTCACTCAAATGAGAATTACTTGAAGACATACAGACCACAGTTTGAAGAAAACTATTTACAAGTGGGGGTACAATATTTTGTTAGAGCAGTTACTTCTTTAAAAAAGCAAAAAAGATGGTATGTGTTCCAGCAGCCAGTAAGCCATCTCCACCGGGAGCTCTCTCAGATGCTTTGCTGCAACAAAGTTTTTACATGACCTCAGTGCTCACTGTCTCTGTTGGACAGAGTGTGCCCAGAGTTTGCCAAAAGAGAAGACCTAAATGCTGCACTGAAGTGACTGTCACAAGGGCAAAGGGGAGCTTTGCATCTGACCCAAGGGGCCAGGAGCTAATTTAACCTTGTGTCTTGTTTCAGCAGATCACAGTGCTCAGCTCCACTTCGAATACTCTGTTCACTATTACCAATCTCTTAAACTGCTCAGCCAGCTTGATGGTGTTTCCTTAAACTAGGGCATCAGATCTAACCCAGGAATGGTTAGACAGGCCAATGGATTACGTCACCGGCAACACAAGGAGTTTTAGGCTGTGATTGGTTTCAAAGGGAGCCCATTCCAATTATTCTCTTCCTGTGAGTCTGAAAGTGACTCATGCAAAGACAGTCAAGACCACCCCACTGAGCCTTCAGATTAAAAATAACAACAAGGGAAAATTTGGGAAAGGCTTAATCTGATCTTAAGATATTGGAAGGGGAAATCATTTAAGGTACAACTGGCATGGGAATGAACTTGACCCAGAAGGCAAGTAGCCCAGCTCATGGTGGATCCCCATGAGGAGCTGCAGACCCCTTGGCCTCGCACCCTCCCCTCCAGCACCCTGCCAGGCTCCCAGTGCCTTCCAGGCAGAGAGAGCCAGCAGCACGGCACCCTGCTCCTCCCCACAGCAGCCAGGCCCAACAGGCACCACCAGGCACACGCAGGAACGTTTTCCATATAGACAATACTCCCTGGAGCCTCACGGTATCCAGGTCCCCCAGAACAGGAAGAGAGGGTTAGGGGTGGTTTGAAGGCACAGATTTGGAAACTGTGGAGGAGAACTGGGAAACTGACAAATAGCTCAGGGGCTCTCCCCAGTCCCTCCCAACCTGCAGCCTCCCATGGACCCTCTGGCTGGGCTTTGTTGCTGCAGCCGGCTGGCTGTGGGCTGGGGAAGCAGGTTGCGAGGAGCCTGCCTTTCCCTTTCTACCCAGCACAGAGCTGTGCTCGGGCACGCAAGGTAAAAAAGCAAAGGACAGACCTTCTCTCTGGCCTCTTCGGCTCTGGGGAGGCTGCGCTCGTCCTCCCGGCTGCGGCCGCGGCTGCCGGCGGGATGCTGGCGGGCCGGTCGCAGCGCCTTACCGGCTCCACATTGATCTGCCTCCCGGGAGCCTCTTGTATTATTTTTTTCTCTCCCCCTCCTCCGTCCACCCTTTATTTTCAAGGGAGCGGGGAACGACAAAAAAAAAAAAAAAAAAAAAAGAGGGAAAAAAAAAAAAAGAAAGGTGATGGTGGGGGGGAACCTTTCTATTATTATTATTCTAATATATTCTGGGCGCTTGTGGTTCCTGCAACCAGGCGGAAGTGAAACCCGTTTTCGCCCCCCTCCTCCTTCCGCGATGCTCCGGGGCTGGATGCAGCCGGGCGGCGGGAGGGTGGCCGGGGACCGGCGGGGTACCCCGGCGGCAGCGGCATCCCGGGCTTTCCCTCTTCCGCTCCCTCGGCCCGCAGCCGGGATGGAGAGAGGCGGTGCCGTTCCCGAAAGGCAGAGGTTGCTTTGGAGGCCATTGAAAAAAAAAAAAGCGGGGGGAGGGTTGGAGAGGCGGAGGGAGGGGAATAATTTTCCTGAAATCTGCCGGCGCTCGGCTGGTGGAGCCCGGTGCCGGGAGCCCGCATTGCCTGCGCGGGGCTGAGGAGTGCGGAGGGTGCGCGGGAGCGGGACCTGCGCGGCTCGGGTGCGGGAGGGGAGCTGGGCACCTGCAGAAGCGCTTGCGGAGCGGGGGCGGGTGTCGCCGGGGAGCTCGGTGGCCGCTGCAGGGGGACCCCTGCGACACCCGCCCCCGCTCCGCAGCCGAGCTCTGCTCTCGCCTCCCGAAGGCACAGCCTGGCGCAGTTGGGAACTTCAGTGACAGGCAATCACTGCTGGTGGCACAAGAGGCAAAGCTCTAAAATGCAGTTAAATACAGCAGTATCTGCTAGCTCCTTAGTGACATCCTGTGGTACGGGGGCACTACTGCTAATGGCCAGCGGAGCTCTGATTTTGGCCACTGGATTTGGCAGGAGCAGCTATGTACGGCGCAGTGTCAGGGTGTTTGGTCAGGGACCTAAACCACTCTCGGTGTTTTTATTTTAAATCACTCATCTGCCTTATGCTGCTGCAGAGCTGCTCTGTTTCTAAAAGGTAACTGGCTCTCAGACACTCTGGGGATTTGTGCTTTATAAATGTGTAGCATCTTCCATGGCACATTATAGAACAGAGAGAGCTCAGATCTAAGTACTGCAGCTGGCCTCCCGCCTAGACTGAGGAGCAGAGAGTGAGAGAGACACCAAATGAACATCTAACTAACTCAGGCAAATGTTAATTTCTTAACTCAGCATGTGTCATCATGTTGAAACAGACTTGCAGAACATCCCCTCCAGCCAAGAAGCACAGGAGTAGAGATGAGGCAGTGAAACCCTGTCCCTCCCTAAGTCTTTGGTACTCTAGGGAATTCCACTGTCCTCCTCCCCTGTCACACAGCACACTGGGGTGCTCCAGTGACCTGTGGCAGACAAGGCAAGAAGTGAAGCCAGTGAAAGAGAGCTGAGCACATGGATCAAAAGACCACAACCTGTCTCTAGGCAGCACTTAACAGGCATAGCTGGGCTAACTGGATTCCAGTTTACAGGGATGCCACTAGTCATGAGGATTTGGGGGAATCAACCTAAAAATGTCTTCACAGCCCCTGACAAGCTTGGTAAGATCCATCCACTATGTTTACAATGCTTACATTGCCCAGATCAGAAAAATTAAGGCTAGCCTGGGCAGGCCTGAACACATAGCAACTGAAAATCCTGCTAATTGTTTGGAGGCTTGTGAGTGCTGGCTGTAGATGGACTGGAAAAGGCTCTTCTAAACTCTTTTACAAGAGTAACTCACATCAGATGGTGCAGATGTTCACAAGAGATGACTGAGACACTCTACTGAGGTCTGTTGTCCCCAAAAGCCACCTGCTCACAGCATCATGGTAGAACTTAACCCCTGTAAAATTCTGGCACTGCCCCTTCTTTGTGGGAAAAGTGAAATAGTCAATGATGGTGACAATCTGTTTCATCTGGTGGCAAGTTTAGGACCAGAGGTCCTCTGCAGATTCATCCCTATGCTCAGTTTTGTGTTAAACATTTCCTTCACATTCCAACAGCACCGGAGTTGCTCAGTCAGCTGGCTGCATCTGTCCCACAGCCTCGGGGTGTCTGCAGCCTCTGCCATTGCTAGTGGATGTCTGAACAGCCATGTCAGCAGAAATGCCCTCTTCTAGGTGGGACTGGCCAGAAGATTGCATCTCATCCTATGAAGTGCATGTCTGGACACACTGATGCATGAATTTGTGTCTTGCAGCTTAATTACTGCAGCTCTCTATGCTTTGAAATAAACCACAGCTGGTGTAACATACAGCAGATGTCTGCTTAGCAATGGAGAGCAGCCTGGTGCTTTGCTCTCCCTAGTTTCTTATTAAGTACAGACTTCGTCTTTTCTGATATTCAAAGCCCTTCATAATCTTCCATAGCCAGCTCCTCCTGGAGCACTGCAGCCATTGACAAAGAGGTAAGACAAGACTGTTGGACTTTCATCTTTTCCAGGCAGTATTTCTGCACTATGGAACTTATTTTGCTTCACGGAGATACAAATAACCCAGATCTCAATGCATTCAGAAGTAAACGCAGAACTTCTCAGCTTCATTTCTTTACACAGAAACATGCAGAGAATGCTAGTACCCAGCCCAACAAATCCAAGCCCTATAAACTAATCAAGCTATTCCTCCTATGGGCTAGATAGAAAGCAAGGCAGAGAAGGAAACAGCTTTTTTCTATTTTAAAATACTTGGGAGGCACACAAGTCCCACAGAGATGGGAGCCATCTAAATATATATAGAGACCTAGCAAGATAAATGAATCCATCTGTTGTAATCTAGCAGTTTCATAAAACCAATGAAAAAAATTGACAGTTTCATGAAACCACTAAAATGTTATTGATACTTTCAAGTTTTTCAAATTCTTCTCCAATGTATATGAATGTAGAAAATCAGCCATCCACTGTCAGATTCCTGAAATGAATAGGTAAGGAACAAGACTGTGCATGAAGCTGATGCAAACAAATCCACAATGTAATTAAAGCAAATTGCCATTAACAATCTAACACAAACTATTACAAATCCCTCCTCACACCCCAAAATACATTTCTGATTTCCATGATATGTCAGCACACACATCCACCGCTACCCCTCTTCCATCCCAGGGATCTCAAAGCATCTCACAGATGGTGCTTAACTGAAGCCTTACAACACTTCCATTCTATTTCTCCACAGGGGAAACTGAGAGGCACAGAGATTTGCTTATCGACTAACAGGAAGCATTAAAATGCCCAGAAAGACGTAGGTGTCCTATGTGCACATATGCCTTGCTCTTACTACTAGATAGCACTTCCAGTACAAGTCTGGTTGAAATTAGAGAAAGTTGTTCTTTTAAAGACTGCACTGAGCAATCCTCTGACAGCTTTACAGGCAGAGAAGGGCAGAGAAATAGTGTTTTGCATCATCCCAATGAGTGATGCCTTTTTTCAGCTCTGTGTCTGAAGAGCCACGTGGCAGCTATGGAACAGCACCCAGTATACTGTGAATTCACACCAGTTTTTGTTGGTTTCAAATGTTCATATTTTGGTACAGCCAAGTGACGGGTGTGGGAAACAGCCAAAGGTTTCCATACATCAGGGAATCCTACAAAACATGTAGCAAGAAAGTCACTGCATAAGCACCCAGTCTATCAGCCATCATCTCACAGGCATGTTGGTGTGTGCTCTGAGACTTTCCAGCAAAGCAGGCTAGTCTGGGAAGTGGGAAAACAAATGTGCATTAGCCAGTGAGCTGTATTGGGCCTCGGAAATGTTTCCCATTAAATGTGCAGGTTCAGCTTCCTCCCTTCCCTCTCCTCTTCAGTACATGCACACACTCCATCTCACTGTGATTTATGGTACAGTCCTGCTATGATCTTTCTTTGGGTAAACATCTATGCCCAGAGTGCAAGCAGAGGGCATGAGTCCGAGGAACAGGCAGCACAGCAGATTTGACAAGCTGAGTCCTGAAAAATATCCTCAGTTAAAGTACAGAGATACCCATAGGCCTCAGGGAGCTACCAAAATACACATCAAACAATACTGTCCATTAAAAAGGCACCAGCTGTACTACTCTGTGTTCACTTACTCTCCTCCTGGGAGAGAAGGGAAACTATACAACAATCAGTCCCACAGTCCATAACGCAAAGTCCTGACTAGGTGTTACTGTGCATATAGAGCTTTACATACTGAATACAAGGCTACCCAGCAGCTCTGGACATCATGTACAATATAACAAAAGAGGGAGCTGGCAACAGCTGGTCACTTCTGGACATCATGCCTGGGTTATTATTTTATTGTGCTCCTCTATTTTCCTTTTTTTTTTGTTTGATTTTTTCCTTCTAGAATTTGGTAACTGATGTCTCACTGTTATTACCAGTATTTCATTAATAATATTCTGTCAGTGTGTATAAAAATGACATAGTTCTCCCCATAAATGTTACAATATGAAAAAACAATCTGCTGTTAATAAAACAGAAACAAATTCCCAAAGGAGATGAATGCTCTTAAAAACCACAAACTTGAAATAAAAAACCACTCTGCTGCATTTGAAGTAATTACAAGACAAAAATGATGAAGACTGTTTCTCCTCAAAACTTGGCAATTTTTATATCATGCTACTGATATTCTTAATGAAAAATGGTGCTTTTATTCACTGCCACTTCTTTTACTTTGGCCGATGCTGTAGCCAAACATCTGCTTGTTAAGTTAGCAGAGTAAATTGATGGTTAGTAACTCACAAGTTTCCAAAGAAGATCTCCACAGACATTTCCAAAGGAAGACCCTGTCTGAAGCTTTGTGAGGATGCACTTAGGAGGGGATAAGACTATGAAGAAACAGAAAGGTCCAGACAAAGCATCCATGTGAATGTTGGACAGGTTGGGCTCTTCAACTAAAAAGCCTCAATGGAAGATTAGATGAGGCTAAAAGCAACGGTGAGGTAGCAGATCGTTCACTGCTCAAAGGATCTGTTCCTTTCCCTTCTATCTTTAGAGAGCAGCAGAGGAAAACTAATCATTATTATTACAGTTACACATTCTGAACCTGTCCCTGCTGACATGTTGATCCATCTTTATACTGGAAAAAGTCTTAGGAGGCAACCCAAATATATCCCAACAGACAAAATCCGGTATATCCAGGATTTAAGACATAAATCCCCAAAGAGCCTCCTATCCAAGCAGATACAATCCAGACAATTGTTAGCAAGTCTCCCAGGTCCTTGGCTTACACCATCTCTACATGCTGTGCCAGGCTAATTGAGAAGTGTCAGACTTTGGGACCTTCCAGTAGCAGGTATAAAAAAAGGCATCATTATGTGGCCAGACTCTAGCAGGATTCCCATCAAACTCCCTTCCTTTCCTATCACTGACAATCAATTATCACACACCGGGGTTGAGACAGAAAAATAGTACTAGCAAAAATTAGTGTATTGACAGAATAATAATTTTAAAGAGATCTAAAAGAAACCACACAAATACATGTGTAAATAGTCTTACTATCCTCACAAGGCAATTAGATCTGTTAGGCTGAGGAGTAGAAAATGATGACTCCTCATTTTTTAAATGATAATGAGCTTCTTGCAGGCAAACTACACAGCCCAGGAGACTAAATCCTCAGACTATGCATAGACCACGGCAGCACAGAGAAAAAGAAGCAAGTTTCTTCAGAGCAGTGCCAGAAACCCAGGAATGCTTTCTCCCAAAGGCAGTGAGGAAGCCTGGGTGCCAAGACATTAGGAAAAATTGTATGGTTTCTTCTGTCTGTGACACACCTGCACAAATGCACTCCAGCTTGTTTTCAGCTGCAATGGGAACTGAGGGTGTTAATTACTTTCTTACAGTATGGAGGTGTCAGACTGTGAGTTCAGCAGCACTAGTGTAAAAGTGAGGAACTCATTGGGATACAGATGATGTCAGGATCAAGTTCTGTACCTTTCAGCATGTTCTGAAAATAAACCACCTCTGACTACGGCTGGCTCACTTTTTTCAGACTCCATAAGTTATTGTATAGTGGCAGGATATAACTCAAAGCTTTGTACTCTCTGTGCTGCTATTAACTGCTAGCAATGAAGACATTCACTACAACACACACAGTAAGATGAACAAATAATTGTGCAATTATTTCCTAAGCAATACTTCCTTACCACCACTAAGGGACAGTGTTTCCTACATTTCCACTAGTAAGAATGACATATCTGCAAGTTCAATTTTAATTAGCAATGGTTAATGCCTCTTTTTAGGGCTTGAAGTGTTTTATATTCTATGCTATGCTTGTTTAAAGAGCTACTTCTTCCTGACACAGTGAATTACAGGCCCATTTATTGTCCTTTCACTACCACTAGCAGGCTACACTAATAAATCAAACAAGCGTACTAGTGAAGGTAATTCCTTCTATGAACTTATAAGCCTAAGAGAATAGCTAGTCTAAAATAACTGGTTTACAGTCAGGTTTCAATCAAAAGGCATAAATGGCTTTGCAAAACACATCACTTTTTGCATATTAATTTAGTTCAAAATATGTAATTTGTATCTGTGAAAACCTCATAAACTGTCCTCATCCATGTCAGCAATTCAAATATTGGTAAATCTGCAACCTGATGCTCTTTGATAGTTACTGAGTCTATTTCCATTTGTACCAGAGATGCTTCTGGTGGAGATAGTGTCTGCTACATTCAGAGGCAAAACTTCACTAGCTGTCTCATTTCTTCAGGTGTGTTTTGTGTTCTGGAAAATAGTTTAATCATCTTGAAACACTCCACTAAGTAACCTTCTC
This sequence comes from Calidris pugnax, assembly GCF_001431845.1. NCBI lineage: Eukaryota > Metazoa > Chordata > Aves > Charadriiformes > Scolopacidae > Calidris > Calidris pugnax. Next base: position 12,166,465 of record NW_015090995.1, on the reverse strand, counting down.
TCAATCTCTGTTTTTGAAAAATACTCTGAAAGTCCTACTCTCACCAGAAAGCAATTCATATACTATAAGACTGTGGCTTATTTACAAAAGGTGAAGCTTTTATAGGATGATATAGCAGAGGTACCTGGTTATCCTCACTTTCACACTCATGCAGCTAGAAATGTGCATGAAGAAGTTGTTACAGTAATAACATATGACTGTATCAAGCCCAGTGCTGTATGATTTCAAGACTATATTCCAACATCTTGTTTGGTGTCTCGAACAATCAAAGACGTTCAAGTTTGTTGACTACAAGATCAGTAGCTGTACAATCAAGCTGATACTGTAACTGCATAACCAAAATCCAGTCTCCTTGGCATCTCTTTGGTGAGACAAAGCACAAGGCACATCATACCCAATTAATAAAGAACAATTTAAAAGTAAAAAAATAGTAATGTTGAGTCCTGTGAATAGAAGGCTGTCCAGATTCAGTACTCTGCTGGATAGTACATCTAACTTTATCTACATAGATAATGCAGTGCAATTAGCCCCCACTGGTGCTAGGAAGAGACAGTGGCATAGCCAAGCAACAGATATTTTTACTACCCACCATCTAACCCTGCCCTGTAATTAACTGCAGAGCCCCACAGATTTCTGCCTGATTAGCTGTTTCAACTAATGAGAGGCTCCAGACTCAGCAAACATGAAGCCTGAATTACCTGCCATTCACGGACTGGTCTTAGTGACTGCACAGAGCAAACCACAGGTGCAGAGCTTTGCCGCAGAAGGGACACAAAGAGGAAAAGGGGGCCCACGTACAAATTGTGCACAACTCCCCCGACTTCAGTCACACATATTGAATGTTTTGGATGGTTACACACATGGGAGCAAAACCTGGCAGTTCCTGTATGGTCATTACCCAAGATATAAAATGTTTGACTTTTAATTAAGATCTACAATATCAATGTCACAAAACTAGTCTGAAATTACAAGAGCAGGGGCTGATCTGATTGTAAAAAGCTCAGGTATTCTATTGAAGGCCAATGCTCGGTCATAACCAGAGAAAAGTTGAGGTCAGGAGTCCAAGTTCAGGAGTGGAGAAAATAAGAAGCTGAAGGAAACATTATATCCTCCAATAATCCTTGCAGGAGATATGATTTCAGCATGAAAGGATGCAGTCCAGCTTTAAAGTTTCCAAGCAAAAATCATTCTACTATAACTCCACTGTGAGATAAAAGCAGACATGTGATCTAGTAATACTGGCCTCTTTCACTGGTGTTTTTATTGGTGCTGCCCTCCATATTAAAGAAAACAAACACTCTGCTTTTAATATTAAAGATAACTCCAACAGGTCTCCTTTGGAGAACCTTTCTGTGTTAATTCATTCCTTGTAATACAGTTAGCCTTGTGTAAATTTGGAAGGTGGCCTGTAAAAGGAAAAGCAAACATAGGATTGGTTCTTTTTAAAACTTTTCCCCAGCTTTGGGGATTTTTGTTTGGGTGGTGGTTTTTTTTTAATATCAGCTGCTTCTCCTTTCTCATTTAAAGGATCATGGTAGAAGAATAAGAGGCTGCAACCTCATATGTGGTTCTGCCATTTCTTAACTGAGGAAGAGGGAGATTTGGGTTCTCCTGAGACCTGAAATAACCTGAAGGAACGCATAAATACATGAAATAGCATGTTTATGGAGTAGAACCATCACTCAGTTGTTGTACACCAAGAGGAAACTCATGAGACTGTGTCTATTGCAATTCTACTCTGATCTTGATGGGTTCCTCCACACAAAACATTTCCTCTTAGTGTGTCTCAGTTTCTCTGTTTATAAAAAAAAAAGATAACACAAGTTTTAAAGTTCCGTCAGATAAGACAGCAGTGTAATAGCAGTTCCAGCCACAAAATCACCAGATGAGCTACAGTATGACACCCCCCCTTGTCAGCAGAGCCCTCTGTCTTCAGATGGGACACGTACATTTTGGCAGTGCAACTTGTATCATTGAGCTGTTGGAACTCCTGCTCCTTCTCCCTTTTCATAATGTGGCTGGATTCAAATGGAAAGGATTTTTAAAGACAATAATTTTGCTGTCAGCTAATAAAAAACTGTGGTGCAGAAAACCAAACCAAAAAGCAAATCATTAATGAGTTCAAGTAAACTGAAGTGAAATTTTCCTGCCCACTTCCACTGACCTGCAAAACATCTCATGATAATTGCTGGTATCCGTATTTCTGAATGCACAGAAGAGGGTGGAGCTCTTTGGTGATAGAATCAGTGGAGAATTCTCCCCTTACAAAGCAAGATGAACACACTAACTAATAAATCACTTTTGTTATTGATATAAGTCTGCTAACAGTTTAAGTTATTGAGTGTTATAGAATAATGAACAGAAAACCAGGAAGTCTTGTCAACAATAACGGCTGCCAGTGTCAACAGAAAAATAAGGTGTATTTGCTGAAACAGAAGTTAGAAATATCTTCCTTTCTCTCTGGCGTGTGCTTGTCAGCTGCTTATAGCAATGGACATCATCATTTACAGCAGTTCTCACAGATGAATACTTGGATGAGCTGGAGTGAGATAAGATGCTGTTGACCTGATCATTTCTGCAACCAAAATAGGTGACGCATAACTTTGCAACATCAGCAACATCCAGATTGCAGTTTTCCACAATGGAGTCCTCACGTGCTGCCTGAGGACAGAGTTTTACATTATGTATTTGCCCATCATGACAACAATCTGGGGAGAAGGCAAACAACTGAAAAATGGAAACATTGAGGAAACCATCTCTTCAGTTTAGAGCACCACAGCTGCTGCCCCAAACCATATCCTCCTACAGGAGGGAGACATTGGCCTTGATAATTAGCCAGACATCAAAACCTTCCTAGGGAATTCCTCCTCCTGAGAAGCACACGCAGATCAGAAGAGGACAGGCTGTCTAAACACAGCGAGCCTCCTCTCCCTTGCTGGGTTATTTTCTTTCTCCCTAGGGGAGCTCCAGCCAGGGGAAACTCCAGTTTTAACGGAAGGTGGCTTGGTTTCCTCCCTGTTTTTACAGCAAGAATAAGCTACAAAGACACCTTTTCGATAATGTCCAGTTCTTCAAAGTCAAGTTCTCTGCAGTACTGAAGCATTTAAAACTTCAGTTCTGCTTTCACTGCAGTTTTATCTAGTGACTGTATTTCTAACCCACCTGGAACACTGGTACCTCGATCTGAAGTGATGTCAAATAGCAAAGACATTCCATGACCCTTGATTCCCTGCTCATTCCAAGGAAACGTTGAGAACCTCACTCAGAAATGAAATAGTGTATATGTTCAACAAGTCAGAGGTGCTACATCACTGATCACTAGAGCTGGGCTTTCCAACTCTAGGAGAGACAGAGACTCAAAGGAATAAAGGTCTCACCTCCTTGGAGTTGGGCTCCAGACAGCTGGTTGCTGAACTTCTGTCCACTGCAGTTCAGATGCCATGCCTGATGGTACTTATAGGGAAATTGTATCAACATGAAATATCAAAATTGGATTATACTTGGACACATGCTGGCAAAGAATTTGCAATGGATTCAGAATAGCTGGAGATTGGCCACATCCACATAATATTCCTAGAGTTGGAGAAAATTTAACAGCAGTAAATTAGGAAACTTTGCCAACTTTAAAGCACTCTTGGCCCTCAAACTTGGGCCAAAACAATGAACTGGCACTCAAATGCTTTTTCCCTTATGCCAAATGCTGATAATCAGATAAGAGCTGGGCTGTAGACCACAGGGACGGGGATAGTGTTGCTGGAGAAGGCTGGGCTTTGGAAAAGAGCCTTTGTGGCAAAAAACAAGGAAGGTGTAATCAAAACCTAAAATACTTGCAGAGCTCTGTGCAGAGTGTGTAGGAGCAGGGCTGCTGAGGCATCTGCAAATCTCAGCTGAAGAGCACTCCGGACAGTGGATGTTGCTCAGAACATGCTTCTGCTGAGCTCTGCTTACCCACCACTTTGTATTCCTCACTGACAAATCTACAGAGGAAAATGGGAAACTGAATTGCTATAGTACGTAAAAAAGTTCCTTCCAGAGAAATATTTGCAGCATGATAGGGGGTAAAGGGGAGAGGAGGAGACAGAAATAACAAAAAAGTTTTAAAGGGGAGACACAAGATGTTGGTATCTATGTCTTTTGTCAGATCTCAGCCCTAGTGCCTACTGAGCTACACTGTGAAATTTGTATTTATCTCACAGACCTCTGTGAGGCTGCTTATACGTGACTGTGCTCCTCCCAAGCAATTACTCATTGCCCTGCCTGGTCCACTGGAACCCCACAAAACCACAAGACTGTATGTAACCCCTCTGGAGGAGAAGCACAGCCTTGCAAGAACCCTTCCCTCTACTTCAGGATTATTCAATGTCATATTTAAAAGATTCTCCCCATCTCTGGGGGGAAGATCTGTCTGATTGTATCTGTGACCCTGGCAACTCTTCACAAGCAGAGACAGCTGAGTCACTAATATTTAGAAAAATAACATAATTGACTGTATTCAGCCCTGTGGAGGACCCCTGCTGGGTATTCACAGTTAAACATTAGCAACTCGGTCATTTCTGGCAGCCTTTGTGAAGGGTTGCCAGGGCTGTAGATTCAATTAGATGACCTCCGACAAACCGATTTCCACTGCAAATATCTTAAAAAAAATACATTAAATCCCCAATAAATACAGTGAAATTGGAGGAGACAGCCTTTCCTACCTCATTGAATATCCCAAATCACCCTACGGCCCCAGCTAGATGTCTTGCCTGGGTGTTATGCATGCACGGGCTCTATTATCACCACTGCCTAATGTGATTTAGCACTGTCTGTGGATTGCACTCTTTACATCTGAGAATGTGACAGTGTCGCAGTTGGATGCAGATTAGGACACAAAATGATGTTGAAAAGGTAAAGACATTTGCATGTATCTTTCTTTTCCTTTTTATGGGGCAGGGGCGACTACTCTTCTACCACTACTGTTTTATCCTCAAACAGCTTTTTTTTTTTTTTCATGACTAACCATTGAATTATTTTGATGTAAGAGGAACTAAGATGAATTGCCAGATCCAGTGTTTTGTACTACTCAGTACAATATTGTTGGAATAGCTGGAATATTTACTTCTTGTTAATCTATACTAAAAGTGATTAATGTACCACTAAGGTAACTAGAAGTGAGATTTTTAAATTCTGTTTTATTAATAGAGTTTTATGACAAGCCCTGTAATAAAACAACCAGTGTGGACACTATTTGTTAACACTATCATAATGGAATCATTAATTACACCTTGTAATTGCCACTCATAATGTCTAAGACATTTCTAATTCAGCTTTTAAACTTCCCAATTGTAAGTTCCTGTCTGTCTCCTCAGACTACAGGATTTAATTTCAGTCAGCATATTCTGCCCTGGAAAATAGGTTCTTAGCTCAACTTTTTTGTTTGCTTTTTTTCTATCCTATGCAATTCTGAACAGCTACTAAACCCTTACCTTTCTTGCACGCATGAATGTTTGAGGAAATATAAAGAAACAGAGCAGTGCTGGATTCTCAAGATGTCTCTCCAGAGAGAAGCTTGATGAATCAATGTTTTATAATAATGTATCTCTTTGTTTGGGTTACAATAAGATATGAATTTAACAACAAAAAGTTACAGCAGGATAAGAGCTATTACAAAATTATTATCCAGACACCCAACAACTAGCATTCGCTCAAATGGCATTGTAATTATTCTTTGTACATGGTGTAAAATAATATACTAAGGGTATTTACAGAGAGGAAACTTTTCTTTACATATAGTGTAAATTGGTATATGGAACAGAGACACTCCATGGAGTTTGGTCTGATTTTTTTTTTCTCAATGTTCCCTGCTGAGCAGTGCCACAATTAATCAAGCTTTCTAGGTTTTAGTTAATTGCTGGACCCCAATAAATTGGTTTGTACTGGCATAGGTCCAGGTCTGATAATTTCACAGCCTTGGAAACTGCTGCATGTTCACACAAGAACCATGCAAGCAGGGAGCTGGGATAAAAAGAATAAAAGAAACTCTTGTTCTGTGAGGTTCCATTAATACTTAAAAACCCAGCCCACTAGCAACAGTGTCTTCACTGTTTGTTTTTCTCCATGTGTTTTATACTGATGTTTTTAATGATTAAAGGAAATCCCCCCGCTTCTTTATTTTAAACTTTTTTTCCATAGATAGTTATTCTCAAACAGCCATTTTTAATTTCACTAGTAACCTCTTCAAAATTTGCAACCTTCCCATCCTCTGCTGAAAATTCGTTGTGGCTTTTTGAGACAGCTTGGCTATTTTTTCCCTCTCTCTACAATTCTTTTCACGTGAAAGGATTATCATCTTCTGGTGAAGAAAAGTTCAAGACTGGCTTTTTGAAGTAGACAAGAGAGACAAGTGGTCCCACAGCCTGGCCTAACTCAGTGCTGGTGTGTGCCTCTCATGGTCAGTCAGGTGCTGAGTTCCTGTGTGCAGTCACAATCACGAAATCTGGTGTCACAGTTTAGTGCAAGTAAACGCATTAGAGTCTGTTATAAGTAAATAGACAATATTATTATCAATGCTAAAGACAGGTCCACAGCTATTAGTTCTTTTTACAACTGGGCTCAGTTACACAAAGGACTTTGCGTCCTCAGCTCTTGCTGGTAGCAATGGGATTTGCGAGTACTCAGCCCTGGCAGGCTCTGGCTCCATGCTGGCACACATTTGACTTTGTTCTCCCTAGAGAAGGCTCATTTGGCAAGTTCAGTTTTGCTAATGGGTTTCAAAAGCACTCTCACACCAGCAAGTTTCTAAGCAAAAGAATTACATAATACCCGAGGTGTTCGGTAACCTCGTTGTTATTGTCTTTGGCTCACCAAGGCGAGATTAGCAGCACTAATCACAGTTTTATAAAAGTATATTTGAATTGCAATTGGAGCCTCATTCAGTCTGCTTTGACTCCTTCTGTCACGGCTTGGAAGATAGGACTGACTGGGTTTATCTGGTGGATCTCAGCTGTAAAGAAATGCCTCAGCAAGTCGATATTTATCATGGTATTATCAATCTGTAAGATTTGTTGCTGCTTTTCTCATACATATCAATATCCTCAGCAAGTGCAAATCACTGTGATTCTTTTAAACCCCTGCAAGTTTTTACCAATTGTGATCCTAGTCAACAATTCCAGTGGCAGGGAAAAATGCCTATTGCTTTTCTGTGAACTACACCACTTTCTGCTGTTTTCAAGAACGCGTGGTACTGAAAAAAGCAATGAAGATGAAGCTCCTCCCAGAATGCTGAAAGAACCACTTATAAAGATTGTTTGATGCTGCATTTCACTTGCTGAAAATAGTCACCGAGACGCTATTGCATGCTATCTAGTATTACACTTTGGTAGAAGCGGTAACAGTATATTGTGCAGCCTTCCTGCCCACAAAATGCTGTCCATACAGGATTATAGACAAGAGTTTGGACTGAAGATTTGGACTTGCTGTCTTGAGAAAAAAATGCCCCTTTCAGTTTCCTCAAATATGTGGCATCAACTAGGGATTTAGAGCTCTATTTTCAACTACTTATTCATGTTATGCCTCCAATATACATTACATTTCAATACAAGACTAAATAATGCAAAAGGAATTCATTACTACTATTAATGGCTAAATATATCTATATTTTTTTAAAAAGGTAAATTAGATGGATAAACATACAAAGGGGATAAACTAGAAATCAGTGGGTTTTTGTCCAAGATTACAATGCACCATTGACAGTAAGATGTACCTGGTCAAGAATTTCTGAATTGGAAATTCAACCAACTGTATAAGAAGGTACAAGGAAAGACAGGACAGAGAGGAAAAAATTTCTGAGAATGTGATGAAGACCAGCCTTTTCACAATTTCATTGTAGTTTGTGTAGATTCCTTGGGCTCTTTTGAAAGTTTGAATAATAGCTGTTTCTACATATCTTGGTGATAACACTTCATTATTATTTCTCTATGCTCAGTAAACCACTGTGTTTTGACATACCATGGTGAAGCTCAGCAGCTCATGAATATAAAAAAAATCTGTATTCCTACAAATTGTCATAATTACATCTGCACACACACTGGGGTGGTAATAGGTATTTTGTAAATATCTGGAATGGACTGGGATGGACTGGGATGAATCAGAATGGAATGGAATGGGTTGGATTAGATGATTAGATTAGATTAGATTAGATTAGATTAGATTAGATTAGATTAGATTAGAAACAGCTGCAGATGAGCAGTTTGAAATCAATGCAAAATTCAGGAGGGCCTCACCCCTGAGTGCATGTATGTCCACTCTATACCTGTACATTGATATTGACATCCTACCTAGCAAAGCCTCATTTGCTTTAGGAAAAAATGAAAAACTCTGTGTTTCCTTTCTCCTGCATTCTTATGTTTAACTGGCAGCTCTTGAGACTCTCTTCTTACCTGCGTATTTGGAAGTGAGATTTAATGACATATAATTTATTTGCATTTTTTGACAGAACAATGAAAGATTTTCAGCTACTCTTCAGTCTCAGCTGAGTATGTCCACATGAGGATAATAAGGAATGGGCTGCAATTTGACATTTTATGTAATGTTGCCGTTGTTATTTAGCAAACTGTATTGAAATTTCAGATTCACTACGTCCATCTGTCTCACTTCTAAATAACTACATTAATTTCTAGTGCTAGAGGACTGAAACCCCACCGCAGATGAAGTCAGTGCTACAGAATGAACAGGAGGGTGGAGAATGTTCATGACTGTCCTATGCCATAATCACAAAATCATGCACATCTGAAGCCCTTTTTGTTTAACAGTATGTTTGAAGACTGCTTGATGAACATCCAGATTGTATTCCCAGTATGACAGTTGTAGGGCTGATCCAAACCACAAAAAGTAATTTAGAGATTTTTATGAAATCCTGTGAATAATATTTAGCAACCTAAGATGCATTTTCCAAAGGGCTCCACTGAATTTATAGGAATGTAAAAAGCAAAGGAATTAATAAGTTTAAGAACATCCTTTCATAGTTTTGCAGAAGTGAAAATTTGACCATTGATAATATTTTTTTCCTGAAAGCAAAGGAAAAAAGAAAAAAAAAGACAGGGAGGTAAATGAAAGTTGTGTCATGTATCTAAACTCATCTCTCAAAGTTCAGTGTCTGTTCCACTTAAGAAAACTCCACACGGTGTATAAACATGTTAACATTAGCATGAATCTTTTATCCTGGTTTTTTTTTCCCTCACAAGAACTGAGAAATAATAGCAGGATACTATGTACTGCTCAATCACTGGGAGGCACAGCACAAGGAGATGGACTTCTACTGTGAGTGTCACAGTGTATTAGCTGCTTAACTTCCATTATCTTTAATGAGAATTACACAGCTAAATCTCTGTGCTCTTAAAAACTTAGGGCATCCTTGAGTCTCTAATGCTCGTTGACAGGAGCAGTTCTTTCCAGACACCAGGACACAGAACATATTCAAGGAGTGATTTCTGTTTGGCAGCATGAAGGGTATAACAACTACATATCTGATGCTTCTCTGGAGCTCTCTGTGTCACACATGTGCAGCAGCCCTGAACCTCACAAATGGCAGTATCAGCCCATTGCTGAGCAAGAGCACAGGGCAAGGTGTTTGCTAAGTCATATCAGAGCTGTTGTCTAAGGGGAGGAAGACAGACTCCTTAACATGGGGCTGTATTAGCTCCGAGACAAGGCAAAGCATAATGGGCTGTGACAAGACACAAAGAGCTTTTAATTGTACTTACTCCTCAGTGGTACTTAGGCAGAGCTGGGAGAAAAGGAACAGTTTGGACATGGGTGCAGCACTACCAGGATCCAAGGGCGCTGGCAAACCTGTGAGCTCAGCAAGGGTCACCCACCAAGAGGCCACCTGTGAAGATTTAATTCATGCAGAATGTCCAGCATGTGTCACATTACCCTTTGACCTAACAACCGTAACACTTGCTGCGACACTATGGCACGTGAAGATGTACGACAAGAAAGAGAGGTCTTTGTACCTGACCAAGAAAAAAGCAGATCCTGACAATTCTAAGCTGCATCATCACTCAAAAGCCTGCAGGAACACCTCAGCAACTGAAGAACAGCACAGCCGGAGGGGCAGGATCAGGTCTAGGAGTAAGACATCCTGCCCTTGGAAGTCTGGGTTTCCATCAAGTTGCCCATTCAGTGAGTCCTGAGCCCTCAACTGAGAAAAGGGCTCTTTCAGCCAATTCTCTACAATGTAAATTTGCCCAAGAGTAGAAAAAGGATTCCATTTCGTATATTTGTATGTTCACGAAAGGTCTTACACTTTACACAGTCTCTCCAGAGACATTCAGACACCATCATCTTCTGAAACAGTCTTACAGAATGCAGTGGAAAGTGCTGGCACCTATAGCAACTTTCCCAAGGCACTCTTCAGGCCAAATAAGGAATTTATTTTCAAAGAATCTCTCTACAAAAGAATTTGGGTCACAGAGTCATACAGAATATTTCATTTCTCATTACTACTACACTAACTATGCGTAAAGAGTACTGCAACAATCACTGATGTCTTTGTCTACACACACTGGATTTTGTATCGGCACGGAGAAGGAAATACACATGAGGAATGCTGTGTAGGGGAAGTCTGACAGAGGTGGGTAGCTGTGTTGGATAAGTTGTTCTGGAGGATGTCTACACAGTAAAACTGAGCTCTGCCCAGGCCCAAAGCTGCACGTATCAAAGTGATGTAGATACTACAAAACCAAACTATCAAGCCTGCCTACAAAGACCATTGGATTCCTCTAAAAAGATTCGCAATCTCTTTTCTTTTCTCAACAGAATTACAATTTGTGTATTTGGTTTTGAGTAACACTGAAGGAAACAGACACTCACAGGCTGCAAGTCTTCTGAAAATTACACTATACGTATGCTCATTTTGACCGCTGTTATCCATAAAGAGAATACAATCAACAACACAACAAAAACTTCATGGACTAGAGACCCAGCACACAAAACCCAGCCTTCATCCAACTGTAGTAATACCAGGATCCAGAAAATCAAAACATTCTACTGGAATTTGGACAGCCCATGCAATGCCCCTTTTCTATAAAGAGATGTATTTTCATGATGTTACTAAGGGCATTTTAATATCTCATTAATTCCTCTGAAATCTGATGCCATATCAATTTAGGTCTAACATTGCAGGGAATTAATGGCTTTTTGATTTGGAAGAAAAATTATCACATGCAGAGTCACCAGCACAACTTTAGCCTCCTGTAAGGACAGCAGGACAAAAGTGCAGAGTTTCACTTGTAATTGCTGCACTAAATCCAAGAAACATCCCTGATGATGCAATCTAGTTTAAATTTAGAGCTGTCAAGGGATGCACACAATCGTTCCAGTAACAAAATCCTTTCTTTTCACAGTATGGTCTTAACTTCACTTCATTTACCTTTGGTGTTACACCCTTCACTCTGCATGTCCTTGTGGTGTCTGAACTCAATTTCTGAGACAAGATCAGTGGCACTGGTGAAGTGGTACTATGGCAAGATTTACCACCAGTCCCACACCCAGCAGGCTCCCAAATAGCCAAAGGCAGCTCCTAGGAAAGTCCCTCCACCCTATGCCAGTGTCAGTGGGAAGACTCTAACTGTCTTTAGGTCTAGAGCTCCTTGCAGAATGCAACAGGGTCAGTTCAGTCATAGATCTAAGTGCATGTTATTCATATGCCATCTCATCTCACAGGTTGACACCACACAGTCTAACCCAGCACAACATCTAAAGGAACAACATGACTACAACTTTAAAATTTAGAACCATGGGTGTACATGCTTAACTCTTCTCTCCATGAGCGTGGGTACACCTTTGAGCTCCCACAGCTCAGATTCTCTGCCTTCAAGTGAAAATTACCATCATATTTCTGATTCAGAGCTACCATTTGTTTTTCCGCTTGCCTGTCCCTATTTCACACAGTGGCTCTTCCAAAACTATCAGCCTGTGGCAGCAGCCATCACATTCAGAACTAAGAGCTTTAAGTGATGATTTTTCCTTAGGAACATGGATTACTGCCTGTAAGGCAGAGAGTGGAACAGGGACACAGAAGAAGTAGGCATGGAGCAGTGTTTTCAAAATGCTTAGTTCCAGAATGCAGTTTCTTTCTCACTTTACTAACACACAGCCCTGCTTGCTCATGAAGACACACAACGAAACCCTTCGTAAGTCAACTGTTCTTTCCGCGTGCTAATACAAGGTTTCACCATACACTGTATTTTCAATATTTTGTCCAGCTGAGTTACAATGGAAGAAATGAAAGTTCTGCTCAATTTTCAGCCTTCTGAAAATATCTACCAAGCTTGGGAGGTGTATGACCTCCCAGCAGTGCTCCCTAAACACCCCGGTCCCAAACTAGGGGAAATAGGTTGTAATTTGTTTCTCCACATGATGTCTTTTCATACCTCACCCTTTTTCTCAGATCATTTGTCAAGGGTTCACTGATCTCTTCTTATTAGTTACAGGGGCTACAAGACGACAGAAAAAGAATGTTTGACCAAGCATATAATGTCATGAGTCATGGGTTTAATTTAGTTCCACCAGAATCCCAATGTGACCTTGAAACCTTCTAACACAATAAATCAGAGCAGAGGGTATCAGCAGAGGGTGTCTGACAAATCCCAGTGGACGCTAACTCCATCGGGTCTGCTCCGGAGGGCACCCCGCGTGTGAAAAGCCCATTAAAGAGCCATCCCGGTGTACAGCCCTCTCTCTAAGCAAACCGCCCGTGGGGCTCGGTTACCGAGGAGGGGGCGGGTTGCGTTCACCCAGCCCGCAGCTCTGTTTGAAGGCACCGGAGCAAGGTCCCGCCAGCCCGGGTGCGGGTCCCGCCGGCCCGCAGGTGGTTCCCGCACGGCGGGAGGGGAGACGGGAGGGCGGGCGCCGGGCCGCCCGAGCCGGAGACCCCCGGCCCCCCGCCTCCTCCCGGCCCCCCATAGCGGAGCAAACTCCACCCCGGGCCGTGTCAGTCACGCTGGTTGTGCCGGGCGGCGGGAGCGGGCGCGGGAGAGGAGGGGGCCGGGGCGGGAGGCGGACCGCCCCACTCCTCCCGCCGCCGCTCCAGCGCCGGCCGGGCTGCGGACCTTGAAACCTTCTAACACAATAAATCAGAGCAGAGGGTATCAGCAGAGGGTGTCTGACAAATCCCAGTGGACGCTAACTCCATCGGGTCTGCTCCGGAGGGCACCCCGCGTGTGAAAAGCCCATTAAAGAGCCATCCCGGTGTACAGCCCTCTCTCTAAGCAAACCGCCCGTGGGGCTCGGTTACCGAGGAGGGGGCGGGTTGCGTTCACCCAGCCCGCAGCTCTGTTTGAAGGCACCGGAGCAAGGTCCCGCCAGCCCGGGTGCGGGTCCCGCCGGCCCGCAGGTGGTTCCCGCACGGCGGGAGGGGAGACGGGAGGGCGGGCGCCGGGCCGCCCGAGCCGGAGACCCCCGGCCCCCCGCCTCCTCCCGGCCCCCCATAGCGGAGCAAACTCCACCCCGGGCCGTGTCAGTCACGCTGGTTGTGCCGGGCGGCGGGAGCGGGCGCGGGAGAGGAGGGGGCCGGGGCGGGAGGCGGACCGCCCCACTCCTCCCGCCGCCGCTCCAGCGCCGGCCGGGCTGCGGGACAGGACCTGCTGCCGAGCATCCTCCGGCCGCGGGGCCTCGCTGCGCTCCCCGCTGAGGCAGGAGGCGGTGGCAGGTGTCCCCGACCGGGCAGACCGGGACCTTCCGGAGCGCCCGCCCCGCAGCGTCCCCGCAGCTCAGGCTTTAGCGGATTCCTCCCGCCCCGCTCCCGTCCGTCGGTCGGGGGTCGGGGAACCCGTCGGTCCCCTGCTTGCCCCCTCGCCACCGCCACTGCGGGAGCGGAGGGGAGACCTAAAAGCTCGGCCGAGCCGCGGGAGATTATGGCAACGTGAGTGGGAAGCGGAGCCGCCTGGCCGGAGCCCTCCCGCAGCCCGGCGGAGCGCAGAGAGCGGAGCGGCGCGGCTTCCCCAGCCGAAGCCGCTATTTGCGAGCGGTCTCCAGAGCCCGCGGCGGAGCGGAGCGGCCTCCAGCCCTGCCCCAGGTTTGTGAGCTTTTCTTTCCCAGGCAAGACCCCGGGCGAGGCGCGGTCCCGCTCGGAGCTGCGCCCCCGGGCGCGGGCACTGCCGCGGGGGCCGGGGTAGCGGCACCGGGCTACCGGACGCCTCTCCCGCTTCCAGTCCGGCTGCTTTCGCCCGGCCAAGGGTCGGGGCCGGCCGACGTCCTGCCGCCCCCGCCGCGGCACCGCCGGCACCTGGCCGGGCCCCGGGGCCGTGCGCGCCGCGGCTCCGCTCCCGGGAGCCCCAGGCAAGCGGCTGGGACCGGGACTGCCCCGACGGCAGCCCACGGGCGAACCTTCCCTGCCGGCCCCGGGCGGGGCTGCGGGGCGCTCCCGGGATCGGCGCCCGGGGGACGAGCGTTCTCTTGGAGCAGCGAGAGCCCCGAGTCTCCGGCCAGGGCTCGCTTGGAGACTCGCCTGCCTAACAACACACCCCCGACGGTAAAAGCGCAGGTTTGCGGGAATTAAAGCCTCGGGGAGAGCGGAGGGAGACGCGTCCCCTCGCTCCGTGTGATGGGGAGAACGGCGGCCCGTCCTGTGGGGTGGGCTCCGCTCCCGGCCCCGCCGCTCGGTCGCCGGCCGCCCCCGGTAGCCCCGCTCCTCGTACAGCCTCTTCCAGATAGTCTTTTTTTTGCATTAATCGTAAAACGTGGCGAGGCCGGACTCTGCCACTTGTAGTAACTCAACCGGGCTCCCTGGAGGGCGAGGCATAAAAAATAGAGCCAAACGCCTTATTTCAGTGAGTAACCCGTGTACGAAGTGGATGGCTTTCATTGTTTCTGCTAAGCAGAAAACACACCAATAATTAACAGGTTAATTCTGACTGAGATTATTTAAATCCAGGAATATTTTTAGGACATTGCCCTTTGGGGAAATAAAGGGAGTGTGCTAATAGTGAAAACTATGTGTTTATATTTGGAGTAACAACAATGCAGAAATTAAAGAGAATTAAGAAAGACATCAAAAGTCCCCATCCCGTTTCTGTTATTAACTCCTCCATTTCACGTTACCAACCAGCATTTCTGAGCATAAACAACCCAAGTTTTAAAATGCTCTTCTTTTTGAAGACCTGGCATTTAAAATGGATAGATTTCTGAGCCTTCCTACTCGAACTAACCAATCTAGCTAACAGGTAAAGTGCTGCACAAAGGATAATTGTGCTCCATTTATAGATATTGTTTGCTTAAGCAACCCCCAGGAAGGCCAAAATATTTAAACATTCGCATTTCTGCTAGTCCCAGTGATGTGCTACTGTTGTTCTCAATGCATGCATGGTATCCTGGGACTAAATTACAAGGTTTTGATTTTAAACAAGGTTTTAAAAGATTGTTTGGGTTTAAAATGTCCTATGTGATTTGAACACGGAAGGAAAACATTACTTAAACTTTTCTTCTGAAATTGGAATATTGTTGTCAGCTTGCAGAATAAATGGGAAGTTGTATTTTGGTACAGCATAGTGACAATGCTTTTAAGATTGTGGGGTTTTTTTTAATGTTTTCAGATGGAGTTTGCATTATTTTGAATGAGCTTACTGAGTATAGACAGAGTGGCTGCAAAGCTCGGGTTAGTTAAGGAAGATGTCCGTTTTGATTGTGGTTTGGGAATGTAGGGAACGCTTAAAGAGTAAAGGCAATAAAACCACACTGGTACAATCAGATCCTCCACCCTTTGTTACAGTATCCGAGATCTCAACAGTCTTAAGAGGAAGATTTTCTTTTTAAGTGCTTGTTAACTTACTGTTTAGTTCATTTCTCTAAGTTACACACCACTTAATTTTGAATATACATGTATAAATTATTATGTCTGCTTTGGTTATCTGTGAGCTGAAACATATTCATGTACAGTTCTATTATTTACATGAAATATGAAGAAGTGAAATTAGTTTACAAAGCAGATTGCTTATTTTTCCAACACTGAGGATTTTTTTAAAAAACTTTTGTAAAACTAATTCTGAATCCACATCTTAAAATCAGACCCGAATCTTTCCAACATTGTAAATGATGGACAAGTGTACTCTGGGAAGATAATGCTTTTGCAATGAATTCTGATAAACTGTAAAGCATCAATATATTTCTCAATTTAGAATCTTAGGTTGGCTATAAAAAATTAATAAATTCTACTTTAGTTAATTATTTTTGCCCTTGGTTTTTTCATTATAAAATAATTAACCTTTTAAAAGCCAGAAAAAGATAAACAGAATGGTGCATGCAGCAAGTACGATGCCATCTCTGCAGCACACAGAGAAGAATACCTTAAGTATTGCCCCATATGCAAGAGTTTGATACTAAATGTTTACAAGAATGAAGATGAAATGTCCTTGCCCCATTCCACTTTCTGATATCAAGGCAACAGAAGGGTTAACTCCAGAAAAATTAATTATACACAATCCCAGAACAATAGTAGTTGGGAGAGGGGAGGAGGGGTGAATTAAATAGTGGTGGAAGCCTGTTGGATGCAGAGAGGAAAGCTCCCATGGACTACAGCATGGCCAGCAGTTCACCCTAAGCCTGGATTTCCACAGTGCAGGCCCATACACCAGGTACACCCAAGGTCCATTTTACCATGAAGCAAACATGTTACAACTGAGACCTGTATCTCCTAAGTTACATCCAAAAGAGCTGCTCTACAAGAAAATCTTACAAACCAGTTTCTTGTGAAAGAGAACTTGAAGAATTTAGATTCCTTACTTGCCAGATCTCTCTGTTTTGGAATAAACTAAGGACTTTATTAGAAGTAATACCCAGTTTTCAGCTTTCATGAATGGGGAATGTGGCCCCAAAAAAGAAACAATATGAAGCCAAAGTTGTTTCCATGAAATGAAGATCTATGATATAGACTGATTTTTTTATTCTGGCAGTTTAGGATTTCTGAGTGTCGGATGCAGTCATGTCAGAAAATGTAATTATCTTACAGGATTTTAGTTGAATTAATTTAATCTTTTCTTCCCAACAGCTCAACATTCTCTACTTTGGAGGCTCTTTCTTTTCCATTTGTTGATAAAGATGAGAAAAAAGTGGATATTGGAGGATTTTCATTTTATCTTTTTTGGTGTGCTCTGTCTCCTTTTCATAGATGGAGGTAAACTAGAACAAGTAAAACGTAAGTAGACTTCAAACAAAGCTGTCACACTTATCCGATTTGATGTTTTCCTTCTATTTGACAAGTGTGGTTCAGAACAGATCTTCAGACGAGAATGTCCTAAACTGTGGAACTGTGTTCTAAACCTTCTAACATTCTTCCTGCTTCTAACCCTGAATTTAGTAGAATCAGGTCACACCCACATTTGGGGCACATTTTCCTGAAGCTGTACAGGTTTCATTGCATCATAAAGAACATAACACATCCATTGGAGAATCTGTTTTATTTCAAATATCCTGAATAAAGAAAGTGCTTAATTCCATTTTAGTGACCTCTGTAAACATCTGACGGATTATCTGGATTTTGTCCCATGTGTAAGACTATTGTGCTGAAGTTTTCAGCTAGTGTAAAATCCGTCCAAGACTGTTCTGTTGTGTTCCAAAAACAACCTCATATGAACTGGATTAGACACATCCTTTGAGAAAATTAAGAGTCTAAGCACTGTCAAAAACTTGATGAGAAGAATTGAAAAGAATACAAACAAAACAAAGGGAGTATTCCTATGAAGCCTGTCATCTGTGGGAGATGTTAACACATTTCAGAAAGCATAGCAAGGAGGAATAACTACCCAAGTAAGTCTAGGAGTTATTGACTGCTACAGCCGTGTTACTAGCTCTCTGGAATGCTCTCCCCACCTGCATAGGCTGGGTTTTAGCCTTCTTAGAAAGGGCATTGTTTGCCCTTGAGAAGTAGTTAAATTTTTCAGCCTCTCTATTGGCAGCTTCTGCTTCTAAGGAGGTAGATTAAAAAAATTGTAAAAAAGAAAGAGAGTGAGTTCCAAAAAGGCCTCCTTCTCCACTGAACTTACTCACAAGAAAACAATGTGCAGATATCCCTGTTCGAAGAAGGCACAGTGGGAGAAATTACCAAACTCCGCTTCAGCCATCTGCTTTTTCAGATCCTGCATTTCATTTGTCATGCTTTTGTGTGAAGTGAAAGCAGATCACTTTGCAGTTGCTACTAATAATCCCTACCTCTTGCTACCTTCTTTTAGCCCAGTAAATGTGAAGAATGCCCCTTGCTTGGATTACCACTTGGGAGACAGGTATTTTCTTGATACCCTGAAGTATCATCATCACCCTATACTGAGGGTGATGAATTAAGCTGACTTTGGACATCGTGAAGATAACAGGAAGGAGTTATCTCATGGAAGCACAAGAGAAACACCCTTTTATTGAAGAGATTTGAGTTTTCAATGTGAAAACAAAATGTGACAGGGAGAGACAGGGCAGCAATGTCTGATAAGTACATGGATACCTGCAAAACTGCATCTGCAAGATTAGAAGTGCTTAATGAACAGAAAGATCTTGAAATATTTTGAATGATGATACATATTTGTTCTGGAACGCTGGGACAAACTTCATTTTTATTAGGTTATTAAAATACGGAGATACTGAACACGCAGTGTAAATACAGTGCATTTATCTTCCTTCTGCAGCCCCTTGTTCAGAATCTCTCTGCTCTACAACCTGGAGTTTTCCTGAGTTGAGCCAATTGCTTTGGTTTTGCAGTGAAGAGGTTTTGTTTCGTATAAACCTGTCTCAGCAATCAAGTACTTTAATTTTGTTACCTAAATGGGATCTTAGCCTGTGTTCTTGCAGGTAAAAGGATAAACTCATTCTGCCTGAAAGCCATGTTGTCAGCTATTTCAGGAGCTGCAGTTTTGGAAAGATGGGAGGCCATGTCATTTATTTTGGTTTGGGAGGTTAGAAACAAAAGCACATGAAACTAAGGGCATTTCTGTTGCATGATTGTCCAGGGAAAGAAAAAATAATTTACAGAAAACACTACGCACCTAGAAACACTTCGTAAGTACACAATGGGAACATTCATTCATAGCTCTTTCAATTCCTTACTGTTTTACAGATCCCGATACGTACTGTGTGTTTCAAGATAAGAAGTATCGTGTAGGAGAAAGATGGCATCCTTATCTAGAACCCTATGGCCTTGTTTACTGTGTTAATTGTCTTTGCTCCGAGGTAGGACTGCTGAGTTATTGATCCTACAACTTCTTCTACTTGCTTAATTGACTATGTTGTATCTACAATTTGACGCACTGTTTTCACTAGTGGGTGCTGATCATGCTGCAGGAAACAGAGGCAGGTGATCCTAGTGAAGGGAAAACATTTATGGAGAAGGCCAATACTGGCAAAAAAATACTTGCATGGGGGAGACAAAACAGGTCCTCAACTAGCCAGAAGCTTTGTCAATGCTGAGCATTACATGTAGATTAATTGGACTCCTCTACCTAAAGACATAATCCTTGCAGTTCCATCAATTATGCTGATCCTGAATTTGGTAGTGTCCACATCTTCAGAGGCATTTCAAAGCATCTGCTCCCCTAAAGTGCTGAAGGAACAGGCTTGGGTATCACCATTTGTAAACATCTATGAAAAAAGAATGAGATGCTGAAAAATGAAAACAGGGTATGCGGAGCAGTGAGGAGAGGTCCTTGGCTACCATCAGGTGGTGCCTGATATGAAGACACAGCAGTCATAGATCCCCTAAGTATGTCATATAAAGCTGGGGGGGGGGGAGGGGGGCAGGAAAATGAGGGCAGAATATGTCCCTTGGAGTACTTAAAAATGACTAAACAATAAGGGATCTTAATCACTAACACATGAGACACTCCAGATGCTGAGTTTTGTCTGCTGCATGTAATGCAGAATAAAGTTTTCTTGGCCGTTTTCCCCCCTAAAGTGTAAAATATTGGGCCCCTGTGCAGCATTTTCTCTGAGGGATCTGCTACTACAATTTAGTGCAGAGATGCACAAACAGTAGTCCTACAAGCTTGGCTGCATCTCAGATCTGTGCAGCAGAATGTGTCCGCAAGAGAAAAAGCAATGTAGTAGGAAGAGAAGTCCCTGGTTATAGCAAAAAGGAGTTTCCACTTACTTTTGCTGACCTATATGCAAAGCTGAAAACTTGCTCAGAGTCCACAGTGTGGTAAAACACCCATTCCACAAAAATTGCTGGAAGGCTGTGTCTTTGGTGGGGATGAAATTCACCGAAAACTGTAGAGATCTGGATATGAATCGTTGCTCAATGATTTTTAGGATGATGATAGACAGTCTGGAGGGATAGGAAAGTGCTTGGGATGCTCCTCTAGAGAACAGTACTGCTGTGATCCAGACATACCCATGCACTGTGAGGCTTCAACAAATGGAGTATATTTTATTTCTTTTCTTAGCCCAGGGGCATGGAAGACCAGAGTGACAGTTCAGGGCAACAAGGCTAGTAAAGAAGGAAACTGCTTGTGGTAATTACCAATACATGCAGCTCAGAATTGATTCTGGACTCTACTCCCTTGTTTGCTCTGTTCTACTTTTGTTGTACCGTAAGGGTCCAAAATGTAACTTGGTGTTATTTCAACAGTGAGGATGGTGAAGGATCTCTGGGATGTGGCTCTTCTAGCCTGAAAGGAAGATGCCAAATAACAACTGCAGCATCCAGTCATTCATTTGAATTTGTCCTGGCCAAAATATGTGCCCTCAGAACACTGACCTACAGTAAAAGCTCCAGATCATCAGGAAACTCCCAATGATTTATAATTGTAATAAAATTAAGGCTAGATAAAGCATTAGAAGACATGCCATGACACAGTGGAAGCACAGACCTTAAACCAAATATTACAGCAGAAAAAATGAAAGTTAAGTGTGCCACAGACTGCAAATAGGAGAGACCTAAGTGTAGCCCGCCTATGATTCCCTGGCAGTAGGTCAGTTAGGCAAAGGATATGTACAGAGTCTGAACCAGCAACCTACACCCTCACATTGCAGAGAAAAGCAAAAAAAATAAATCCCCCGGGGTCTTCATCACTAGTGTGACCAAAATTTCTTGTGGCCTCAAATATAATGATCCATATGATCTCTGCATAAAACAAGCCACATCAGCCAGGCAACAGACCGAGATCTGTGTTCCATCTCTAAACAGTCTGTCCATCCATCCTCCCCAACACACACACTTCTAATGTTTAAGAAAAAGGTGAGACAAATTAACTAAACAGAGGACAAATTATTCAGCCTGGGATTAAAAAAATAATAATAAATAAAACCCCCCAAACTTTCCTGGTTTTGTGTGTATGTAGTACTGTATTTTCACAAGTTATAATCTACATACTTAAACCAGAATAAAACAAAACATAACTCAGTGTTCTTAGCCTGATCCTCTTTCTTTTACAACGCCTCCTTCCCCACCCCTGCAATACACAGTGGAGACTGTTGACTGTTACTGTCAGGTGAATTGGAGCACTCACCATTTGTCAGATCATTATTTTACTCTTTAAAATACAGCAGCTTTTTGCTTACGTTCATAGATCTCCAGACTTCAGGGGCTAAAAGGAATGCTCTCCACACTTAGCACTGCTAACACAGTTCGGGAAGCACTGTAACTCTTTGAGTATGTGATGCAGAAATGCTAACCATGGCCCTGACTCACAGAGGCCTACAGGAGCTCAAGTCCTGTTGTAGTCAGTAGGGCTTGGTCTCCCAAATATCACTGCAAATCGAAGCATAAGATCAGTCTTACCAAGCACAAGATCAGTTAAAATAGTTCTGTCCTGCTGCGAACAGTGGAGTACTGCAGGCAGCTCTGAGGAGGGAAACAGGCCTGCAGAATTTTTATCACAGCTGATCATGCACAGAGAGTAAACATTCACCTCAGGAGATTTCCAAGACTAATAATTAAAAAGGGAGTGAGGCCATGGAACAGGTCAAGTAAGCAAAATGGAGCCAGGCCAGCAGGCAGTGCCCAGCCATTCCTCTACAGTAGTGCTTTCCAGGCTCTGGGATGATGGTCTACTGGGCAAGGAGCTGTGCAGACCAGTGATAGTCCCTATCCCAGAAAGAGCCTACAGCCTAAAATTTGCTCCTCCTCTATAAAATCAGTATATTTATTTTCAATTATCATTGGAAACAGATGGTGATATAATTTTTAGTGTTTCTTTCCAAAGCAGATGCACAAATGCAGTTTGTGGGTAGTAATGACCTAACAATATGATTCCAGCCTGTGGTCTGCAGATATTTAGGAGGCAATGGATTATTTTGAAAGAGATGGCTAGAAAAGCCTATGCATATGCTATCTAAGGAAGTCTGCACCTCCACTGGAAACATTTCAGTGCTCCAGAAGGCATATGAAAATGAAGTGGGTTTATTCCTGACACTACCCAAAACTACAGTCACGGCATAGTATCAGTGTTCATGCTGAAAGATCTTTCTTGCTATAAACATGAGCAACTCAGAGCTAAATTAGGAGGATGAATTATAGATGGGAAATGGGAATTTTAAATGGATAGTCTTTTCTGGTTACAGACACTAGACACTGGAGAATGAAAAATCCCTGCGTTTTAATTATAAGTCAAACTTAGATGTGGTCAGATACAATATTATGTTAATGACATGAATAATGAACACCATTCCCAAGACTTGCTCATATTTCTTAGAAGAATGGCTACTTACCAACTCGTGTTTTTTGTCTACTGGAGAACCCATAAAATGAAAACAAAAGACTCTCCACAGTTTTCAGGAACAATTACAGACGCTATTGTCTCTTGCGGTCTTGAACTAACCCTCACTGGGGGATATCTCAGAGACCTACCATTCATTATCTGTGTCTTAGTTTTGGAAATGCAATTCCTAAGCATAATCTGCTCAAAAGAAAACCACATATGAAGATTTTTGCAATCCATTTTTAGGCACTTTCTCTGATTTTAATGTTTGTATGAATTTCTGCTACATTCTGAACTCCAGCATAAATTCAGCAGCAGTGAAAGTAGTCTGGGCTTGCCCTGGCATGAGTGAAATCAGCATGTTGTAAAAAGTCATTTGTTTTTAAAATATCTAGATGCAGAATAGAACATGGAAATTGTTGAGACAGCCCATTTCATTGAAGTATTGTATTATTTTCCACCTGCAGAATGGAAATGTACTGTGCAGCAGAATAAGATGCCCAAGTCTACACTGTCCTTCCCCTGTGCATGTACCACAGCTGTGCTGCCCACGATGCCCAGGTAATTTCTAATAATGACATACAGTCCTTTCTGAAATAGTTATTTAATATTCTGAGTAACAGGAAAATTAAATGTCTGTGCCAGAAATCTTCTGTGAAGTAAACATCCTTCTATATCCATTTAGGTCATGAGCAGCTTGTCTACTGTGAGTTACAGTATTTCCTGTGGTGGTTTCTTTTTAGGAAAACATAAGTATAGATTTGGGAAGGGATCAGGAAAGCTACTAAGTCCAGTCCCCTACAATCCAGGCAGAAGGTAGCAGAAGTTTTATTGGTTGGGGTCCATGGACCCCATCTCCTTCCCCTATCTCTAAACTCTACCACAATAAAACCCCATCCCACAAACTGCCTAGGTTTCTGCTTTTGGTGCTTTTCATAAGAGCAGGCTAAAATACATCATTATTGCAATGGTTCTCTGTTAACTAGCAATTCAAAATTGGTGTGTCAAATGTGCATTTGTACAGTATCACTGTACAACCAGCCTGGTAACATTTGCCTTTTACATCTCAGCTTCATAATTAGTGGGGACTGTTGTAAATCATAGAAGCAGTGCTGTAGAAGTTTATGACTATATAAATCCAATTGGATACTGTATAGTAAATTCCTCCAGACTGTACATTTATTATATGCTCATTATTAAGAGCCACTGTATGAAAGAGACTAAGCAGGATCTTTCACAAGGCTGTTACAGCGTTCCCGACATGGCCTAATGGCTGGTAGATTTGACTGGAGCTTTTCCTTAAATGTCTGTCTTAGTGGCATTTCCATTTATAAAAGAGTATTCATGCAGCATCATAGAAGGGGGTTTTATTTTACTTTCTCCAGAGAGTTTCATTGTCTGAGGAAAACAGCTACTCCTTGACCAAAACCTGTGAGCAGGAGGCAGTACACAATGGTGGAAGGACATGACTGCACAAGCCAGTTTGCTGTTCAGCTGGGATTGGAGTGTGTTCATTTCACTTACTGGAAAATAAGTGTCACCCAGCTGTCAATTTTTGGTAGGATCTGTCCTGACAATTATATACGTCTGTCTGTCAGATGTATATATCAATATCTGATCTAGATATCTAGAATCCTTTTTTAATCAGTGATGAGGAAGCAGCATTTTATGCACAAAACTTGTCTGATGCCATTATGCCACTCTTCTTGTGTGCTGGGAGGAGATTCATCCCATTCAACTTTACATCTACCACTTTGGCATCTAGTTGATGGCAGAGTTTTATCTATGATGGTTTAATACACAGGAAAGAAAGTTTGTAAAGTAGCGTGCTTTATTTGACCAACGAGTGCTGTTTGTTACATTAAGTGGTAAGATGCTGGCAACATGAACTCCTTTTCTGTTTTCAGATCAAAAGAAGGACTGGTGTGCCCAAAATCTGGTCTGTTTTTTTAGCTAGTCTAAACTTCACTTGGCAAGGGAATCATTTAGATACCCTTTATAGCTGTTGGAAATGTGCTGTCCCCAGAGGGTGATTCATTCTGTCACCCAGATTGAGAAGAATTTTTCCCTGCCTGTCTCTCTCCACTGATTATTGAGGGAGCACAGGCAAATAGCTTATGCTAGATGCTTGCTTTTTTGACAGCTTAAGTTTAATCACAGAAATCCCACTCAGTATGTAACTGGCATTTGGGGTCAGGAACTTTTTTCTTTTTTTTTTTTTTTAATATCTCTGTACAGTATTTAGTATGGAAACATTAATGCTTTTAGATTAACCGGTTTTGCTTCAAGTGCTCTTGAACTGTTTGGCTTTTTTCTCTTCATGAGGCTGTAAATGTCCTGATACCTATCAAGATTTTAAAACATTCTACGATGACCTAGTAAGGAAGAGTAAGTGACCCTGTAAATTCCCACATCATTCTTATAAAATTAAGTTCTTGCTATTCACAGACTTCAGCTAGAGTTTTGTACTAGTGTTTAAACTGATAAATCCAGAAAATTATCAGAACAAGTCTTTCCTGAATTGTGACCCATTATCTTCTCTTAACTGCTCCTAGAATCTGTCTGTAGTCTATCATCTGCTACATATGATGGGCCATTAAATTGCTGGCTGGGCAGCATCTCATTAAAAATGGGAATTTCACTAAAGTTTATTTTTTTCTTAACTGAATCTGTAATTCAGATGGATCTGCATCAATGTTAGGCAAAAGAGGACCAGAAATCTCCTGTGATTTCAGGGTTTATTTGCATTCTGCTTTCTGCAGTGATAATGCGTATCATATTTGGTGCTCCTTCAGTGGTAATGTTTGTGCCTGATCTGAATAGGAATCTCAAGCATTCTTGCACATTTTATGCCAGCTTTCCATTGCTATGTGTCTGGCATACAATGTCTTTTGTGCGGCATCCCATGATATGCAGGCAATTCACTTCTCTGGTTTCCCTGGTTATTTTTTAATGGAACGTGTCAGAGCTCTGGCCGTTAGCCATCCATTCGAAATACTCTCATAAATGCCTATTATTTTCTGTCATGTATGTTTCCCCATGGTTTCTCAAGCTGCATTTCAGAAACGAGTAGCGCACAGTGACTTCGGGCTCTTCCTCCTACCTTTCTGCAGGCCTTGTAGATTCTAAGTTCCCAAATAACTGCCTCCTTATTTAATGAAGCAGAGGTAATGCCAGGAGGCAGCAATTTTCATTGGAAACTGAACTTCATAGCTACCTACGTGGAGGAGCTGTTGAAGGGGTTCCTTTGAGAAAAGTTGGCACTGCTCTCCCCGTGGAATTAATGTCTCCTGCATCCATAGTGACACTGGACTTGCAGACACAAAGAGATGCAGTGTTTGTATCCTGTCTCCCTAGCACCAGCCACCGTGAATCTTAAGTAGCTGTCAGACATATGTTATGAAGCATCTTCTGCTTTTCACCAGTGGTTCAATCTTACCAGTTTCTACCACAGATTCACTGCTCACTTTTTTTTTTTAAAACTTATTCTTTCTAGCATTGACGAAATCCAGACCTTGCGTCTTGTAAATCCAGACCTTGTGTCTTGTACAGAACTAGATATTCTGAAAAGTATGTTACTGTCTGAAGTAGATCTTATCATCACACATATGTAACCAAAAATAGTAAGTTCGCATTCATTGGGACTCTTTTTACTCTCTTTACTGTTTTATTAGTGAGACCTAACAGGACATCATGTGCTTCTGACCTTGAATGCCTTCCTTCCACCTCAGGATGTTCCAGGCATCATCAGAGGAGAGGAGATTTTATAGAGTCAGGGAGAGAATTCACCATCATTCTTGGAGCTGGATCAGCTCTTGAGCTAGAGTGGACTTCAGACCTCCCCCCTTCCATCATGAAAATAAACTTCATAGAATCATAGAATTGTCTAGGTTGGAAGGGACCTTTAAGATCATCTAGTCCAACCATCAACCTAACTCTCAGAAAAGTCATCACTAAACCATGTCATTAAGCACTATGTCAACCCGTCTTTTAAATACCTCCAGGGATGGTGCCTCAACCACTTGCTGGGCAGCCCACTCCAATGCTTAATAACCCTTTCAGTGTAAAAATTTTTCCTAATATCCAATCTGAACCTCCGCTGGTGCAACTTGAGGCTGTTTCCTCTTGTCCTGTCACCTGTGACTTGGGATACTGACCCCCACCTTCCTACAACCTCCTTTCAAGTAGTCATGTACAAGCCCTTCAAGCATTTAGCTGCAGCTCTCTTTTATGGCACTACTATGGACAGTGCCTTTATAAATGTGTATCATTTCTACATGGAACAATTGTGAACCAAAGCATTTAGAGTCTAGTTAAAAGATCTCAAATTTTTGATTACACTCTGGAATATGTAAATCTCAGCTGGAGGAAGCTTACTTTGAAGCAAAAATGCAAAATTGCAGGATTTAGAAAGGGTTTCCATATTCCACTTGCTGGTTTGATTTCTTAGCAGATAAGGGTGCATACTGATGTATGAATCAGCCCATCTGGCTCCAGTATTTTTAAGCTTGCTGCCCCAACTAAACATACTGACTTCCAAGAACGTTCATGATTAGTAACACATTTAAGTTTAAGCTCCTTTGGTACTATGATTTTTCTGTATCAAATTCAAACCACTTTTCTGATGTAATTTTTGTTCTTCTTTAGATATTGAAATAACAACAAAATGCCAGGTGGTACATATATACATAGCTGGACTAAATACAAAGATGAACCAGATCAGGTATCTCACAATAGTGGTCTGAGAACATCACCTAAAAATAAATGAGACTATGTCTGCACAGGAGACTGCAGCATGACATAATAATACCTGTATCTTTGAACTAGCTATTTTAGATCCTGGAAGCCTAGTTAGGACAGTGCAGAACTCACTGCGCTGCAAAACTCACTTCAGAAGCAGGAAAAATGCCCCTGCAATGAGCTCAGTGCTACCTTCTCTCAATTCCTTCCAGTAACTGAGCAGTAACTGCACTCTGTAGTGTAGATACTGTTAAAGACTCAGCCTTGCAAGGTGCTAATATACATCATATATGTAAACACAGAAGCATGTGTATAATACAGTGTATCATCTCACACTGAATTATGACCAAAATCTTCAACCTGGGCTGTTGGAATGCTCTGATGGAACGACTTTCCATTGCAGAATGCATGTACAATAAACCAATTGGTGAAGAGACTTTGGGTTTTATGCAGCTCACACACACAATGCTCCCAGGCTCTCAGTTCTAGTCTTCTTACCCTTCCATTCAGAAAGACCCAATCTATTTCACAAATATTTGTGGGATGGAGGAAGGCATATTGTGCCTAACTCTTCCATTCTCTATGCAATTCTTGTTGCTACCACCTACCCTTCTCATATCACCTCAGTGAGAAACACAGCCCAGAACTCACTGAAGTTACAAGGAAATTTAATTGCCTTAAATAGATGGGTGTGAGGCCTGAGTAGGAAAGAGAAAAAAATACACAAATGTGGTAATATTAAGAGATGTTCAGGTGGTCTCTTACTGAGCAGATACTGTTTTCCATGCTGTTAGTAAAAGAACAGTCGTGACCTCCCATATAAAATGTATCTCTGTTGACTGATGCTACACTTCTGAAATTGAAGTCAGAAAAACTTCATATCCTGAATTCCAGACCAAAACCAGAATATTATAGGAATATTCAAGATCCAGAATTTTTATGAGTAACCTGGCAAAGGGCTGTGCCTTAAGTGATATACATGGTTCAACAACCTCAGTATTTAATGAGAATTTGGAGATGGATCCAGACTTCACACATGACTTGCAAAACTTTAGAACTCTCCACTGTCCAAAAGATCAGATCTCTGCCCTACCATGAAAGATCTTCAAGGTTCTCAACACTGACAAGTTGCAAACACAGAAACCCTTTTCCTTTCTCTGCGTTAATCAGTCGTTCTATTGCCTAAGTCCTCAGGCAGCAGAATTTCTTCATGAACTGTGCTGCCTAACACTCACTTTCCATCTTACCCCATAAAAAGATTTGAGACCATTGGTCATGCAATAGCAACAACTGGAGAACTTCTTACTATTATTTACTGACAAGAGCAAATTTTACTTTTTTTTAGTGCACATTTGGTTCCTGTGGCGGTACCATAGAATTACAGAGCCATGCTTGTTTATGGTTACTCCACATATACAAACAAGGCAGATATTCATAGCTGGGATATGAAAGACTCACAGAATGTTACACAGCATCAGAGATTAGTGAGATGCTCTGGTTTTTTATAGTCCCAACAATGGGTAGCTGTCAGAGAGTTCAAATAGTTTGTTTAGTTGGAAGTAAATTTTATTTGGAAATATAATTATATAGGCATTCTTGGGAGCTGTCTAATTTTTTCCTATTGATATGCAGTCAGATAATTCTGTTTGGTTTGTGATGTGCCTTTGTTGCTAGCTTCATAAGAAATGTTTGCTGTCACAGCCAGATGGAGGTTATCACTTGTTTCCATTCTGCTTTTTTGACTATAAAAATTCAAACGATCTATGTGTAAGTCAGCATCCAAAATGCTCTGAAAAAATATGTACCTTCCCACATGGATAACAGAATTAGAACTTCCATTCTTTGGACTGACATGATAGGATAGGATAGGATGGGCTGCTCAGAATTTTTCCAAGATAACTTCCAAGAGCTTCAAAGATGCTTCAGAGAGGATTCAACATGCACTAAAGCTTCACTCAATTTGTTTCCTTGACTGGGAGAGTGATTGGTAGATTCATATAGTGGTTCAACCTTAAAGCGGGAATTAAAATGGAGCAACCTAGAAAGTGTTTTATGACTCCTTCATAGTTTTTCTGGGCAATTTTTTATGCCACTATAAAAGAAAACACAGGAAATTAAGCTGCAGAAAATATATTAAAATAATGTGAAGAGCTTGACTTTAGCCCTAGAAAGCTAAAAAACAACCAACACCCTTTTGAATGTTTGAACTGAAACTACATCTTTGCCTTGAATCTGTATGAAAATTCATACTGTCTAGATAAGGTGCTACTAGTTCCTTCAAGCAATGAGTTTCATACACTTTCTACTGCCTGACCATATTAAAGACTAGCTGTTGCGATTAACTCTGAATTACCTTGGAGTTTTTAGAGCTTAACCTGGTCCTTGAAGTTATTTTAATGTGAAGAATTTTGTGGCTTAATATCTTTGACACCTGCACCTCTGAGAGGCACATATGGATTTTGTTTAGAACTTGTGTTTGCAGTTTTTGGATAGTGCACGACTTTTCAATCCAAATTTATTGTCAGTCTCAGTCAGTGCTTTAAAAACAACATTGTTGCACTGTTTTTGTTGTTTTTTAAAGAGACCTTCACACATCATCTGTGTTTCTTTAAATCATAGATTTATAATAAGTTGGATTGTGATGCACGGCCGAGGGAAAAGGCTAAATGCAGATGGACTGAAGGTTGATCCACAGTCTACTGTAGTCAATCAACAGATTTCTATTAGCTTTGATAGTTTTTGGACTCAGGCTTCTATGAAAACAGATGCAGTTATTGACTGTGATATAGTTCCCTCTCTAGAAATGCTAAGGAGTATAGTAGAAATATGAGACAGAAGATGAAAGAGGAAACTGCCTTTACGCTGTACCACACAGAGTAGGTGTTTGGGCCAGGTTCCAAATCTATTTAGTTCAATGGACTTCAGATCAGACCTTGAGGTGACACATTCATATAGAGTGGAAACAAAAGTAAAGGGAAGAAATTAAGCAAAGGAATTTTTAATAGGAAAGAAATACATTTGCTCTCCTGTGCTGTGCTATAATCCCCCAAGGAGATCCAGCCACAAAGGTTATTTAAAATAATAGTAGGTGATCTCTAGAAGATAACCTTGCACTGAAACAGTGTTACAGGTTTTCTCTATCTGAGGTTCCTGCATTCTCATGAGACGATGAATCAGGATTTAAGTTTTGGCCATAAAGTAGGTCTAGAATATTTTTCTAGAGCTGTGTGAGAACACTTCTGGAGAAGTGTTTTACCCTTCTTGATGTTACCTTGATAGTGGTAAAAACATTTAACTTTCTAGCAGATGGTGGTTTTGACCTTGCAACAGCCAGTTTGAAACAGCAGTTTGCCCCACCATGTGCTGATGGCACTTAGGGCTCAGTTTAGTTGTCCAGCATGTGTTATCCAAGGTCACCATGACACTTGCCTTCGACAATGTCCCTTGCTCGCTATAATACAGAGATTCCCTGTCTTCCCTGTTTTCTTTATCCTGTCTGCATTTGGCCCCCTCACCAAGCAGCCTCAGCATCACATACTCATGCTAAGGTGGCCAAAAAATGATCACAGAATGTCTTCTCTACTGAAGGCCTTTTTTGGGAAGTAAACCACAGTGTCAGAGTGAGGAAATCCAGATTCCCAGCTATATGCTTCTTTGCACTGGCCCTTCTGGTACAAATGGATCAGAAGATAAGCATTAGTTTGATCTCTAGGTAGAAAGCAAACCTACTGCTGTCACTGTACCTTAGTTTTACTGGAACTGCAGGAAAATCAGCAAGTGCTCTGTGTTATATAAAAGCACTGCTATTTGTGCATGAAATGCACAGCATAAACACAGAAGAATATTATTTATGTCATCTTTTTCCCATATAAACATTAGGATCTTTTTTTAAAGAATATTAAAAAAATACAGTTTGATTTAAACGCATAGCATCAGGGTTAGTTCAATCAAGAGAGTTGTTCCAGATTCACTCAACACAAGTATGATCAAAATCTCGCTTACTGTCACTCTCATAGCAAACTGCATAATCTCTTTCTGCAGGACGCTTCCCTCACCTCTTTCTCAGGCTACTCTGTTTTGAATTTATAAGGATCATATTATCAACACATATTTATTCCTCCATTCCAAAAACGTGTCTCATACTGAATAGCTGTTTCTTATATATAATAACCATATTCCATTGGCTTATGTGTAGTAGAGGGAAGAGCCTAACTTAGAGGATTTCTGCCTGGAGGCAGGTTTCTTCATCTTTTGCTTGGAATGTTACTAGCACTTAGATTTTTCCGGGACAGGGAAGAGCTTTGGCTGAACCCCTTGGAACATAGACACCAAAGCAGCAGGGGTCAAAGGACTCATTACTATTATTTTCAGAGCTCCAATTCCTTAGGTGAAAGGAGGCTAGTTCAGATATTGTTAATCAGAGCAGCTCCACGACTGCTTACATCCATACATGCTTACCTAGCTGGCAAAATGGCTGTTCCAGCAATAGGAAGAGGCACATACCATTTGAAAGCTGGGGAGAAGAGTTTAGCCCAGGTTTCCTCACAAAGCAAATTTCAAAGTGATTAGATTTACTCATTTTGTGTTTCTCTCCTGTCTGTCAGGGTGACAGAGGATTCAAACATGTTCCAACTGGCTGTGCAGTCAAAAGTAATAATAAGACTCACTCTGGGCCTACTTCAGTAAGATGCCAGGTTGAAGTCTGTATCTTGCAGTCAGCAGGAGCTGCAAAGGAGCTTCAGATTCTCAAGTATTGTACACATGTCTTTGGTGACACAGAAAGATAAGTAATGTGAGTTAGTAGGCAGCAAACATGCACAACTACAAAGGAAACTACAAACCCTCTGCCATCTAATGTGATACTAATACACCACTTGCCGTTGCTTTCCCCTTACACCAGTGACCCGGGGCGTTACTAGCTTACACCAGCGAGAATGAAGCACAAGCACACCACTTCATCTCTCAGAACCTTCCTTTTAGTTTAGTTTCCGCTGCATGAGGTGCAAAAGCATTACCTGCTGAAGGGAAATGTTTTGAACCAAAGCACAGCTCATGTGCTTTGAATTAGTTTTCAATATTGCTGCCCCAAAATTGAAATTAAAACGTTACACCTTGTTTATTTAAGAGTTCTAGTTTCCAGAGTTACTCACTGAAGAGTACTTCCTTTCAGAGTTTACTCCCTGGCTTCACTGGGACCCATTTGAAAGAAATTAACTAATCCATACTGTGGTGCAAAAGATGCTGATGCTGTTCACCACATGCAAGGTGGGACCTTAGGGTATATTGTTACCCTTCAAGTTTTGAAGACTCTGCAGCAGGATTAAAAAAAAATTAAAAAAAATATCCACAAGTCAGCCCATTGTCATGGGTGTTTGGCAAAAAAAAGACAAGAATTGTTTCTGCTGCTGCCAGTCCCAGCTCTGATTTCAGATAAAAGCTGAAAGTTGGAGTGGGAGGCAGTTCCTACTCTGCATGTGTCTGGCTCGGGACAGAGCTATTGCTGTTAATGACAGTACTGAGGCTAGCTAATTTCAGGAAGTCTTGTCCTGTACACAAACACAACAGGAATTCCATTCTAAGACAGATGCACAGCTCCTGTGGGTGACAGCCTGCTTCATGCTGAAAATGCATTGCAGTGGCAGAGGAAAACACAGCATTCTTTATATTGTGGTTGGCCTTTGGCAACTGCAGCCTGCATTCTGGGAGCAGTTGAAGAAAGCTAGAGACGTAACAAGGTGCATAACATAAAGGAAGCTTCCAAAATCTTACCTGCAACTCTCTCTTCCCTGCATTTTATGCTTCCAGATCCTAGCATGAATTGCAGTCAGTGCAAGTTAGCACTTTATTCTACATTGCTGCCTGGATTTTTTTCAACCCACTTTGTAAATTGCAAATCCACCTGCAGGTTTTTATCCAAAAATGTAATTTTTTGCACATGAATAAGTTATCCCATTGCTGTTATTCCAGACTACTTTAGTTACTATTTTGGGGCCTCCTAGAATTAATCCTTCACGGTGGAACCTGAAGACCACTGTGTTAGCCTTTAACATTGCTATGAAAAACACCAGTAAAAAGACTCAATAATCAAGAATCATCCCTGTATCTGACTTATGTGTAAGTTACCCTAGAGAATTATTTTGCTTGTAGGGAAAAGATCTGAACTCCACGAAGGAGGAGAATTAACAATATTTTTTTAACAAGGAGACCTAGGGGTATGCGAACTCCTACCCAAGCAAACAGTTTTCCAAAAACAGATGTCAAGTCATCAAAGTGCTGTCCATTTGTGCTGGACAGTGTGTGTACCTAAGCTGATTAGATTTCATAAAATTTTCAATAAGCAAAGCAGGGAGAAGTACTCTCATACTTGAGTCATGTTTCCCTCTGGCATTAGAAATGCTCAGGCTCTGCACATTTTCAAGAATTGTGTTTTATTTTGACCTTCATAAATGTTCTTTTTGTGTTGCTTCTGAATAGTTAACCTGCAATTCTTATGCCAATCTTAAATGTCAAGGCAAGTATTATGGCCTCACATGATTTCAGGTTATAACTTGGGGTGATCTAATTTCTGTACAGAAGCAGCACGTGAGATGAGCAGTTAGTTGGTGTCCAAAGACAGTTTCCTACACCAGGATACAGCCTAGAGGGCTTTGAAGTACTGGTTGCACCTAAGCTCACTGGGAATACAAGTGAATATGCAGGAGAGATGTCAGTGCAAACAGCTGTCCCACAGTTACAGCAAAATTCAATTGCTTGTCTAGTGAATAGGCTTCTAAAACAAAGCCTCAGTCTCTTGGTCTGTACATGCTTATGCTTCATGTTGATTCAGAAAACACGTTTCATAAAATCCTCTCTGGATTCAAAGTCATAATCTGTCATGTGTCTCCTTACAAAAGACCAGAGAGACTATGTGCAGAACAGTTCCCAATATGGTAAGTTTCTTAAGGCATTAGACCTCATGATTAATTTCATATTGTTTAGCACTTGATTGTTTTTATAAGGATGGTTAAGAAAACACACAAACTGCAAAAACCAAGCCACACGGAGTGCCTATGGTTTCTGCTTGATGTTAAAAGCCCATCTTTTGCAGTAAATGACACTAGGTGATTCTAAATGTCGCAGTTTAAAAATAGTTTCTAAGTCAGCAAGCCAAGAGTCTGTAGGATTTAAAAAAAAGATCTTTGCCAGATGTTCTGATACTAAAATAAGTAATAGTGAGAGTGTTAAGTACTAACAAGAATCATCAAAATATCATACAAGTAAGTATCTCATAGAGATGCAATAAAACCCACAGAC
The DNA here is from genome assembly GCF_001431845.1 of Calidris pugnax. NCBI lineage: Eukaryota > Metazoa > Chordata > Aves > Charadriiformes > Scolopacidae > Calidris > Calidris pugnax. The sequence continues at coordinate 12,131,777 of NW_015090995.1, read as the reverse complement.
CCTTACTGAGGTGCTGTGTAGGGTCCTAACAGACCCTGCTGAGCGATATGCAGCAGCATGAACTCTGCCTACATACCTTCCTTGTCTAATCTGTACAATCTCCATTTCAGGAGTACACTGAGTTACCACTTCAACCTATTACTGGTTGCAGATCAGTAAAACTCAGCACAGTAACTTTCAGAAAGCCAAGATGCTTGGCATCATCATCCACAATGGCGAAGACCACCCAAAAGCAACTGATTTTCTTCTATTGTAGGTCAGATGTCACATCATAAATATTGATTATCATGCCATGACTGTACTGATTCTGGGCTGCTTTTGCCAGCTTGTTAGTTAGTGTCCTAGAATTGTTTGTTGGCAATTGTAGCTGTACCTCTTAACTTTATCCAGAGGGATCCAAGTCGAAAACTTAATTGAGTGTAGTAAGGCCTGGATCTTAAAGCCCTTCCTCAAGTAAGTCACCCTACAGTAATGTTTCCCAAAAGGCTAGTTTGTTTATAGCCAGTTACTGCTTTTCACTGTCTGCACATAAATACTTTTACAGAAGTTACCACTATTTCAGACACTAGGAACTGCCCCTGGAATATGTCTAAGCTATTCAAGGGATTAGTTGCAGATAACCAATGCTCTTCTGCTCCATATCCAAGTAAGGATAAAGCATCTCAGAACCAAGCTTTTATAACAATCCAGAATGAAATAGTTGTAAACAGAAAAAGCTAAAAGATGGTGTTTCCAAAACTGATTGTGGTACACATGACTCGGGATCTATTTATCCCATAAGACTGGAAAGCTCCAGAAGCCAGGAAGCCCTGCTCTGTGTACACAGTATGGCTGCTCTCAAACCTTGGCCCTTGGAAACTTCATCATGGGCAGACCATGAGGAACCCAGGCAGGTTTCCATGAAAAATCCACGACTGGAGTAAATTCAACTGTACCAGAAACTTTCCATAAAGTGTGTGTGGTTTATCAAATTCATATCTAACTGTTTTGTGAGACTATCAGGAAAGCATTTGTGCTGCACTTCACACTAAGTTAGCATCCCTTCATGGGAAACATTTTGCCATAATGTTTCTTTACACACCCTGTCAAATGGACTATAGTTCATGGAATACGTGAACTATATCTACATGCAGTCCTCGTTCACAGTGAACTTTTATCGCAGGCTACAGATCTTAATTGATACAAATTTTATTTGTCTAGATCAACAGTTCTTCCTAGTACAAGCACCTATCTCAAACATAATCTTAAAAAGCAGCATTCAAGCAAGCAGCTAGACAGAATCCTGAAGGAAGCCTTTCTATTTGTTTCATTGAGGCCAGAATTTACCTTGTGTGTATGGTGCCCCAGTGAAAAACAGCCTAGGTAGACAACAGAAGCTGGACAGAATCCCACATTTGGAAGAGAAGAATGCTTGGATATAAGAACTCTCCATAGTCTCCAGTTGCTTTTAAAAAAATAATTGTTTTGAAGCTAATCCATTTTTGATACAGTTGCCTGTTTGTAAAACCTGAAAGGTTTCTTCAAGCCAGGTTCAACCTTTAAAGCTACTTACAGGGTAAGTTCAAAGCCATAGCAGGTCACATGAAGCCTAGGTCACGCAGCTTAGCCCCCTGCCATTACCCAACACTAATGTTGGTGATAAATCAGTGCTATCCATAGTGCTAACTCATGGTTTTATCTTGATCCCACTAAAACCACAGGTAAAAGTAAGCACAGCCTGTCAACTTCTATATTGAAGTCTGAGCCCTTAGAGAATAAATGCCAACCACAGAAGGAAAGATACTTCCTTTTCGATTGATGCTATAACATCTTTACCCTATATGTTTTATATTGCTTCCACTGATATTCTATGAATACCAGAAAGAAAGGCTTAGATTGAACCCAGTTAATTAAAAGGATTCACACAGATGGTTTGCCTGGTGCTTTACAGAGGCAGCTAATTAAAGCAATGTTAGTCAGCACCATTAAAATGCCAGATAAAGCTTTGGGAACAATTCTGATTAGGAAGCTAGGTTTACAAATAAAGCTTTGAGCAATGCAGTATATTTGCAGTTAATTAATCTAATTCTAATATAGCTGAACTAAGGCACATGCAGGTTCATGCTGGTATCAATATTAATGCCAAGATTTTTCAAAGTTCAAACCTGGCACTTGTTAAAACAATCCACAGTGACTCTCATTTCACATTCTATGGAAGCATATGATACCATGAGGGATTCTGAACTCCTCTAATTAGCCACAATTTAAAGAGAACTAGAAAAGAAATTAAGGCAAATCCTAGTTGTAGAAAGTCAGTCACACACTAGCAAAAACAGAGGGAGAAACTGCACCAGACAAGTTATATTTAGATATGCAATATAAACAAAGCTTCCTTGCAGTTCTAGACAGATGCTGTGTTTGGAGAGGATCAGTTGTGCTCTCCAATATGCTGCCTTCGATACATGACTGTATATACTTTTTTGCAATAACAGTAATATGGTCTTGGTCTGAAAATTTCTCCTAAACCTTATTTTATGCAACTAAATAGGCCCATCTACTTAATGTGCTAAAAGATAATCATATGCACAGGTATGTGCAGCACAGGACCTAAATTATGGTCTGTAATCAAAGCTGACTTTCCTAATAATTATTTCATCAAAGAAGACTTAAAAATAGCAATATAATTTTATCCCATATTCCAAAGACAGGCACATGTACATGTGTTTTGGACTGCATGTTATGATTTAGCTGTTACAGGCCTTATTGCTATGATCTACTTAAAAGAAATACAGATGAAAACAACAAACTACTGCAACTCTCCACTGTCATTTTCCAAGCAATAAAAGTTTCACCATCCTTCTTGCCTTATCTGGAAGCCACAGTTTAAAGGCATTTGGTGATTTCATAGTAATCTGAGCAATGTGGCATATACCAAAGTAAATCTGCAGTAAAATGTACTCTCTTTATCCAGTGCTCTGAAGAGTCATGAGTCATTCAGGTACTGGTCTTTGCAAATGTCACACCACAAGCCAAACACTGCTTTTGGACAGACGTCCCACATGTGCCCAGCAATGTTCTGCAGAGACTGCATGAACAGGGCCTCATATCCAGACAAGAACCATCTGCATTCTCCTTTCATTTTCCTTTCTTTCCAGTTCTGCTGCTCTTCCAGTTGCCCAAGGGGCAAGGAGATAACTAAGGTCTTGGCAATCTCTCTTTGCTTTCCATGAGATGACTCTCAGAAAGCTCAAGAAACCATTGTGACATAAGTTTCAGAAAGTAGCACAAACCTGAGAAGTGCCTCTTTATTCATGTTTTTCCAATATTTGTGCTAAACAGGACAATATCTGAATTTGTCACTTGAATTTTTTGCTGATGACTTTCAAAGGGTGTGTCTTAATTAGCTCATAGATCTTGCCATTCCCAATGTGTATTACTAGCAAACCGTACAGAAGGCGCCAAGCACAGGTGTTGTCAAAATGCTGTACTATTTATAAGATTTTGAAAAGGTATCATTAGATATCCTTGATTGCACTGAAATAATGATGTATTTGGTGCTTCAAAGGAGGCAGTGCAAATACTATGTCTGTCTCCTGAAGAGAAATGAAATGCCAGGCAAGGAACCCTAAATGGCTATTCCTTTAGGCCATTCTCCTCCAGAATGTTCTTTGCTGACCCACTAGATTCTGAAATACTGTAGTACATACATGTTCCACAGCCAGTTTTGACATTTACCATTCAAATTATTATTAATATTTGATGGACCAATGTAACTAAATATATGCTTTTATGGAAACCCCTAAATGTCAATGTTTAATACCAGTGCATGCTGGCAGAAAACTGTTCTTTCACTTGAGCTTCCAGCTAAAAAATGTGTATTCTGTGGGGGCACAGTTTCACAAAAAAAATCTCCCCAGGTTTATCTGATAGATAATGAAAGGGGCTACAGCAAAAGCTGAGTTTTCAGATCAGGTTTCTTTTACGTGAAAGCCCAAACCCACCGAATGAAATTTCAGCTGCATTCCTAGAAATTTGCAGTGATTCTGGCTCCAGAGAACAAACACTCCACTGTTACTTCCATAGAGCTCTTGTTCAAAATGCCTCTTCCCATGCTGAGATGCTAAATTCACGTGAATGTAAATGTGTAGTGCCAGATTTACTGCCTAATGGGTATCAAGTGACTTACATTTCATAGGTAAAGTATAATCCCTTTGCACAGTTTGTCAACTGCTAATAACCAATCTAAGGCATATTTTAATGTAAGATATGGATAGCTTTATCTCTTAGAAGAAAATTTAACCCATTTGGTGCAGAACTTGATATGATCTTGGGTTGAAACAGGAAGCTTCAGGGGTGCATTGACACTGACATCTTGTGCACTGTCATATGCACTGAGTTCTGCAAACAAAATGCACTCATTTGCACATCTGACATCAAAAGGCATGACAGAGAAGAAGCAGCTTTTGGGTGGCTTTTGTAGTCTGCCTTTGACAAATTTTGCCCATTTTGAAAAGACTTAGCTGCTAACCTGCATCTAAGTCTTCTGTGGGCTGCAACACTATAAATCATAAATAAAATGATACTAGTACTAAGGAGGGGGAAACCATGCCAGAACAGTGCTATTAGTAGTGGGATTCTGTGTGTATACAGGACCTAATGCCTTCCACATTAAAGCATGAAAAAGCCACGTAAATATAACAAGTGGCACATAACTGCATCTCCCTATCCTAATATGAAATGCTACAGCAGGCAGAGGAAGAGAAGTTACAGCTGCATGAGACATGGCCATCCATGCTGGCATTGCAAGTTGATCATCAACATCCTAAGATTAACTGGGACAGTCAACTCAAAGTGTGAATTATTAAAGTTCAGCAAAATAGCAGCATGAGAATATCACTTAAACTTTGTAGCATGACAAAACTTTTCCTCTTATAATAAGAAGAAATGAGGGAGAAGGGAAGCTTTTACTCCCATGTATTTGTGATATTGCAAGTTGTCAAAAACATTTGCTCGAAGTGTTCCTTTCCCATTGCTTCCAGAAGACTCCCTTTTCTCAGTAAGCAGCAAAATCACCGGGAAATCCTGTGAATACAATGGCACCACCTACCATCATGGCGAAATGTTTGTGGCAGAGGGGCTTTTCCAAAACAGGCAAGCAAACCAGTGTGCCCAGTGCAGTTGCTCAGTAAGTAAAATGATTTGACAGAGCCCTGCTCCCTCTATGCTTCATTTTTCCTTTCTAGAAGACTTATAAGCAATACATGAAATATAAGCAATACATGGCAAAGGCTGGGAATTGAGAATTAATGCTGAAAGTCGTGAGAGTGCTCAGAGCCAGTCTGCAGCACCTGGTAAATGCCAGGCTACCTCTCAAACATGTGGACAAAGTACCCTGTCAAGCACCTGCTGTAAGTGAGCTTACAGTGCAGAGGCAGCAGGTAAAATATTGCTACTTGGCATATATCGAATATTTGACTTCAACCTGACTGGAAAATATAGCACTAATCCATGGATTCAAACTGAATTCATTTGGCCTGAGTTGATAAGTAAAGAGTCCCACAGGCTTGGAGCGGACAGCTCTGTAAAGTGGCACTGAGCCACAGAGATGTCACCAAATCCAGTATATTTGAGCAGTCACCCAGTGACTCTTCAGAGCCAGTGTCTGAACCAAAACATCCCACTTGATACAACCAGCTCCTCAGTATCAAGTATTGGCAACTCTAGACTTTCTCTGATCAAATCATCATCATATTCTACATTAATTACAACTTTAACAGGCCAAGTACTGAACAGGCTTTATGACTTTCAGTTACTGCTCAGCTATTCCTCCAGTTCAATGGTAAGACACAACAGAGGGAGAGGAGGAAGTGGCAGAAATTTACACCGTGTGATTTTAGTACTAACCATGTCAGGTACATTTTCAGCCTACAATAATTGCAGTTCTTGTCCCCACACACTTTTACCTCTTTCCTTTTCCCCCTGTTTTTTTAAAGAAAGAGACCTTTCTCTGTGCGACAACAAATTTTAAAAGCAGATATTTGGACTTTTCATTGGTCTAATATTCTGCTTTTGCATACCAGAGTGGCACATCCTAGATTTAAGCATCTCCATTAAAAGTGCATATACAGTACCAGACAAATCGATGGCTCCTTCTAAATTCTTCTTGTGTTTTACTGGCAGGAAGGAAATGTGTACTGTGGATTGAAGACTTGTCCCAAATTAACTTGCTCTTTCCCAGTTTCTGTTCCGGAGTCCTGCTGTCCAGTTTGCAGAGGTAAGTTCAAGTACAACCACAGGACAGGCTCTGAATTTACTCCTTTCCCTGCCGGAGCCCTGTCTGTGCACCAGCACCATGACTCAGGACACTATCTGCAAGTTTCCCATGTACTTGGAATCCAGTCCGGGTTAGGAAATTAAACCTCGAATCCCAGCAGCGTAACATGGATACCTTTGTTTTCCTAAGTTGAAACAAGGAGAGAATGCACCTTATCTAAGCTACTTAGCCTGCGGAGATGCAGGGGTAATTAACTTAAGTATGGCATCATGTAGGACCTAATCTCTCAGCAGAGCAATGCTGTGTGCTGCATCATCAGCTCAGTCAGAGCAAGGATGAGGATCTCTATGCAGTACTCCTTTGCATGGAGACTGTTCCTTGTTCTCTGCTGCTTTGCTGTGTTACTTCACAGTATCTTTATAAATCTTGAAACATTTTGCCAAGCAAACTACTTAGAAAATTTTCTGATCTCAAGCAGGCAAAGTAATAGCCAAGGCTTCCCAGGGTGAGATTTAGTGACATACCATTTTAAACATAGGACATTGGCAATTAATTAAAGTAAGTTCTTGCTAATCATATGATTTCTAGTATCTATTCCATGATAGTTATTTGATCTGTATTTGAAACCGACCTCTTCCAGTTACAAAAATCAAACTGACTTTCAAAGTATGAAGTATCAGACATAGCTATGCTGTAAACTAGCCTCAGACTGGAGAAATCAAGTCACTTCAGCCAGAGAGAGTCACTATTAGGAGTAAATTCATTGGAATTTCCATATGAGAGGTGAGATTAAATTGGATTATGCAGTAGAGACAACCCAGTGTCGCCACTGATGCAGGGTTTTTTTAATGTATCCCACTGCCTATTACTCTTATTTAAAAGTGTTAAATTATAATTTGTCTTGTAATCAACTTTGTCCTTTTCAATGTGGCACAAGCTGTTTTATCTTCCCTCTGTGGTTCCTACGAAACGCAAACCTAACCAAAATGTTTGCATCAAGATCTAGCACAGCTCATGAGGAGGTAACTGTGAGTCAGTTTCTGCTCCCTACATGTCCAAATATATTAACATAATGTATTAAAATTTGCTGATTTTCCTATTCATTCCTCTACTACTGACTAGGGAAGTCTCTAAGCCCCATGGTTCAGATGCTGATTTAAGTTAAGGGGAAAGTTCTTATAAACTGCATAGACGATAAAATGCTCACACGTAGTATGCACTGTGGTAGTGGATCCATGACAGATCTGATTGAGTTAAACCTGGATGAGTTAACTCCGGAACTGGAGGCATATGTGCATCAGCACCAAGGCTCTCCCAAGCCTCACACACTACTAGTGCTGCAGCAGCTATCCTGCTTCGAGGACCCAAACCCATCATCTGTGCCATTAATGTAAAGCTCCTGATGTGATGATACTGCTCTGCATTCCAGCCCAACGCTTGGCACATCCAGAGCTAGGCTTTGAGCCACTAGCAAAATCCATACCTGTATCTGAATTCCAAGGCTGGGATAAATTCCAAGCTCCCCTCGACACTAAATGATTTCTCCTGTTCTCATACAAGTTTTCCAAGAATCAGATGTCAGTTCAAGTTCCAGGCTTGCCTTATCAAGGAACACCTCTAAATACATCTTTAAAACTTTCTTAAAGTCACATTCTCTCTCCAGCCTGAACTGATTTAGTTTCCACCATAGGTTATGCTTAGTTATGTTTGTATTTGTGAAGTTGTCTTCATAAAGAAAACAGCTGAATGCTACTTGTGAATAGAAACTGAAGGTTTCTTCTTTCCAGCTTCCTTTTCCATGAATCCCGTTTGGCTGTGAGGAACCAGAGCTTGGCTCCCTAAGTCCATCAGATTGATTCTCAAAAGTATTCATTACTTCTGCATCACATGCACAAATCACAAGTGTTCTAGCAAGACCTTTTATCTTTTAAAAGACAAGTCAGAATGTCCTTACTTTGTTATGAGGGTCCTTAGTGCTATGAGCTTATTCTGTAGTACTTTGATTGGCTGATTCAAAAAGCAGTGCTGAACATCTCATACTCTCTACATGCAAATATAGGATCCTGTGAGCTTAGATGGGGTCTGGTCTTAGTGGGCCAACTTCTCATACATCCTGCCATTCCTCATTGCACATGCCTGGCTTCCTGGAAGAGTTGCTGGTTTGTGTCTAATGAGCTGTTCACTGAGCATCACCATCACTTCTATTTATGAGACAGTGTCATTGACAAACGGATGAAAGCGCCTCCCTGGTTTATAATCATATCTGGGGGTAATCATGACTTAGCAATTTTTAGTAAATGAAGTATAAATAAGAGGAAAAAAACAACCAGCTACAGGAAATTTGCAGGACAAAATACGGGTTACTTTTTCTTGATATATATAATACAATGTTATTTATTAATGGCTACACTTCAGAGCTGACTACAAAAATGTAATTCAGGATTCAATTCTCAGTCAAGTTACATGTCAGTTGAGCAACAGCAGCTGTGCTTGTGGGTTCCCTCAGCACACAGTAGATGGAAGGTCACGCAATTTAGCCTTTCTCTGTGAGCTACGCTAAGTCATGTCTCCTCGGCTTTGCCTGAGATCACATAGCAAATGGTTGCTGGAAATTACCTTGATCACAGCATATTGTTAAGCCACGTAAAACTGATAGCAAATCTTCCTCCTCCTTAGATGATTTACTGAGATCTTTCTTTTGGTCTCTATAGAATCTTGTACAATAAAGTCAGACTACAGACTGACACTTCTACATACTGATGCAACCCCCTCCCTAAATTTAGCTGTAAAGCTGGATGAAACTTTTCCCCTAAGTATCTCCCAAAGTGTTGTACAATTACTCCCCTAACTGATACCGCTCTGCTTCATGCACAGGAGATGGAGAATTATCATGGGAACATTCTGATGGAGATATCTTCCGGCAGCCAGCCAACAGGGAAGCGGTAAGTGTGACCTACAATTCAAAGACATATTTTCCTGCTGTGCTGTGCATGCCAGTAGATTGAGAAAAAAAGATGATAACAGGTCTGAATATCTACTGCTTCATCCTGTGTTCTGTGAATCTAGCCCAAAACAAGTTTCTTCCACTTCTGCAACCTCCTTAATAAACTCAATGTGAATTCATGATTAACTCTGAATTATAAACTCCCATGAGCTCCTGTGGGCTCTGGATTTAGTCTTTTTGTATATGCTCTATAAGAATAAAATTCTACAACATTTTGTTTGCTGTGCAGATATCACTTTTAAATCATAATTGCAAACACTTTCCAGTTGACATATACATATGTATATATTTACTTTAGGGGCTCTCCTAGCTCTGGGGCTAAGAGTATCCATTAACAACTTACTCCTCAACAGATTATTTTTATAACAGCATTTGGAGAGAATATGAAGAGCTTTTAAGCATTAGGTGCAAGTACCTAAAGAGATGAACCAGCAGATCTTTGGATTTGTGAGAAAATAACTGCTGGAATATACAATATACACTATTCCTTCATGCCCATGGGTATTTTGGAAGAGAATTCTCTGAAAATAACCAGTGTTTTTGCTCTAGAAGACATGCTGCACACTACTACCACTACTGCTCTCCTTTGCAAATAAAGTAAGACTTCTCTAATAAGGTTCTGCTCAGTCTGGGCAAGGCTAACCATGGCCTTGCATAAGAGTTAAAAGCTGCAAGTGAACAGGAAGCTGGGCTGTCATCTGGATGTGCTCTGCCACTGGAGTCCCAATAGAAAACAATTTTGATAAGGAAACCTACACAGGCTTATGATTCTTCTCATCTAATATTAAAGTAGAGTAGACATCAGTAAAGTTATCTAGCTCTGAACACCATTTTTAACACATGGAGCAAAATAGGCACTTGTGGGTTGTGATTCATCTCATGATGCAGAGATCCACAGCAGGATTGTTCTAAAATTGCCTCTTTGTCCATTGGCTTGATTAGGGACATCAGATGACCAACTTAGATAAAGACACCTACACTGACATACACAGTCTGGTAAGATAAGTTACAAGCGCATATGTGTAAATGACTTCATTACCATGTTAACTATCTGCAAAACCTGAATGGCCTTTAGTATGGTGCCATTCATTACATTTGATGATGTTTGATGACAGTGGCAACATTTTACCTGTGCTAAGCTTCTAGTACAGCTTCTTTTCTCATGTTCATTGGAATGAGACGTTTACTTTCCTGCTCTTTCTGTCTCCAAACAGAGACACTCATACCATCGCTCCCACTACGACCTGTCACCCAGCTCTGCGAGGCAGGTAGTCAACATTCCACGATTTCCCAATGCGAGGAGTAACCGTGGAGTCCTACCGGATCCCCAGCAAGCTTCAGGAACAATAGTACAAATCGTCATCAACAACAGGCATAAGCACGGACGAGGTAAAGACAAGTACTTCTTATAATATTACTCTAGGTCAGGAATCAGTCACTTAGAGCTCAAAAAGACTGCTCAAAATATACAGCAGAATCTTGGAAATTCAGGCTGGTATCAAGAGACCCAATGCAAATCAGGAAGGCAAAAAGCAATAAACTATTAAAGATACAAAATTATCTCTTGACTTAGATCAGTTATGCCTACACGTACAACAGTGCATTTCATTCTGCAAAGACACCACACTGTTGTGTTGCTCTCAGAATTACTTTGTGGGATTGTGCTTCATAATTCTGAGAACACATGGAGCGGTTACCAGGGAAATGAGTGCTTTCTGCCATAAAGAACATCCTCATGCCTTTAGATTTGCTAAGTTGTTCATCAGTGACTTGTCCAGTAGGAATTTGCTCATGTTTATTTTCTTTACACTGTCTCATATTTTGTAATTTTACTAGCTGTAAGCAGCATATGTTTAAACTGCCTCACAAATCTCAGACCATAAAGCTTTGCCATAGTATCAAGAGTTCTTCTGCCCTCAAGGCTTACTAAATTATTCTCAAGGAAGACAACGTCATGACTTCCCTCATCTTAAGCTAGTTGTCTGAGACAGTGGGGTGCAAGGGGTCCTTTTCCTCTTACATGACTAATACTAGAGGCAGAGTAGGCAACTAGCCTGTACTAGGATGTACTGTACAGGACGCCTGAGCTGTAAAGAGGCAAAGTTAATGAATGTAATGAGTCTCACTCTAAGAATTCTATTTGTACAATAAAAAGGGTGGGATGGTCAATTCCCACAGTGGGTGTATCTCAGTGAACAGAGGTTGGCAGGAACAAGCCTAAGAAGCCATAAAAGAAATAGCTGTATAAATGCATGTTCAGAAGAGTATCTATCCACAAATACGAGTCAGTATGCACTTAGAAACTACCCACAAAGAGTTAAAAGCCCTTGTATTAAGGCCAACTAATCTTTTAAGGTATTAACTAACAGAAGGAATGTTGGCCATAGGATCTTTATTATCCACCTGAACAAGCATGAAAAAACATTCAGATCATGCCAGTGTTTTATGCTGAATCTAGGAGCAGGAATCTCCATGCAGTGCAATATCTTTGACATGCAATTCACACATGAAGACATCATCAAAGCAATTTCTAACTGATTTGTTTCACCAAATAAAGAGCATACAGACGAATAGCATATTTCTGGATGCAGTATATAGTAACTGCAGCAACTTCAGACACTCACTGCCTGGAGAGTGTCTGACAGATCCCCATGATGGAAACAGGAATGCTGACCATGTATTTTCTTTTGTTCTTGTGCAATTAGCAAGTGGTTTATAAATTAATGCACATCCCCCTTGAGACGCATTTCAACAATTTAAAAAATAAACACACAACAGCTCTCCTGACATGCAAATACTGTGCAGTTGCATGGATACAGACTTATCATTCTAAACATGAAGAGCACTAAAAATAGGGCATCAGGAAACTGGAAGTTATTTGCCATTATTTCAGCTTCTACTGGAGGCTTCATCTGCTACCTCAGAGTAATTATTTAACTGTTCTGTGCTAAACAAACCCTTAAAACAGAGAGAATATGTATCTACACCACGTCATGTATTATCCCTTCCACTGTCAGGGAGAAATCATGAAATATTTATGTCCATAAAGCATCTGGATAACTCTAGCTGGGAAAAAAAATCCATACAAGCATAAATGTAACTAATAATACAGTATTTAAGCATGTAAGAAGCCTTCTGAGCAGCTGAGTACTTACAGTTTTCTCATTTATAGTTTTTTCTCCCATGTTTTTAGTACACAGATAACACTTTATTTGCTTTTATTTCAGAAACAAAACCTCTAAAATAAAAACATATCTTAAGAAAGAGTTAAAAAATAGCAAATTATAAACCAAATGATAGCATAACTCCATGAAAGACAATACATTGCAAAAAAACACTCCCCATAAATCTCAGTAACTCAGCAAAGTATAAGCCAGTTGGTCACATCTGTTACCAGTTAGATGTAAATTTCAGATTACAGATAAAAATTAAATTGCTTTTGAAAGTTACAGGCAAAATAGGAACATATTTTACAAATAAAAACATTAATAAAAATGATGCCATATTAGAAGAATTGGAAATATTTACAACATATCCCAGCTTCATGTTAGTTTCTTTTAGAAATCAGGCAGTGCCCTTTCCTTCACCTTGTTAAGATTAGTTTGCATTTTTCTTTGTGTTTATAAAATATTTAAAAAGAAAGAAGTAAGGTTTATAGGACAAATGCAAACATGGTGTAAAGTGATATAATTCCCATTAACTGCCGGGTGACCCAAACTGGCTTCCACCAGACGTGGATTTTTCCACTCTCCTTATGTCAGCTGTATTTCTCTGTCTCCCAAGGGCACTGATGAATAAATATTTTGAGGTGCTTTGATGCTATTGGAATGAAATTTCAGTCCGAAATGCATTCTTTTCTGTTAATATTTTCTTGTGATTCCAAAAGCCAAATGTCTTTACATACCAATAGATATATATATATTTCCAGAAAGGACATTAAACTTCATTTTGCAACATTCCCTTGCTCTGTTCTGTATGTTGTGTAGCAGGAACTCTAATGCAAATAAAAGGCCCAGGTGGCCCTAATCCATCCTGCTGATAGCATGTCTCTCACTGTAAAAATCATGTTCAGCTCCTGGTGAGAAAAGTTGTGCAGATGACTCAGAAGCAAATGTCATAATCCTGTCATCTGCAGATTCAATTCTAGAAGCCACAGCCAATGTATCAGGCTGTGCCCTGTGTCTGGACAGAGATTAGGAGGGGAAGGAGGAGTGAATTTTATAAACTGGTTGATGATGCACCACTGAAATATGTGCCCTGGAGAGCTAGTCAAATACTTGACTCAGCCACCTTCACTGTTCTCCTCAAAGTAGTGATGGCCACCAGTGTCAGCAGAGTTGGAATCAAGGCAAAACTGCTCAGAAAAGGGTGATCACTGTCTCAGACTCATTTTAAGTATTAAAACTCCCAGTTAAAGTTAACAAGCAGAGAAATGGGCCAGAGACACCAACAAATTATATATAGAGACACTGCTTTAAACAAATGTGCATGAATCAAATGAATATTCATAGAGAGGTAGCCAGTGAACATACCTTTTCCAGTTGTACTTTTTCTTCCTTTTCTCTTCTTTCGTAGTTTGTGTTTCAAATGGCAAAACATACTCACATGGTGAATCTTGGCATCCTAATCTCCGGGCCTTTGGAATCGTAGAGTGTGTGTTGTGCACCTGCAACATCACCAAACAAGAATGTAAGAAAATTCATTGTCCAGAACAGTATTCCTGCAAATACCCTCAGAAAGTAGAAGGAAAATGCTGTAAAGTCTGTCCAGGTAAAACTAAGTTGATCACAGACCATATTTTTGCTGTGCATGTTAAGGGGCTTGGCTCAAGCCTTCTGGTCACAATAAGATCTGATGAAAATAGCAATAGCTGTGCCCATTGCTCTAATGTGTGTGGGGAGATCTACATGTGAGACAGGCGGAGCTGCCAGGCCAGCCCTGCTGTTCACTGCTGTTCCTCAAATGGGGGTCTGGCTGCCTGGGGCACGTATGTTCTGATCAGTCACTGCCGTTCTCTCTGCCGTTAGCATAACTTCCTGACACTCATTTCCAAAGAGAATCTTACAGGAACGTACACAGAAAGTTTATTGTTGTCAAAAGGCTCTCCTATTCTCCCCCTACTGCAGGGCCCACAGAACCTTAATTTTCTAGTTTGTGATTTGCATGGAGATTAATCCTTAAAATAAATATTAACTTATCACAAATTTAGCATTGTGTCTATGCTGCACTAATGATTAAACTTATGTAGACATTACCTACTAAAATCAATGCCTACAACTAGTGTAAAATCTGCTCAGATGAATCTGCTGATGGTCTGCCAAATGTCCAACCCTGTTGCATATGGTACAAAGAGTAAAGGAGTATCCAGTTCCCTTCTGTACTTTTAAACTTATTTTCTAATCTGTATTGCCCATTTCTATGTTTGTTTGGTGATGGATTGGGTGGAAATGCTCTGAGGAAATGAGTTGTTTAGTCATACACAGAAATCCTTGACAGAATGCCCACTTCCCACTTCCTCTTGCTAGCCTTGCTTACTGGGAAAAGCTGGATGCAGTGGCAGTAGGCAGACAGGTGGTGTGTATCTAGATCCTTTTGGATACTTGTGAATCAGAGATCCACAGCTTTTATTGGGCTCATTTTTGCTGACAACAGACAGCAAAACCTAGCTAACAAGCTTCAATAGAAAATTTAATAGCAAATAGCTACTGTCTTTTCATTTGAGATTCTGTGTGCCAACTTTGAAGAAAGCTGAACCTCTTCCTCTGTCCTGTATGTGTGGAGATGTATTAATTATTAGTTTATTCCACAAACAGCACTCCTGGTTTCTGAGTTGCATCACCTCTCTTACATATTTGTCCAACTTCCAATTGCCAATAGAATAATTACAATTTCTACTTATATGCTCTGCAGCCTTACCAGTGGGCAGGAGATAATGGGCACTGTGGCTAGCACAGGCTTGCGCTGACCAGCTGGCTGCTGCTGAGCAAAATGCAAATCTTGTAGGTTCTACCTGCCCTTTTCCTCAGCAAAGCATTCATTTGGGTCCTTTCACTCTGTCCAACCACCAGTTTTCATTTAGTTATTTTATTACCTCTGAGATTTCTACCATTATTTTGAATATGCATGAAAAGTGGACAACAGGTTCAAAAATTGTGAGGAGTCTTACAGGTCACTTGGGTTTACACAGCTCATTTCCTTTTGAAACTGGATTATAAATACAAATACTGTTTTGCCACCACAGACAGGCCATCAGAACCTAGAAGAACACTTTTAAATGCCTGGGGCTTAGCTGGAGGTGGATTTGAGTGGCCATACAAATGAAAATTCTACTTTTAAACTAAACTTGCTTGGCTATCAATGCCGAGTAAGTTCTGGAGGACTTGATTACAGCTGTAGTATGTTTTTTGGGCTTTTTTTAAACAGAAGAAGTGCCGAGTCAAACCTTTGATAACAACGATTACTTCTGTGGGAAAGAGACGTTTCCTGTCTATGAATCCGTTTTCACAGAGGAAGGAGAAACCATCAGAAAAATTGCAGTAGAGACTGAAAAGCCACCTCAAATAGAAATACATGTGTGGACAATTAGAAAAGGTGAGTTGAGCAAGTTCTTTCTATAAACAGTGTATCATTTTCCATTAAAATGTCAGGAAAATTTACAAATTTCAAGGCATCTTTAGGGCTTTGAGCAACCTGATCTAGTGGGAGGTGTCCCTGCCCATGGCAGGGCATTGGAAATAGATGATCTTTAAGGTCCCTTCCAATCCAAACCATTCTATGATTCTATGATCTTGAGACTGCTGTTTTTCTGGCTATTTAGGATATTGCTGTTACAGCCACTTCCAACACACTCAAGTTTTGTTGTACAAAACCCATTAATAACACACAAAGTTCTGCAAAGTCCTAACCTTCATTGTGAGACAAAGCATGATGACAAACAGGTTGTCAGTAATACCCTGTGTAATTTACTGGAGAGGAATGGGTAGCTGGGTTTGAACCAAGTGCCTGGAAGTTCTGATTTAGGATGGACCAAAAAGCTTTCCATTGACATCAGTCTTCCCTGTCTGCCTTAGTGATGCTACACCACTGATGGTCTAGAATATGGGCAAGAAATGTATTAAGGATGCAAACAACACCTTTTACTAAACTGACTGGTAAATGTTAAAACAAAAAAAAAAAAAAAAAAAGCATTCAGAAGCTCAAGCACTTTTGCAAATCCAGAATTTTTAGTATACTAAAAATTATCTCCAGCCTCCTAAAAATCCTGTCTACTGAATTTACTTTAAGCAAAAAGCAACTGATCCTCATAGGAAACTGTCATATAATGCAGTCCTTTCCATGGAAATAATACATCTCTAGAATCAGCTTTAAAGAACCAAACCAAGCCCAAAGTAGGAGCAGAAAAGAAGTCACAGAGTACCAGATGGTTAGTAACTACTGGGTGTGTTCAAGAAGCCACAAAACCTTTTGATGTTTTGACACTGATGTTGCCTGACAGCTCATGAGAGGCAAAGTGGTATCTGACTGCAAAATTATACTGTTTTTCTCCAAAACACTGGGATTTTGGCTTCTGTTGTAATCTTATATTTACTCCTGCTAAGGAGAGGTTCAGCTATGTTGGAAAAGAATTAACTAGGTCTCACACCCCTCACAAACTCTCTGCGATCATAAATCCACAGGAGAGTAGCAAAAAACCAGGGGGATGGCAATCAGAATAAGAAAGAATAGGCTGAAAATCCATGCAATTAGTAAGGATTACTTCACAAGTTGACTTGACATGGCAGTAATTCTACATACAGTCAGGTTTAGAACACCCAGGTTCAGGCACATTTCCAGTAACGTGCACTTCTCATTTCTTTGCTGAAGGGATTCTGCGTCACTTCTATGTTGAAAAAGTGTCCAAGAGAGAATTTGAAGAACTTCCTTACTTCAAGCAGATAACAAGGACAACCCCTAGTAAGTAAAATTCTGATCTCTCCAGGTATTTTTTCTCCATATAATCATAACCATATAATTATTCTTTTACTCAACACAGTCAAACAAATGTACCAATTTTTCCTCCCTTACATGGCTCCAATATTTTATAAGTTTAGATTTAAATAATCATAATACAGCAATTTAAAATATAGATACATATAACAGTAGTTCATGTCCAGGCTGTCTCAGTCTCCTGCATGTTGATAAAATACAAAATAGGCTGTTTTCTGCCCATACTGTTATAAGTCTGAAATATGACTGATGTCAGCAAAGCATCCCAATTCGGATTTATTTAAGTAACATGTCGAGTTACTCCTATTTTTTAGAAGGGGAAAGGGAAAAAATTCAGAGATTATTAAAGGAGTTCTTCTACATACATATATGTAATATTTGAAATAAGCCTTTCTTATGTTCTTAACAATGTCTCCATTATTAAAATCTGTCTTTTGAAAGGACGTGTAATTCTCTTATCATCTTAATTTCTTTTTTTATATTTCATCTATTTTGGGATATGAACTGAATTTGATAGTTGAACTAAGGTATACAGATTTTTAATTCCCAGTTCTTTTGCATTACAAATTGTTCTTTTTTTCTGAGGTCTCAAATTAGGCAAGGAAGTATTTTTCCCACGAATATTATATTCTTGTTAATACAGGCTTAGTGAGAAGCAGACACCTTTTCATGTAAAAAGTTTCCTAATTTTTTGCTGTCAGCCTTCCGTAAGCTCGTCATTGTTATCTGGACAGCAGGCATTTCTATTAACATTATCAAAAATGTATAGAAATATTAATATCCAGCAAACACAGTTTGTATTACACACAGCTCATACAGTAAGCACAGTTCACAGTGCATGAAACACTTAGACTTGTTGCTTCCCAACTTTTAAATACTTTGGTTTACTATCAGAGTTAAATTTTCATTTCTGTCATATAGCAGAGTATCCAACCTCATAAATGGTTGAATAAATAGAGTCAACTTGCAGTACTACTTAATTAAAGAAAGGAATAATATTCTGGTCCTTGTTTGTTATTTTTAACAAAGTTATTTTGCGTGGAATATGTTACGTGATTGTAAGATACTTTGAATATTTTCCATGGGAGGATTGGACATTCTCTCTTTGACCATTGTGAATCAGTTGGTCTGGAGACTGCTTGTAAATGTCTTCAAAGTTCTCTGTGCCCTTTTCTAAGTCAGAATCTGTCTCCTTTGTATTTTTGTTTTCAGGCCAGTGGAAAATATTTAGCGAGGGAGAAGCTCAGATCAGCCAAATGTGTGAAAGCAGAGTGTGCAGGACTGAGCTCGAAGATTTGGTAAAGGTTTTGTACCTTGAAAAGTCTGAAAAGGGTCACTGTTAAGGGAGACAGCACTGGAGGGAGAAACACAAGAAAACTTATGAAAACTTGGATCTGCAGCTGGACTGCAGGCTTATTTTGCTTAAGTCAACAGTTGCCCTAAAACCCAAAACTATAATGCAGTAATTATTCACATCATGCACAGCAAATTTGCTGCTTTATGTGTAGTGGTCTGTGTCAACTGTTCAAATATCTCCTCCAAAAGACTAGAAGGCTCTGTATTACTGGTGGGGGAAGGAGAAAGAGAGACTGTACTTTCCCAGAGTTGCATTTCTTTACAAGTGAAAAGGAGAAAACAGAACATTTTTATTATTATTATTTGGCAAGTTATTCAAACTAATGAAAAGAAAGACACCTAATAAATGTGCAGGAGCTATGGAGAGCATTATTTCCTGTGCTGAATTTATACCATTTCTGGTGTTGAAATGACTCATGGATTTTTTTTAGTAGTGGAGGAAAAATACAAGTGATACAATACTTGTTTTGGAGACATAAAAATACCAGATTTTAACTAACAAACTCCTAAGCAGCCTGCCTTTGGGATGATGTCTTGTAGTTGAGCAAACTGAGTCCATAAACTGAACAGCAGGTGTTAGTGGTAATCACTGTATTTTTCTAGCAATTTGAGCAAATGTTCACTTTTAAGTGGTTTTCACTGTTTCCTCCACCCACTTCTCTAAAAAATGTTGAGTGTTAGCTCCCTATCACAGCCCTAATAACTTCGTTCTTCTGGGCCCTATAAACACATGGTCTTGGCTGATAAACTGCCTTCTAAAGTGACATGGTAGAAGGCGGTGAAGTACTTGCAGTACTTTCAAAACACCTAGAGGGTTAAACCTCTCGGTTAATAACTCCGTAAGTGTTGCAACAGTACCTAATTTATTTGTTCTAATTTGTTACAAACCAAATCTTCTGCATTTTTCCAAGGGTGACCTCTCAGTTCTCACGCTCCAAGGACAGCTCTGTCCCATGACAAACACCAAACAGCTACAGCAGGCCTTTAGAACACAGCAGCTCTAGGAAAACTGTTACTTTTTTGAAAAACAAATCTGAGAGATTCTGTTACAGTTAGTATAGCATGTCTTCAGTGGGTTTAAGAAAGGTGGTTCTCCTCTGCAGAAAAAGTATAATTTAAAAAATGTTTTCTGTGAAGAGTCACCAAAATACTGCACTGCCTGACGGCTGCAATGTTGGATTAAATCCCAAGAAGCAAGTGACTCTGCCTGCTTTTGCTGCCATTTTCTACTCCACAAGCAGACAGGAATACTGCTGTTCAAACACACACTAGGAAACAAAGCTTTATGGAAATGTTCTGAGCCAGGGGCTGGGTCTTCACAGGGAGTGAAATCAACAGTGACAGCAAGGATTTTGAGGTTTGTCATTCTGCCAGTGACAGCACTCCAGGGTGTACCCACTTCTAAAGGGATGAAGGTGTGGGAGAGCTCAGTGCTGAATGCCAAAAACCCATTTCAGGCAGAGCTTCACCATCCTGAGGGGATCCTTGCCTTGAGCAGCAAACCCCGGCAGCCTCCCTGTGCAGCCCAGGCCTCAGGGCCAGGCTTCTTCCTGCCGCCCAGTCCTGCCTGCGGCGTCGGGAGGAGAGTAATACAGGGCTCCCAACAACGAGGAGCAAGCGAGGAGCACAGACACAAAGGTGAAGGAAAGGCTGAAGGGAATTAGGAGTATGTATATAGGCTAATCTGAGGTCCTTAGCAAAACATCCCGTTGTCCCTAGGCCTGGACAGACAGCAGCTAATATTTAGGAATACTTTCCTCCATACCAAGCACTCCACACAGTCCGCTGCATAACAGGAAAACACGCTAAAATGGCAGCTCCTCCAGCAACTGTGTGGATTTAAAAGAACGAAGTACTCTCACCTGGTATCAGTAAGAACCAAGTGGGTCTCTTTCCAAGCCTCCATGGGCTGCAGGGAAACCCCCCGGGCTCCCTCCATGGCTGCAGGGGAGTCTGCCCAGGGCCTAGAGTGCCTCCTCCCTTCCCCTGCCCAGCCCTTGGTGTTCAGGGCTGTTTCTCACATTTTTCCCTTCACTGCCTGGCAGCGTTTTGCCCTTTCCTGAACCAACTTTACCAAAGGCACCACCAGCACGGCTGAGGGGCTCAGCTCTGCCCTGCTCTGGGGCCGCTGGAACCAGCCATGTCTGGGTGTCTGGGGCAGGGCAGCCCCTCAGCTCCCCTCAGAGGGGACCCTGTAGCGCCCAGGCACCTGGGGGTGCACAGCCTCAACTACCACCTGGCCATGAGAAGTCCTGTGTTCATTAAGAGGAGAGCTAATGGAACTGTCCCATCACCTTTCCACGGGACTGTAGCCTCTGCCTCCTGAAGCCCTGTCCTGCTGTTTGAAAGGGGTATAGCGTGTCCCAACAGAGTCCTCAGACCTTGCTGCACCAGAGGTTTCTACAGTGTAATTGTAGGAGAAGTGTCTGGCATCAGCAGCACCCACTGCACGAGGCACCTACTGCGTTAAAATGTGCTGCAAAGTGCAAAATTTTATAATGAATCTTCTAGTAAATCATGAATTAACCTTGTCGTTTCTTTGGTGGAGACATTGTAAGGAAGAGGTTCTGAGGAACAGTACTGATCTGGTGGGAAAACCGGCAGTTATTTGTCACCTCATGGGCATCTTCTGTTTGTAGCAGTAGCTGGTGAAAAAAGACTAAGCAGAAAGTGTACAGTGTTTGCAATTAAGTTTTTTTTTAAGAAAAAGAAGGCGCCAACCTGCTTTTTGTATTTGTGACAGGACAGTTGGAATCCAGATTGTGTATTTATTTTATAATAAACACTTTTTAAGAAAAGCGAAAAAACCCTACAAGCATCATTTAGTAAAATGCAGTGTTGCATTTTTCCAGTTTCTGATCACTTAAGACAACAAAATGCACAGTGCCATGTTTTTCATTCTCTTCATGGGATGTGTGTCTGTTACAGTACTTATTTATGTACTTGTTGTATCACTCTGACCTGGTTTGATAAATTAATAAACTCTGAAGTTGGTAATAAAATAAGACATTTTGTGTACAATGCTGTTTGGTTAAGATGTTTGGTTTCAGTTCCCTGGTTGCAGTCCTGCTGCTGCTGCCTCAGAGGAAGTCTGACGGCCAGCCGGGGGCAGTACATGGCTACCTGCTGCGGCACCGGGTACTGAGCCATGGAAGACCCAGATTCAAGACAAATAAGGACATGGACCTGTTGGACCAAGTCCAGAGGAGGCCACAAAGATGATCAGAGGTCTGTAGCACCTGTCCTGTGAAGACATGCTGAGAGGGTTGAGGTTGTTCAGCCTGGAGAAGAGAAGGCTCTGGGGAGACCTTATAGCCCCTTCCAGTACCTAAAGGGGCTACAGGAAAGATGGGGAGGGATTCTTTTATCAGGGAGTGGAGCAATAGGATGAAGGGGTACGGTTTTAAACTGAAAGAGGGATGATTTAGATTAGACATTAGGAAGAAATTCTTTACTGTGAGGGTGGTGAGACGTGAACAGGTTGCCCAGAGAAGCTGTGGATGCCCCATCCCTGGAGGTGTTCAAGGCCAGGCTGGATGAGGCTTTGAGTAATCTGGTCTAGTGGGAGGTGTTCCTACCCATGGCAGAGGGTTGGAACTAGATGATCTTTAAGGTCCCTTCCAACTCCAACTATCCTATGATTCTATGATAATCTCCAGAGCCACAACTGTTTGCTTTCAGGACTTGTTAGTAGGGCAACAACAGTATACTGGGTAGACAGCATAGGAACTGCAATGTATAGATTTTCTGCTCAGAGGTATGTGTGACCTTTGGGAAATATCCAATTTAATACAGCTTTCACATACCCAGCATGATTAATTTTGAAAATCAAAGCATTGTCATCCATATATGGAAACCAACTAAAAAAAGACATCAAGCATTGACAACTGAGAGCAGTTACTGCTTTACAGGACATACTGCTTTCTGGGAATACATATTCTGAAGCTCAAAATAATTGGGGAAATGTTGATGGAATCAATCTGTGCTAATGAGTAAAATGAGATGGTCTTAAGAAACATAAGAAAAAAGTATGAAACATTACCTCAGACATGGCTAGCAGCATAAATAAAATGGAGAGTATCAGCCCTGTTCTACAGTAAGTCTCTTTGAACCAATACATAAATCAAATCTGAAGTTCGAGATGTCTCTGGAAATTCTACATGAAGTTAATTTCTGTTCTTTTATCACAATCTGCATATTCATTTTAGCCACCTTTTTATTTTAGCAAGCATCTTTAGCATCTGTTGCAAGAAGCCTTTCTATGAGGACACATCCTAGGCATGCACACCTGCTCTGCTCTGATCTCCTGTACCAGTCCCCTTCTCCAGGCCTAGCAATCTGAGGGGCATTAGCCTTCCTAGTAGCTGCAGACTGAAAGTCACTAACAGTCAGGGTCTCACAGCTGCATCCCCATTCTCTTGACCTCACAACATCCAAACACTTTTTAGCAGCATACTAAATCTTATTTCTCACTTCACTCCTGTTCCCCTCTCATGTAACACAGATTTTCCCTGACACCACACAACTCTGCAGGTCAGGAGGGCCTGGGGTCCGAGATTCACTGCTATGTTCTTCTGAAATTACTTTTACATATACTTACACAAGTACAAGAGAAATAATATGTCAGCCTAACACTCTCATCTTCACACTCTCTCCATCAGAAAAAAAAAGGTCAAGCCATTTCACAACTCAGATGATGAGTACTTCCAAAATAATTGATAACACATGAAGTATTTGCGTAATATTGGTGTGCTCTTGTGCCTATTGTGTTATCCATCTTAGATAAAAGCCAAGATTTTTGAGATTTATTGTGGGAAGGGTGAAAATTGACAAGTTAATCCTTGTTTCCATTTATTGCTTTTGTTTGGGGTTTGAAAAATATCTTCATCTTTTGATCTGAGGTTTTGGACTGTTTTACTTCTTGGGTAAAGAATGTCTGCAACTACATGAGTATGTGAGTATGAACCCACAACCCTGCCCTTCTCACATAACACCAACCCAACTGTGAGCAAGAATGCAAAGCATCCAAAGCAAAAACAAATAATTGATTTTAACCCGGCAAAGCAGTTTTTAATGTAGACACACCGGATGACAGTTCAGCTTTTTCAGAAAAGGCAGTGAGCCTGATTTCACTGCAACTCAAAGTGAAAACTCCCCATCTGTCCTCAAATGACCTCAGCTCAAGAGACAGAGATAGTACATCACGTTAAGCTTTAGTGTACCTAATTGCTTCTCAAACAACACCTGTAGTTAGTTGATCTCTTCACCAAGATCAATTCTATCCCCTATAAATTTACTTATCCTGTTTCTCTCTTCTCTATTCGTTTCAGGATCACAAGAATTCAGGGGTGTAAAGGCCACGATTAATTAAAACTGTATCCTATTCCCACTGAAGTAAATAGCAAGACTCCCAATCCCTTTAAGAAGGGGTCCCTGAAGAACTCATACTGGTATATACTGTACTGGCATTAAATACATTTTAGTGTGCTCTAGTATTTAGTGTGTACCAAAGTAACTTACACTTTTCACAGACAGATTCTCAAGCACTTAATATTCGTTAGCCAGCGCTGTTACTTCAGCCTGTTCCCCAGCTCACTTCTCCCCTCTGCCAACAGCTAGGATTTGACAATGAATGTGAGTCCTAATTTTGGAGGCATAAATAGGAGCCAAGTAATGCTTAAGTTTTATGTACTTGGGTATTTTTGCTCCACATCTCTAATGGTAAGATTCAGACCTCTCTGTTAAAACATCTAGCTTGAAACGAATCTGGTACTTCTTTTTCATTTCCTGTACTGAAGAGTTGTGCAGCGCAGCCAGGTTCCATGCTGTTCGATAGGCAGTTTGAGGTAGCTGCAGTTCAATAGAGAATGAAATAGTTCCTATATAAACTTTTCATAGCACACTCAGGATGGAGTGGGAAGTGCTGCAGAAGCATCAAACAAGAAAAGTGAGGTCTTGGGCCAGTTTTTTCATTAGTTAAATTAAAGGACATTATGTAGAAGTATTTATAGTTATGGCTGCATAACTACCTCATAAACTAATAGACAACAGTCATCAACTAATCAATCTTCACAAAGTTCTTCCCAGAAAAAGGCAGATTTGATTGTAAGTATGGTTATTTAGTTAACAAAAATTATTCTTGGAGAGACATGTGCAGCTCCAAGTGATGATATGTTCCAGAAAGCTGTGTTTCGGTATCTGAGATCATGTTTTCAATTCTGTGCTATTAGAAAATATTTCCTTGCTTTGAATGCTGTACTATATATTCACATGAGCTAAATCTCACAAAATCTTTGCTTTTAAATCTAGCCACACAGTGGCATCCTTTCAAAAATGGTCCAATGACAGCATTAAAAAACATTAGAGGATGTTTACAATCACAACTGATTATCCACTAAGTTTAACTTTACCATTTATATTAATGCAAACCAGCTGTAAAATCATGCAACCAAATCCTACCAGTAGCCCTTTTCACTCACTTCACACTATGTAAATTACTATAACCAAGTCTAAATTTAAAAAAAAAAAAGGTTATTTTGAGCTTCAGCAAATGTGCTAAATTTCTGGAAATAAAAAACATGCTGCTATTTTGTTTGAAAGACTTAGTTTATAAATTATGGATTATTTTCACAAGCAAGAGGAAAAAACTGCAGATTTTTTTCTGAATTCAAAGACCATTCAGCCTAGAGTCTTTTTTATTTTACAATCATAAATCACTGAAAGATTCAATTGATCATAATGGTCAAAGCCTACAGAGACTTAAGAACTTGCAACAGTTTTTCCCACCGTGATTTTTCTTCTTAATTCAAAGTCAGACATTTTTTAGAGATATTTGCACCGATGAGTCCCTGCTGAAGAGACTGGGCTCTTCCCATGACATCAGCTTATAACAAGCTCCCAATTTCTTTACAGTCAGCATGTATTGGGAATTATTTACCCCATCTAAATGATGTTCATGATGAGATCACTCTTTATTAAGAGAAAGATATCATAACTACCATGCTTGTGATGATCACAGCTTATATTAATACATAGAGTGCCTAAGAAAATGTAATCACTATGTTACTTTTCAAGCAAGAAGTTAAGCAAACCCTAGAGAAATTGAAGAGCAGAGAAACTCTTAGCAACTGCAAAACTGCATTTGAATACTAAATGTTGAAAATTTGAGGTCTTTTTTCTGGCCTCGCAACCAAGTAACTTAAGACAGATTTTATGCTGTAAAATTCCAGCTCTGCTGCCCTAGAAATCAAAAAAGATCCTGACCCATTTCTGCAAAAACTTGTCAAAAGCCAGTCTGCCCCTTCTAACAGCATAACTGTTATTTTCACTAATTGCCAACTGAGAGAGAATCCCCAAAGAAATTTGGCAATTAGGCTTGGGAGACCTCAGAATGATGTAATGTTTGACATGAAGCTTTTGACTTAAAACAGGTAGTCGAACAAGTTGAATGTTATAGATCAAAGGGTTTTCATTTCTGACAAAGCTTCAGGTGTCATAGACGCAAGCTTTACAATTTGAAGGTTTGATTACTGCATAGGAGATGCCAAAATCAGGGAGGAAATGAGAAAATTCAACATAACCCCTTCAAAACGAGCTTTTAAGTAAGTTAAAATAGACCAATGTGCTCTTTTTTACATCTTAAATTTTGCCCTATAAATGAACTACTTTGGATGTTTATATCTCTTTTCTCCATTATAAAATCTCACTAACTCCTCACTGGAAACACATAATCTTCCACTATCTATCTTGTATAAAATTAATTTTCCCAAAATAATAACAAATAAAATAGGGTAAAAACAAGCTTAAGGCAGTGATGGGACTCTTTTATGAAGTGAATAGGTGCTCTCTGTGCCAATACAGTCTGTTTAATCACAGTCTAACATTTTAATTATGTATATAGCTAAGCAGACTTGCTTGCATTGGCTTAATTATTCTCCATGATAATATGAACAAAGGGCCTCTGTTAAAGTAATCAACAAAAATTTTAGCTGGCTGAGTTTCCTCAAATGTTCCAAGAGCAATGAAAGATCTGATCATTAAGCATTTACTGCCCCTGAGAGCTATTTTAAACCTGTTCCCTTCATATCACAGCTGGCCCTTTGAGTAGCCTCAAATTCTTTTTATCTGAAAGCCCTAGTGAGGCAGAACAAAAGAACGTTTCTCGTTTGGAGTGAGCTGTCTGTGTCATCTGTATGATGTTCACTAGCAGGAGATGTCTATCTTAATGAGCTTTTGGTCAGGAGCAGCACTGCCACTTTCTAACTTTTGTCCAGTTCACAGGACTCCTGATGCAGGGTGCACTGGATGTGTTAGAATTGTAAATGAGCCCCAGCAACTGCACATTGCAAAAGGATCCCACAATAACAATTAAGCAATAGTCTCTGCTGTTGTGGGCCTCCCCTGCCAGATAATTGACCACGACGGGAGCTATGCAGAGAACCCACGCTGAAGGCAAGGACACATAACAGAAGTGAAGGTTCATTATCTTGCAATGAAAGGGAAGTTAGCACCAATGGGAACTGGGTTTCAAAGGACCAAAGGGTTAAAGCTTTCACATTTTGGAGGCATTTACCATTAATTTCGTCTTTGCCCAACAGAAGCCAGTGGTCTGAAATACAGTCCATTTTAGTGGGCCCTGGGAATCAGATCAGTGGTAGCCATGTAAGCACTCCACAACTACCCATGTATGCAGTAGAAGAGAGTCCAAGCATGCTAGAAAGTTGTACAGAATGTGTGTCTTTATTAAAAAGCTCCAAAAGCTTTCCATGTAAAATCTGAAAGCTTGGGGAGAAAACCAACAGCCAACATATCACAACAAGGGAGGATCTCTCTGGTACCCTGCAAGAATTGAAGTCCAAGTATGTCACGGTTTAATCCCAGCCGGCAACCAAGCACCACGCAGCTGCTCACTCACTCCCCCCATGGCAGGATGGGGAAGAGAATCAGAAGGGTAAAAGTGAGAAAACTCGTAAGTTTAGATGAAGACAGCTTAATCAGTAAAGCAAAAGCCACACATGCAAGCAAAGGAAAACAAGGAATTCGTTCACTACTTCCCATCATCAAGCAGGTGTTCAGCCATTCCCAGGAAAGCAGGGCTCCATCACACGTAATGGTTACTCGGGAAGACAAACACCATGATTCTGAACGTCCCCCGCTTTCTTCTTCTTCACCCAGCTTTATTGCTGAGCATGACGTCATATGGGATGGAATATCCCTTTGGTCAGTTGGGGTCAGCCGTTACGGCTGTGTCCCCTCCAACAGAGATAGAGGGGAAGAGAACTACGGGATCATCCAGTACCATGGTAGGCACCTACATAATTTCTGTGTTGAGTTGTTTTTCAAATAGCCATTTCTCAATAGGTATTCTTCCTGAACAAAATATGTGAAAATATTGGTGATAAACCCAGCAAGAAAGAATTCAGGAAGTTCTAAAAACCTATTAACTTATTATAAGAGTGGCAGATTTAAGAAGGGAGTGGGGTAGTGAAAGGAAATAGAGAGGTCTAGTGTAGTTTCAGGCAGCCCAGGGAGTATACGTTTCATCCCTGAGATGGAGCAGAAGCTGTAGCACTATATAATGCTCATGTCATCACCACAGCTAGTTCAGTCTCACATCCAGCATGTACCAGTGTGATACTCCTCCTACTCAGTACAGTCTTTACTCCTGAAGCCACACTCCTGCTTTGCACTCAGCCTTCTGCGTCCTGCTCTGCCCAGCTGTCTCAGCCCCATACCGTTCACCCTCATTCTCTTCCCTGCCCCTATCACTTCTGCTAACAGGCCTTACAATTTTCCTTAGGCTTCTCAGTCCTTCTTGCCTTTCAGTTCCTCTGCCCCTCAGACTGCAAAGCACATTCCTTCTCAAACATCTTATTTATGTACTTGATCATATCAGCAAAAGGGCAGTGATGATAGATGACCATTTTGAATAAACTTGTGCCAAAAAGAAAAAGCATTGCTGAGGGGACAAAGAGCATTGTCACACTTTATAGTGGTAAAGCAGTAGTCCCATTAGCCTAATTTGTTCTATGTGACAGTTGAATTGTTAACACACCACATCATTAAACAAGACAATAACAAATATGTATTTTTCAATTCACACTCATTAATAAAGTCAAACCCATTCTAGAACTGACTATTCCCAGGACCCTACTTCTCTCATCTACATTCCAGTCCAGTCCCTGAAGCTTTTCCCTTACCTCATTTGCATTATTGCTCATTATTTTTCTCTAAAGGCTACTGAAGAACAGTGGGTTTTTTCTGTCATCTTATTGGCAAGGGTTGCTGTTAAAAAGTTAGCTTGAAGAATAAAAGGAGAAATAAAATGAGGCAAAACAATGACTGAAACTCCTACAATGCACCTGTGGTTTTAGAGCTGGACGTTTGTGAGTGGTTGTTCTGCTTTTCTCAAATCTACCCTTCTGAGACACAGACATTCACTCCTGAGAGATGGTGAGAAGGAAGGAGGGAGGAAAGAGAACTTTTACAGTTGTGCATGTGGCAAAGATAAGGAAAAGATCAACAATGGAAAAGAAAGAGTGAAGAAACCACCACACCAGTCTTCTCTTGTCTCTTGCTGAACAACTACAGTTGACTGACTTTGTGAATTCTTCACCAGTTTCCTGTGCAGCACCCCACTGTTTGTTTGCATGCAAGACTTTCTGCTGTGGTCTTGGCTCCCACGTTTGGCATGTTTCCTCTGCAGGGTGAACCTTACTTCCAGACATACTTCCTCCACCACAACCATTAGAGTGGACTACAAAATATTCACAGCCACACGCCTGGTCACAGCACAAAAATGACTCCCTTAAATTGTTCACAAATGTCAACATCTATGGCATAGTAACAGCATGATGTCCTTGAGGAAAAGGCATATAGCAGGTATCTACCAGTCCTACTTACAAGAGCTATTCTGGGCCAAACCCCAGCTTTTACAGCTCAAGTTTCACTGTCATTGAGCAGATCATCCCCAGCACATGCTGAAACAAACAAACAAGACATCTCAAACTTCATTATGGTTTTACTCCAAAAATGCAAATCCCATAACATACCTGGATCATCAGATTTCATTCTGGGAGGTCTGAAAATATCTGCAAAGCCCTGAAAACATCAAAACCTCACCAGAAACTGCACGGAGAAATATTTTCTCATATGTACATTTCTCTGGCCTGCAAATTCCAAAAACTTGCAAACTCAAGAGTTTTCTTCCTAAAGTTATTTTGATCCAATTCACATTCATGTCTTAATCCTGCCATCTAAAAACATAGCTCTGTATCAGATATGTTCTGATCTTCATTTGGAACCATTTATAGAATAAATGACCTTTGATTTGGGGGGAAAACAACCCCAACTCTCTGTAGCACAGATTTACCTCAATACGCAGCAAAAGTCAGGAGGAAGTTCCCCGGGAAAACAGGTGTGAATGTGATATAAGCGTTATCACCAGGTGAAGTTACCACCTGGAACTAGCTACACCCCAAGTACTTAGCAAATCCTTGCTTTTCTCCTTCTTTGATATAGTGAATAGCAGCAAATTAAAAACTGGTCAAAAAAAAACCTTTTCTGCCAGCAGTCTTTGAAAAAACTGCTGCAGGAGACCACACACAGGAGCCCAGAGTGTTAAAAATAGATTAGAAACTTATAGGAATATGATGATCAATAATTGAAACCTTAATAATTTCACTGTTATAATGGGACAGCAAGAAAAGCAAATCAGAGCTGATTTCTGGCAGTATGCAGTGTTAGCATTCTGGCATCATTTTCCATACGCACATATCTACCAAAATAGAAACAACAACCATTAAAACACTTAAAAAAACTAAACTTGCTTTCACTAGAGATAATAACACTTCTACTCACCCTGAAAAAACAGCCTTTTATTTGTCAAGTCAAGAATAAAGGTCATGACAGTTTTCATGAAATGGGGACGATTTTCAGCCAGCCCTAGCAACAATGACAAATGACAGCTGAGAGACTTAAAGCCAATGTAGGAGGGAGACAGAGCTCTTGCACTATGAGGGATTCATGCTCTCCTGTATTTCATTTCTGTATTATTTCTATTTTATGTGTTTAGAAAAGAATTTATACACATAGATGTCCAGGCCTAAATTTATGCCTGTTTTCAGGCGAGTTATATTTCTGTCTCTCCCGCCTGCCCTTCCAGTCCTTTCTTATTAACTCCAGTCTGTCTGAGTTAACTTGTGAAAAAGCCTCAACTACAGTTTTCTGATAAGGAAAAAGTAACAAAATTTGTGAAAAATATTACATTCATCTTGCCTTTCTCCACTTCGTTTCCTTTTCCAAATGTTTTGGCTGGGATAGAGTTCATTTTCTCCATAGTAGCTGGGATGGGGCTACATTTTGGATTTGTGCTGAAATCAGTGCTGATAACACAGGGATGCTTTAGTTACTGCTGAGCAGGGCTTGAACAGAGACAAGGACTTTTCTGCTCCTCACACAGCCCCGACAGCGAGTGGGCTGGGGGGCACAAGGAGTTGGGAGGGGACACAGCTCTGAGAGGTGACCCCAGCTGACCAAAAGGATATACCATCCCATATGACGTTATGCTCAGCACTAAAGCTGGGGGAGACGTTGGGGGGGGGGCTGCTGCTTGGGGACTGGCTGGGCATTAGTTGGTTGGTGTTGAGCAATTGTTTTCATTTGCATCACTTGTCTGTTACGGGTTTGGTTTTTTTTCTCTGTTATTTTTTTCATTTTCCTTACAGTTTGCTGTTGTTGTTGTTGTTCAACTGTTTTTATCTCAGTCCTTGAGTTTTCTCACTTTTACAATTCTGATTCCCTCCCCCAGTCCACTGTATCTCTCTATATTTCACATGAAGAAAAAACACATAATGATTGTGAAAGCACAAATGGGGAAGAAGCAGGTCTGTCTGTCTCCAGTCTCCTACTGGAAATGCTTCTCAGCCCCTTCCTGTGCAAAGCTGGCACCTTGCAGCTAAAGGTGCAGCACCCAGGCTTACCATTACCTGTCTGCCAAATTTTCTTAGTCACTGTATGTTATTTATTGTCCCTGTCATTGTGATCCGTTCAAATGGCATTTCCCATACCCAGGTAATTTGCCTTTCACCTAAAAAAACCTCTGAGTAGGACAACTGTGTTGATGTTGCGAGCATGAGTCCACGCTAGTGAACTAAGTGAGGTTCAAGATGACTTGAGCTGCTGCCTTGTGTGTCGTGCTTCCAGCCAAATGGAAGGTGGGCAGCAATGACCCAAAAGAGCCAATTATTAAGGAAGCCAGCCACATTTTGAAGATTTGAACACATTTCCTAGTGAAAAATCTGGCACACTCAAAGAATAAATACATCTGCAGCACTAATATTCAACTTCCTATTTGCACTAGTAGCAGCTTTCGCAGGGATAATTTAATTCTTCTGTTTCATCTAGCATTGAGGCTTGTAAACTCCTTTGAGGATCCCTACCAGGAATTCATCAACATGAAGGATATGTACTGGGAAGATCATAATCAAGTCAATCAAGGGGAGAAATTCAAAAGCTTTGCCACTAAAGGAATCAAACATAAAAGCCTCCCTGGGGGGGAAGAGGTTTATGTACCATGCCTGGCCTATGTTAAGAAAATTAAAACTCGTTTCACAACATAAAAGAGCCAAAGTGTCAAGTCACTAAAACCAGTTTCCAGTACAGATGCCCTTTTCCAGACTGGTTTATGAGGGAAATACAGATTTATAATACATTTAAAGAAACACAACTGACAAAAACATAACTAAGGGATATATACAAGGAAGACAGCTCAGAACATAAATTAAACAAGGACAATTTAAATGCAATTAAGCAGCCGTCCATGTTGCTATAACTAAGGATACTTCTGTTTATACAGACGGCAAACTTCTTACTTTTTCAAAGGAAATGTTTGCAGAGCAGACACCTCTAAGGAACCTGGCCTAACTTAAAAGACGCAAGAGTTGAGGTTTGCTCTTATTATTTCCCAGAGTCTATTCAGATGGGAGGGTGCAAGGCATGAGAAAGGGAATCCAGGGTACCACTGGGCTGTGTGTATCAATGAATGGAAAATGTACTTGGGTTTGCTGCTTTTTTACTTCTGTTGGAATAGGCAATTCTCCTCTTCCCTCCCCTTGTCTGGTTCAGTAATTCTGTTTTGAAAGCCTGCATATTTAAGGTGAAGCATGTTTTAAATACATTCAGAGCAGGATGGAAAGAAATCAGTTTTGTGAAGAAGGCTGTCAATGTAACATCCAGAAAAGAATGGGATCTAAACCGATTGTTACAGGGTGGGTATCAAAAAAAAAGGTACCCTCTTCCTTGCATGCAAAAAGGGTGATCTACTAGTTCCTTTCCAAAACTGTCCTTCTTCTCATTTGAAACTGTGTCATATAGAGGACTGAATAGAAATAGAAAATTTAGCTGAACAGAAAAATGGGGCTCTTTAAACTCAATGAAGTGAAATGATCTCTAACTTTATGTTAGCAGTGTTTTGGGAAATGCAGCTACATAACTGAGTAAACATTTTGTTGCCTCCAAGAAGAGCCATAAAGAATCTGGTGGAGATTTTTCAAAGCTGCCTTAGGGGATGGATGTCTAATCCCCGTTAAAATTAACAGAAACTGCCTCCTCAAACCCAGTCAATGGCTTTGAAGAATCAGCTCCGTGGGGGTAATATGTAGTATCAAAGGGTAGGGATGAGTTGTTAACTGCATCACATGGGAGTTACTAGTTTGTTTGTTTCTTTCTTTCTTTGAATAAAAAGGA
>NW_015090995.1:12042009-12098097 GCF_001431845.1 Calidris pugnax | reverse complement strand
CACCGGGGGAGGAAGGGGAGAAATAAAAAACAAAAAAAAAAAAAAAGAAAGATTGAAAGTGCCCTGAAAATGAGGGGGGGGGGGGGGGGGGAGGGAGAAGACAACAACAATAATAGAGAGTAGTAAAATAATAATAATAATAGAGACAGATTTTTCCCAATGGGCTTTAAATGCTTAAAACACTGTGGAAGGTTTTATAATGGTAACTGGAATTGTCTGACCGAACTCAAGACTCAGATCTTTTCTGGCATGATGATACAATTTAGCAAATCATTATTGGCTGGAACAGAGTTATTTATTGTGACGTTTGCCAATTTTCTCATTTTATTCTCTTAAGGTTAAAAAGAACATTTTAGATATCCACTAAGAAAGAAAAAAATTAATTAAAATGTTATGAATGTAAATGGTGAGAACTTTCAACTATCCAAATGACAGCCCTTTTTAAGGTTGAAAATTTTTTGGCACATTAATAATCCTTTACACTTTGAATGTTTATGAACTGCTGTTCTTATTAAGTATTGGTAAAATCCAATAAAACTCAGAGAGAACGACTTAAAAATTGATAAAAGGAAAATATCTAATGCAGAACAAGAATCTCTAGAACTCATAGACACAGGAAATAATTGAGAAAAAGCTTAATTGGACTCACTGAAATATTAAATCATTACATGAATAGAAGTATTCATGGGTCCATAAGACTGGATCAACAGTTCATCTTTAGGAATTTGTCATCATTAATGTAGGAGGGAATCCCAAAAAATACATTGTGTATGGGTAACACATGGTGTTTTCCCAGTCTTGTCTAAGATAAAAATTCTTCTTTCATACTTTTAACCTCTTGATGACAACTGAGGCTCAGGAAGATAACGCAGTTTGTCCAAGGTCAGCAGCAGAGTCAAGAGCTGGCCCTTGCTCCCCACATCAGGAACTGCCTGTTCCACATCCATGACTAGAACAGGTACTAGAACAGATTACCCACCGCTCGGCGGTAACACAGCTCTCTTGTGCCCTGTGGTGCAGGGGCCAGGCACACTCACTCCCTGAACCCACCTGCAGCAGTGTTGGGCAACACTAAGAACGATGGGCCAGCTGATGCAGTCAGCTCTCTCAGCCCCACTGCCATTTTTATAATCTTAAAATCACATGCTCTTCTTTCTTTTACAGGAAACAAACTCTTCCCTAGAAAAGACCCCCACAACAAAAGATAAAATGGATTGTTTTGAGAATCAATGAGGCTGATTATGTACAAGGTATTTTTCCTTTAGCCTCCTTCAATATTTGGAGGTGGTATTTGTTGCAATGCAGAAAAATACATGAGTTGAAAGGAGAGCTTTGACAGTGCTAAGTTTCCCTTTCAATTAACCAGCTCCAGCCTTCTCAGACAACCCATACTTGGTAGGAGCATTTCGCTCAGCTTTTCTCCTGACCTCTGGCTTAAGGGTTTTATTTCTACAGAGTAGAAAGAGAGTGAGTCTGTACTTAGGTGCCAAATTGGGGTAAAAGTCACCACAAAAGCATGAATAATGCTCAATGTTACCAGGAGTAAATTAAGTCTAACTATACAAGCCATGGCAAACAGAGTAAACTCACACTGTAAGGTGGACTTTCACACAGAAGGCAGCTATAAATTGAGTGTGGCCTGCAAATCAATCAGCCCCCTGCCTCTACCTAATGAGACCCTTTTCTTTATTGCATTTTTATAGACTTATAAAACCAGCATAGGATGGTTTATATGGGCTGTCTGTCTACCCTGTCCATCTGTCACTATGCTATTGGTGTTCACCCCCGTAGACCAGGATAGTACTTGGCAGGGGTTGGAACTTAAAAGAATATAGAGGTTATTGACTTTTAAAAAATTAACAAAACAACAACAGACGTACAACCTCCTCCCCACTAAAACACTGAATTCCAACAATACCAGTTTGTAAAAAGGACTGTAAAATCAAAATGAGTCAACGGGAAAACTTCTCTACAAATGCAGCACAACACTTGCACGGCACAGCACAAACAGCCTTTGAGTGAGTATGCATGTGAATGTCAGTCCTAATTCACGTTAAAAACACAGACAATTTATCAGAACTCTAAATGTAACATTACTTAAAAAAAAACCAAACAAGTTATGTCTATTTGGGTAGAATTATTTCAAAGTTCTAGGATAATGACTTCATTTAACATGCACTACACAAAAGACATTTTTGGAGCTATTCCCATAGAATCAAAGCTTTCCTGTTCACGTAACTCATTTTTGTGATTCTTTATTTTGTCAGTGTTGCTGTAAACAATGTGCTGCCCATGGCAGGGAGGGGAGAGGAGAGATTGTTTAAGGAAAAATAGTCATCCCTCCACAGAATTTTGTAGTTACATTTACCAGCTGCATAAGTGTTCTGATAAACTGCCAAAAAGGGTCACTATAAAGCAACACTCCTTTAAAGTTTTAATCCCTATTAAAGGAAATTATCTGGACTCTCTCCAGAAACATTTTTGCGGGGAGAAAGGGGCAAAAGCTTCCGCAGAAGATCAAATGTTGTTGATTATAAATTCATTACCAGCATAGCTGCTAACTTCAGTAAATTAACAAGGAACTTTTATTACATCCAATCAAGCTCTTGTTAAAGATAACAAGTTCTTTTCATTCCTTGTATTTGTATAACAGTCACTTTTCTGGAACTCATCAAAGCTTGATGCAAATCCATGCCAAAGTACCACTCTCTCTTTTAACAGCTTAAAAAAAAAAAAAAGAAACCTGATGATCGCAGTGAACAAACAGTGATTATGTTAAAATATTCCAAGATAAAAGATTTGGAATTATAGAGAAATTTGCCTCAGTATCAGCAAAGAGACTGATACTCCACAGCAGAAACGTCCTAAAATGATGAGTTTTTCACACTTGTTTTTTATTGTTTTGTTTGTACAGAAAAAGCTTAGCTAAACAGCCTCTTTATGAAATCTGATAGTGTAACAAAGATCCATTATGGTTTCACTTTAGAGTAGGCTTTCACTCAAATATTAATTGCTAAAAAGCTATTTTACATAATCAGTTTAACCATATGATTATGTTAAGAATCTTTTCTTTATCAAATAATCAGAAGTGGGAGGGAAGAATGTTTTGCTTTGAAGCTTCTCACTAATAATACATTTTACAGCGAGTTAAGGATTTTCTAAAAAAAATAACTACTTCAAAAGCAAATATCTTGGTGACAGGCTCTTGCACTGACATCCCTTTCTTACATGCCATGATCTAAATACGCATTTTTCATCCATTTTATTTGTCTGTTGTCCAAGTTTACTAGTGATGAAAGAAACCTTTCTGGAAAATATTTAAGAAAGTTCCAGTGCCCACTGAAATCAGTGTCTAGACTGAGTTAGTCTAATATGAGAATTTTTCATATAAAACTTAAAAGTATCCCTACAATAAAGTATGAAAAAAGCATACACAATCGATGAATTCATCACTTAATAAAAGGCAATGCAAAAAAAAGTTTTTCTCAGACACACCCCTCAAGCAGTACTGAAAGAAAATAAAACCTAATGGATAATGAGCGCCTTTTTAGGTAGGTCAAATAAAAATCATTCTATGTACAGTAAGATATTTCCACAATTTCAAATTTTTTTCTACAGTCAATCAGTAGCTTATTGATTATTACTGAGATTACTTGAAGCCCTTTGTTCCAACAAGCTGTTTAAGCAGAAGCTTTTACTGAAAGTGCAGTTCTTTTGTTTATTTCTTTTCTGTGTCTGTGGGCCAAAATGAAATACACATGCACAAAGAAGCTGAACATGAAGATGGTCATTTCTTCTCCTCCCAGTAGGACACAAGTTGTATCTGGGCAGCCTTCCACTGTCTGTTGTCCCGGCATAGAAATGTTTGAAAATCCTCTGTAGAGGCACAGTCCAAAAGTCAAGAGGTGAAGCTGAGAGAGCAGCCACCTGCAGACTTTTTATATCTGCATAATATCAAATACGTTCAACTTAAAATGTTCTTGGACAGCTCTAGCATCCTGTAATTATCGTGTAATGCATCCCTCCTCCCTGAAGCACTCTAAGGTTCATTGGCTCTGGTTAGATAAAAGCAGTCATTCTTAATAAGACTAACGTTATGTAATGAGCTGACAGAAGGCCTACAGAGCAGTACTGTGGTTCGAAGCACATGCACTCATTTGCCTCAGGAGACTCAGTGCTGAATGCTGCCACTGATTTTCTGTGGAGCCTCAAGCAAGTCTCTTCATCTTCGTGACATCTCCTTTGTGCTCTGCAGACTGAGAAGGAAAGAGCTCTTGGGTACTCCAGCTGGTTTGGGGCTGGTTCAGGGCTGGTTCGGCCCTTGCTCTTAGCCTAGGTCTCTCAGATGTCTCAGAAGATGAACAGAGCAGCTTTTTCCTTGGAGTCACTCTAGTGAGTGAGTAGTTACAGCATTGGCCATGCTGTGTTTGCTCTTCTGGCCAGTCCTGGTCCTCTGCAGAGGCTGTTGGTGCCCACTCCTGAATAAGACAAGCTGTATACTTGGGCAATAACAAGTACTGTGGTAATTCACCTTTGTACAGGAGAAGAGAAAAGCCCTGGGCACAATGTGAGGCTTAAGAGGTGAAAACAGGTGTCTCACATACACTGAAGTGTCCCATGTGTTTCATTGAAGATGGAAACCTAAGTAAAGTTGAACTGAACTATGTTGTACTGGCATTTCTGGAAGACAAGCAGATCCTTGCAGAACCGTGACACAACATGCTACCCTGTTACCACAGCACTGATTCTTTCCTACAACCTAGAGATTTTCTGAGAAACACAGCAAGGCAATGCTTGGATTTAAAAAGAGATATCCTCCCTACCCAAGGATGCATGGTCACAATGAGATCTAGGAAGAAGGAAAAAGAAAACAAGATAACTAACCTAAGAAAATATGATGGAGCTTAAAAAGAAGTTGTCCAGAAAAGTTGAGGGATTGATGATGGAAAAGGAATCATAGAAAAAGAAGACAAGTGGACTGTGTTCATAAAAAATCTTTTTTTAAGGGCCATAATGATAAATTTGCCTTGTGTGCCAGAAACTGCCATAAGTTAGCTATGGTTCGTCTTTAATCTGTGTTTAAACAAACCTGCTATCATCTAAGTTTGATGGTACGTGATCTATAACGCCAAGAAAATTCAGTCAGCTTTCCCTTTAGAAGCAGACTCTTGCTCTTGCAGCAGTCAAGGCTGACAGGCATGTTCCTTGGGTTGGGGACTGTTTCATTGTTTAAAGCAAGCAAAATGTCAGGAAAGAAATACTGCCAAGTACGTTAAAAATATACTGAAGATTTTTCTCACAGCAGTGGGCAGAAACACTAGCAAAACCTATGCAACTCCCCAAACAAAACACAACATGAAGATTTGTTTCCTGTATTAAAAACTTAAAAAGTAACAGTCTATGAGCAGAAAATACAAAATAATTAGTTATACAATAAGATAGGTAATAACACCCATACATACATTTCCTCCTTTGAACCACAGATTTATTGGCTGACGCAGGATACATAAGTATTCTAAACCTTGTACAAGTCAGAAACAATAACCTCTGCCATTGATATTTATCATGTGTTCAAATGCTGACTGGTATTTGAACATCTAAAACTAAAAAATTACTTTACCAGTTAAGGAAAAAGGTTTCCTTCTGGTACCAACAGCAATTACACATCATTAAATATAAGCTAAATCCCCTGTGTTCATTTTTTTTCTCCTTTCTTTGTATGCTTTGTTTCTGCACTTGCCTTTCATCCCGTTAAATTCATTGGCCAAATTAGTCACTGTTATCTGTTTTAAGAATCATTTCATAATTAACCAAACGGAAAAAAAAATCAGGTTGTTTCCAATTCCATAAAACCCAAATCTTATCCACCCACTCCAACATCTGCAGATGGTAAGCACAGTATGTCTCTTCATTAATATCAATAATGTTAGTTGTTAATATCTACATACAATAATTTCTACTGAAACTATTTGTATGGCCAAGTTCTGCACTCACCGCTCAGACAAACTAACTCTTGAACCAAAGAGAACTTAGCTAAATTAACGGCTACAAGGAAAGAGCTCTTATTTTGTGCTTGGCACTATGTGCACTGGAAGAATCCGGTAAGAAGTAACACTCTGTTATGGGGATATACGTCTTTGTATTCAGCAGCTGCAAGAAGGTGTCTCAGCTCTGTGAGTCAGCCCTGTTTCGGTAAGGCAACTACTGGTGGCAATGTATGAAGAGATTTTTTGTGGAGCCAACAAAAACAGGTTTTAGTAGGAACTGGTTACGTTCTGTTGCAGTTTGAGTGTCTCTTACCGTTTTAGAAGGGACATAATTAAGCAGTAATAAAGTGTGAGAGATATTAAGGACTGTCAGTCTCAAACATTTAAAAAATAAGTCAACTTCTCCTTTCCTAAAGAATAAGCCAAATCAAAATAGCATTTTTTATCGACCTTGGGCTTTTTTTAATAGATTTTAAGTCTTTGAGGTTTGTGTTTCTGAGCTTTTCTCACAACAAGGGGCTCAAGAATTTATTTTGAAAGCTAAGATGCTTGCAGAATCAAATTATTCTAGCAGCTGAGGCTTTAGGAAAAAAATACTAAAACCCATTAAAAAATTTTTAGTGCTCACTGTGCTATTTCTGTGTGTCCTACAGATTTAGAATCACCTTCTATGCCAGTGCAAGTCCAGAGGAAAGAAAAACTGTTTTCTGAAATATAGAATTTCTTTCTATAATGTTTATCATTCAGTTGTGTGTATTTCAGACTTCTGCAGGCATCATTTTTTATTTACAAATGCCATGATTACAGGTCCATGTTACTTCAGCTTTGCCTAGGTTATTTTCATAACGGGCAAGAATAGGAAGATGGTTGCCGTTGGGTCGGCTGTTTTAGAGACCTAGCTCCCTCCAGAAATGTTATTTTGAGGAATGCTGCTGCAACAGTTCCAGACAAAAGAGATAGAAGAAAATTTGGGTTTCTGTGACAAAAGGGTGGTGATCGCATACATTCATTGAAGGTCGAGCACACTGTATTTCATCAGTTGATGGTTATTCCCAGAATGTGCAATTAAAATACAGCTGTTCATTAGGAAAATACTACCCTTTTCTTGCATAAGTAAGGTGTGTCATGAGCAAATAAAGGGGTCATTTTTAGTCCAAAGCCAGTCTGTGAATAAACACTGGACAGAAGATTTCATATACAATTTGATAATCTGCAAGAAAGAGGCAAGACTTGAAGCAAGAGCAACGCTTTTGAAAGTTGAAAACACGACTTGAAGAAATTACTTTCAATAGTCAAAAAAATCAATACTAGCGACACTTACACTGACTTTAGTTAGTTAATGCATCAAAATTGCTAGGAATTTTTCTTCCCCAAAACAAATAACAACCCAAAAAGATATGCGGTCTCAAAAACAACTATGTATTCCATACTAAAAAAATTCACAGGGAAGATGTAAGGAACAGATTCTCACTTTCACACAGACTTCTGTTATTGCTGGAGCAGGTCAGAAGTCTTCCAAACTGCCAGTTATACTCACTCCTTGTTTAAGATCAGTTTTAATTATTGCAATATGAAAAAGACCTTTGTACAAATAAAGAGTGAATATATAGTATAGTTGCTGATCTGGTTGTTATCTAAAATAAGAAAAGTAAACTGCTTGCTGCTATACTTTTTATTCATATCCTTATTCATCACATTCCTCTAAGCTTTTGGACCTAGGGGAGAGGCAGCTCCATGTTTTCAGTCTGATACCATCAAACTCTCCGAGGCTGCTATATAATCAAAATTTCACAAAACCTGGTCATGCAGGATTCCCTGTTCATGGGACAAAAGTGACTGTTCTCCCAAGACCTGAGAATTTATCCGCAGTTAAATTTATTAAATTAATTATGTTAAATAATTAAATTTATCCATTTTCCACTCTGGGATCTTTCACTGAGGTGGCATGTGTGTTTTTGGGGCTCTTCATCAAAACTTCTTTTTACTTCGTAATTCAAACATGCATTGGTAAAAACTGCTGGAGTTGCATTCTACTTCGAGAAAAGGAAGATTGTTTTCTCATTTTCAGTTGCACAAGGAACAATGGCTGGAAATGTAGTTACTGAAGAGCGTTAAGGCTCAAAAAAATGAATACAATTGAAAGTGGTATGTTTTACTTACCACAGTAAAATGATACTCAGTCTTGGCCATTAGGAGATAAGGTCTGCTTGTTCATTAACTTAGAGAAAAGCCTTGTCCGAAGATTACACCAATGAATTAAAGCAATATGATCCCTCCAATGCGGTTTTAATTGCACAGGCACCAATGGAATAAAGGTGATTCTTACCTCTAGGGCATAATCTACCTTTATTCCAGTACCTGCATCTAAGCTATGACTAAGCATTACTGTAGAATTTTAATAAAAAATAACAAGTCAGACTAATCCATCCATACCTCTAAAAAATTACATGCACTCTTGCTTTCAGTTCATTCCCTCTCAAATATCAATATATAGAACAGCCACTTAAATTTTTATGATATATTAACCATACATATTATCTCCTCAGAGACATAGCTTGCCAAGGTGATCTTACATGTGTAAATTCCTAAATCAGAGGCCTTATTATGAATTATTAAAACTAAGAGAAAAAAATGCATTCAATTATTAGTTTTTCATTATTAAATTATTAAATTCTATTGTGCATCGTATTTATCACCAGACCAGGGAGTACATATGAAAAATACACACCAGGAACATACGAAAATATATGCCTTCATCTCTGAAAACATGCTTTTCCAATTCAGTTCCAAATCAAAACAGGTAATGGATAATGTCAATTCAATAAATCAAAAAACGAATAGCTAATGTGAGGAAATAATCCCTCCAAAATTACTTCTCTATCTGCCAATGTCTGTAGTCCTTAGATGCTATTACACCTCAGTAAGTTGGTGCGTGGTTGCAAAACTTGGCCAATGGCTCAGAGCGGACTTACTGACAAATCAGACTTTATGTGATGGTATTTATCCTAAATGTCACATGTAACATACATTTGCCATCAAGAAATATATGGGAAGCA
The DNA here is from genome assembly GCF_001431845.1 of Calidris pugnax. Lineage (NCBI taxonomy): Eukaryota > Metazoa > Chordata > Aves > Charadriiformes > Scolopacidae > Calidris > Calidris pugnax. Next base: position 12,089,054 of record NW_015090995.1, on the reverse strand, counting down.
GCTACTCTGAAGCTTTGAAGCATCATGCAGACCAGTTTCATTGCTTCTTCCTTTCATTAAGGTTTGCCAAGGCGGTGCCCTGGTTCCTATCTAAACTTCTCCATGGGCTATGGCATTAGCAAGAGGGATCCTGTTGATGCAAATAAAAAACTTCTCCATTTAAGACATTTGAAAAATGTCCATCTGAAAATCCACAAAGACATACATCCATCAGGCCCACTGTTATTTTGAATCAATCAATCAACCAGCTTTAATTCAACTACATGAGTCAAGATTTTTTACAGTATTAAGTTCACAAGCCAAAACTACAGGACATAAATAAAACTGCAGCATAAAATAACTGTAACCAATCATTCTGCTATACATAGGAAGAGACAGTACTACAGAGGGAGATTTAGAACTTCTTCATTAAACTTTGGTACTTAACATTTCAGATGTTAATGAACAGCATTTTAGAGAACAGAACATACACAGGAAGGGTAAACTTCCATTTCATTAATAACCCACTAGTTTCCCCTTAGAACTACCAAGTAACCATTCATTTCTACACAGTACATTTGTCAAGCAAGGGAAGAAGCCACCAGGGTGAGTGTTCTGAAATTTGCAACATCTAAAAAATTGTTCTTGAAGTCATGTTTAGAAAGAAGAGATTATTTAATACCCTCTCATATTCTGTGATTATCACAGCTCACACATTACAATTAAATCCATTTATAGGCATCAAAACAAAAATGTTCTGACTTTAGAAACTGCCAGCCACTTGCATCATACATTGACTTCAGTTTATTTTGCAGGCACTCATTTCAAATAGACACTTTCTTCAGGTGCACCCAACTTCAGTCAGCCAGAGCAGAACGTCTCCGCTTTTGAGTGCTCTTTAAAAGACAAATGTTGAAAAGGCATGTTTCTTCCGCCTTCGCAGTGAATGGATTCTTTGAGGAAATGGGTGTATTAACTGTGATACAGCTACCCTTTTTTTCAAATTCTTTCAGAAAGAGATCACTGCTTCTGGGACCCACAGGCCCACATATTATTCACAGACCACACACTGGGAGGAGATGCATTGACCTCAGGTCTGTTACATCACCATTAGTGTTACTCCACCCAGGATCTGAATAGTTCATTTGGATGAAGTTTCAGAAGTTATCAAGAGCAGCCTGCATAATAAGACACAAACGTGGGCTGATTCAGTTTTGAAAGTCTAAACAGTGTTCAAAGAGTCAAAGAGGCCAATATTTCCTTAGTAGTTGTTTTTGCTGGTTTTTTTTAATTCCTATTAGAGATTCCCTATTTTATTGCTCAGTCCAAAGGAAATGAGACAACACTTTCATCTGTACTCATTTATCTCATCTATCTTTTAGAGGAATCATACAAAAATCCCTTCTGGATGACATGGCCTCCTGAATCCTACAAGCTGGACATGAGGCTCTGCCTTACATGAGCAAAGAGCAGAGTCTCTAGAGCCAGAGAACAGGGCTCTCCTACTTCTTTTGTACAGCTGAAGCAACACAAAGCAAGTGAGAAATTACTAAGGATTCCTTCCCTTGACACAGGGTATCCTTTTGGTGGATGGATGACAGAGTAACCCGCTTTACACAACAAATGCATGTCCTTCCCAGAAGGGGCCTGTCGGGGGTTGTAAGCAACTAAATGGACTGGGAGCAGACAATGATAATGCAGAAAGTCTTTGAGCAGCAGAATGAAAGGCTGCAGCCCAACCTTGAATGTGTGCTAAATTAGACTAAAAACCAGAATCTTACTAAGATTGAGGGAACAGAAAGAGCTCTGGCTTCCATGTCTTTCCCTCTTCAGATGTACTGAGCATAAACCCAGCAAGGCTGAGAACTGTGCCTTTGGCTTTTCATCTCTCAGTCCATGAATTATCTCATCTGCCCATAAGACAAACGGCGGAAGTAACAGAGAGGGTTAATGGCTTCACTACCATTGACTGGTGTTAAAGCCAGGGCAGATGTGGGCTTTAATTAGAAAGCAGCTGCACATACATAAACCACAGCAATCTTAATCCAGAGAGTGACAGTGTGAATACAAACCTCTTGCAAAAGCGCATACCTTTAATCTGCATTTGCCTGTGTTTTTAGGGGGAAGGGGTTTCAGCAGAATTCTCTCCCAGAGCTTATAGGAGATAGAAGGGAAAAGTACATATATGTCTAAAAATCAGAAAAGGGCACTAAGAATGTAAACAGAAAAGAATAAAAATAACCACATAGATCAAGTTACTCAACACCAAAACAGAACAGTAAAGTTTTCCATTACCTTTCACAGAATAGAGCTCTCCCACTATGAGCAAGGCTCCAGCTGTTCTCTCGGCTTTCCCTTGGGCATTGATTATGCTGGACATCCTGTAAGCCTCCCCCCCTCCCCAAACTGACAATTATATATAGAATATCCCAGTCCTTTAGGAATTCATATACTAAGTTTGCTAGAAACACTGCAGAGAAGAAGATCATGAACATTATACATACTCTGATAATTTTTACCATGGTCCAGTGGGTAGAATGTGGAGGTTCCCTTGACAGGAAGCAGTGCTGCCAGACAAGTCAGGAGCTCCATACTCCCTTCGTATCTGCAGGCAGCAGCAAAACCCTACAAGCTGTTCCCTGACAATACTCCCAGCATAAAATGGAGGTTACTTAGGGACAGAAAGCCCACTAAGTCTGAAGTCCACAGGCTTGCTCATCCTATGTATAAAGATATGCCTGAGTACTCTAGATTGGCACTTCTCAGTATCAACTCAGCAGAGTGTTCATGTCCTGCCTCATCATATGGGCTGCATATGCAGTATAAATGGGTGCAATGCAGTTTGTGCTGTCAGCTCTAAGATTATAAATCTTTAATGTGATTTGAAAGTAGAGAAGAAGGTGGGGAAGGTGGGAATTTATGTATCTCAACATATATTCTAGTAAGCCAACTCCCTTTCTGTCTTGAAGGATTCTCACTATCCACTAACTTTCCCATTCCACCGCTGTAGATTATTTGTATGAGAAGCCCCTGGCCTTCAAAAAGAACAGAGAAACAGAGAAGATGACAATCCTATCAAGAATTACAGTGATTCCAGAAGCTTCCATAATACCACATTGTCTAGTGTAAATAGAGAACTTTGGGTGGCTTTGCAAATTGCACACCTCATGAACAAGATGAGAGAAGTTAGCTCTCCCCAGTACCCCCGTAACAGTTCTGACAAACCTGATGCCCACGCAAAGCACTGACCATTCTTCCCATGAAGTCAAAAGGCATAAACATCTTTAAAGATAGTTGTATTGGGTTTGTGTGCAATAGAGCCACTGCCAGTCAGCTCCAAGACAGACCCACTGCTGGCCGAGGCTGAGCCCATCAACAATGGTGGTAGCCTCTCTGGGATAACATAGATAAGAAGGGAGAAAAAAACGGCTGTGCAACAGCAACCGGGACAGAGGAGTGAGAATGTGTGAGAGGAACAACTCTGCTGACACAAAGGGCAGTGAAGAAGAAGGGGGAGGAGGTGGTCCAGGCACTGGAGTGGAGATTCCCCTGCAGCTCATGATGAAGACCATGGTGAGGCAGGCTGTCCCGCTGCAGCTCATGGAGGTCTGTGGTGGAGCAGAGATCCACCTGCAGCCCATGGAGGACCCGATGTTGGAGCAGGAGAATGTGCCTGGAAGGAGACTGTGACCCCATGCTGGAGCAGTCCGTTCCTGAAGGACTGCACCCTGTGGAAGGGACCCACACTGAAGCAGTTGATGAAGAACTGTAGCCCGTATGAAGACCCAATTTGGAGAAGTTCGTGGAGGACTGTCTCCCATGGGAGGGATCCAGGCTGGAACAGGGGAAGAGAGTGAGGAGGAAGGAGCAGCAGAGACAATGTGATGAACTGACCACAACCCCCATCCCCTGTCCCTCTGCACTGCTCTGGAGGAGCTGGAGAAATGAGGGGTGAAGTTGAGTCCAGGAAAAATGGGAGAGTGAGGGCAAGTTGTGTTTAAGATTTGGGTTTATTTCTCATTGCCCTTCTCTGATTTGATTGGCAATGCATTAAATTAATTTCCCCAAGTTGAGTCTGTTGTGCCCATCAGAGTAATTGCTGAGTGATGTCCCTTTCCTTATCTCGACCCATGAGCCTTCCATCATATTTTTCTGCCCCAGTCCTGCTGAGGAGGGAAGTGATAGAGCAGCTTGGTAGGCACCTGGCACCCAGCCAAGGTCAACACACCGCAGTGCTTTTTGGCACCTAAAAGGGGGAAATGGACCACTCCATCATTAGACAGCTACAGGTTTGAACCTGCTACCCCAGACCACTGAGGGTCCTCTGGGCCCTGCAGCCCTCTCTGCTACCAAAACCTTGCCATGCAAACCCAATACCATTGTAGAGCCAAACAGGGATGTCCCATAGGAATAGGCACTCAGCTATGACAAACCTCATCACTTTTTCCCCATTGAAAAATCATGGTGGGAATTCAACACTGAAAGAACAAGATGCTAGCAGAGCTGAAAAATCTCTGGTCTTCCATACATTTTCATGGTTGAGTGTATGAATGTGCACAGGGTGAATGTCCGCAAGGACAGTCAAAGAGAAAAAGGAAGTTGCAGGGGGAAATTTTGTATGAGATCCACACAATGTCTAGATAAAACTGCCTTATTTCTAAAGCCATATTGGAGTCCATGACAGGAGTAACCCTAGTATACATACACAGAGACAGCATGATCTTCAGGTGAGACATGAGAGCGGTCCAGAGTCTTGGATTCTGTTTAAATGCCACCAGTGATTCACTGCCAAAGGACAGATCACCGTTGACCTGGTTCAGCGGGAAGCTACTCAGGCACTGAAGCTGGCTGGGCAAGCTAGATGCCAAAGCAACAACATGGGTAAGAGGGGAAATAACTAGTAATAACTCTAATATTAGCTTATTTCATTTTTCAGCTCTAATAAAGTGTCTATATCAATATGTAGGCATACTAATGAGGGGTCTGATTTCCAGAACAATTGAGTCTCCAGCAATTTCTGTGGAAACTGCTATATAAAAATCAGGCTTCTTACAAGGGACTAAATATGCATTTGAATAGCTAAAGGTAGGCCACTCATCTTAACAATGATGTCTTGATAGTTTGGTTTACATAGAATGGCTGGGGATGACGTAAACCTGATCAGCAAACTGAAGTGGGATTACAACGTGCAGCCAGTATTAATTCTATAAATAAAAGCCAAGGTTGGTAACCTTTTATGTGGAGACTGTGCAGACTGAATATTAAGGAGAAAAACACCAGAAAAATCTGAGAGGTTTTCTTTACTGCAGCCAGTTGGGGAAATGGAAGCAGAGGAAAATAGACTAAGAAAAAAAAGGGAGAAGGAAAACAGTAGGTTAAACTTTCCTCTGATAGACTGATAGGCTGAAATAATTCAGGATGACAACATTTTAAAATTCCTGACAAACACTTGGACCTGTTAGTTTGAAAATTTTGTCCCGTGTCCTCATAACTGATGCAAGGCAAAGATTATTCTCCCAGAAGGCTGTAAGGTGTAAACCCCAGGCCAGGACATCAAATGGTTCCACTTTCTAACATCTTCCTTTAGGGACAGATTCAAAGAAATAAAAGACACTAACAAAGATGCTTTGCAATGATTGGAGTGACAGTTCAGCAAAGGAAGATAATGAGAGACTCCCCCCCGCAATGTTTACATTAAGCCATAAAAGCATTGTGGATCTATTGCTTTATCACAGCTTTCAAGGCAAATTCTACACACAGTTATCACAGGGTAAATCTGGAGTAAGGGTGCGGATTTCATGGATTTGGAACTCCTGGCAATTATTGTTTCTGAGATTAAAATTGAGCAGAAATCAACCTTTAGGTTGAGTGGAAACCAAGCCTCCCTAAAGGTAAATAAATCTGGAAATACTGATCACCTACATAGTCCTTATCTGGACCACTGCTTAATGAAGGTTATGATTCACCTTCCATTTCGTTTGTGGATATGTACCACATTTCCTTCATTCCCTGAACATCCATCCCAGTGATGGCTGCTGTGCACAGAAAAGTAACTAGTAAAGTATTCAATATATTGCAGCTTCTTCAATTCAACCTAACAGCAGGAAATAGCCATTTTGTGCATAGGTGCTTCAGGGACAAGTTGCCAGCACCTGATACAACACTGGTAGACTGTAGGAGCAGTGCAGGCATTACTGGCATAAAGTGAATAATTTGTGAGTGAACTGAACTACCTCCAAACGAAATCTTTTTACCCCAATCTTCAGCTATAAAATAATGTGCTGTGGTCATTTCCTAACATCTGTATTATGCTGCAGCTACTTTTTCATCTATCTTCTTTTTTACAAAGCACAATGAACTGGGGAGTGATGGGAAGGTCAGACTGGTTTTGGAAAATCCAAAAGCTCTTTCTGCAGCACAGTGATTAGGAGGACTGTGAGAAGGCCCAGTGGCAATGATATATAGATAAACATCTGCATTCCTTACATACCACAATCATTTTTGCTTCAAGTAGAACCTCAGACTTCCAATGCTAAGCAGATTGTCTATGTGTCAATTAGACACTCAATTCTCTTTCCCCATTTGGTGTCAGGTATCCATTTGATAATTTGCTTTTGCATTATGAAGAGCCATGACTGACTCGGTGATCCTTTCTTCAGATTTGTCAAAGCTCTCTTGCACTCTGAGCAAACACTTAGTTCCCTTACAATACTTGCTGACTCTTTAGTCAAAAAGTATTCCACTACCTTAGAGTTACATTGCAGATCCTCAACTATTTTATGCACTGCCTACTTAAAAAATAAATAAAGATTGAATTACATTCCTGAGCCCAGGATCCTCTTGCAATATACAAATGTAAGTATTTAATTTGGCTTTCCCTGTTTATGTTAGTTTGTTTTAGTTTCTCTGTGTCTTACTCAACCACAAGAATTCAGCATAATTGGACTTTTTCAGTACTGTGTGTCTTTGGCTGCTTTTTGCTTCCCAGAAGTAAAAAAAAAAAAAAAGTAAAAGAAGGTCTAAAAGTGTTTTTTGTTCTTTAGTTGTGAAACTAAAAACTAGACAAACAATCAAAAGAAGCTTCATACGGAGAGCCTGCAAATAAAGGCATAGAGTTAAAAAATGAACTGATTGTAGCATTGGTGAAAAGAAGCAGATTGTCAGCATGTAGTGACTGAAGTCTGCTGCTCACCCCCTGCAGAAACATGTTGGAGATTAGAACTGTGTGGTACACCTTCCAGAAGTCTCTTGCCAGCTTACATCGGTTTATGGCAGGTACAGGGGAGAAGAGGAAGAAACCACACAACGGATGGTGATAGGGTGACCTTTCCTGGGAAAGTTTATTCCAGCCTGTAAGAACTGGGAGGTACCAGAAACCTGTTTCAGTTCCCAGTGTAGGGAATGGAAAGACTGTTGTTGGCTGTAGAAGGAGCTGCTGCAGGTCCCAGGAGAGGCTCGGGTGGGTGTCTCAGCAGCACGGCGCCTCATACCCAAGCAGCAGGACTGACTATACCAGTCCCCATGGCTTCTTCCCTGAGACTAATCATAGTGGGTGTCAGTAGATTCTAATTCTGGTGGGGTTTGCTGGTTGGTTGCAAAAAGCTAGCAAATGAAAGCCTACGCATTTTACACTGGTGTGCGATAAGATTTCATATGCTCTGTCACTGGGAACACCATCCTGAGAGGCCAGAACCTGGCACCTGGTCTGAAGAGTGGCACTCTCTGGCTGTAAGCATGTATTGCATGGAGCTTCTTGCAGAGTTAGACAGACGTGGGATTTAGGCAGACTGCCCTCAGCGTCTTGGGAGGTGGTGACGGTACACAAACGCAAGTCCTTCGATTTAGCAGCTCAAGCAAATAAACTGTAAAAGGTTCAACACCTACTGAACTTCTTTTGACTTTCTACCCATCACATCATTTCATTAAATACAGATTAATTCCTTAATTTAGCTTTTTTAAAACAAAGAGTTTTCAATTTACAGGCTGTATTTTTATTAGCAGACATTACTGACACAACACAAGGGGCCAGCAGGAGCATATTTGTTGCTGGTGTAAACCAGTTGACGCCATTTGTTTCTAACAATACTACGCTATCTTACACTTCTTTAGAAGCTGACCTTGTTTTTGTGAATTAATTTCAAAGGGTTAAGTATTTCTTATTTATCCAAGTGAAGGAAATTTGCATCAGCATCAATATCTACTATGTCTAAGTAATGACAGTCCTCACATTCAGATTGGATCTTGTGTCTCAGCTCTCCTCTGACATATTTCTCCTTTCTGCACCCAGGAGCAAGAAGCAGGTTCAGGGGGGAATGAGAGCAACCATGTAGGATGAGAGACCATCTTTGACTCTGCAGGAAAGAAATCCTACTTGAACGTCAAGCTCTAAAGGAAATGGGGAATTCTGCAGGTCACCAAGCAGCAGAGGAATTTAAAGAAATAACCCTAGCCTCACAGATCTTGAAGGCCATCAGTAGAGCTTAGAAGTCACAGGGACAGCATCTGGGACAATATGGAAGAAACTCTGTGACCTGTGTTACTTTTGCTTAATCTTCCCTTAGATTCATACTAGTATCCGAGTACATAAAGTTCCCCTAAAAAGACATTGAGCTTGCTCCTATGAAATGTGGTTTGTATAGCAAAATAAACTCTGCATCAGCAATCTCTCACATCCAGTTCCACATGGAGCACGCCGACAGCTTTTCAGTGCAAAGTGCACGGTCAGGGTCGGGGCTGGAATGTGAAGTCCAGCCCTTCCCAGACCCAGGGAGCGTGCCTGTGAGCGAGCCTCGCTGAGCCAAGTCTAGGGCTGCCCTGTAGATAGATGCTTTTGGCTATTTCTATGAAATGTGTTAAATGTGCAATAACCAAAATAAAACTCCAGAAGAGGCTGAAAGCAGCAGTACCCAGAGCAAATACAGTCAAATATTCAGAAGTAGCTTGCAATTTGGAGATGTTCTTAGCTTTTAGATGCCTGACGAAGATGGCCCCCTCAGAATCCCCGATCTTCTTATGTTGACTTCTATGCCACAAAAAGCCCCATTTAGCCACAAAAAACTCAATAATTTTACCAAAACTGCAGGAATTTCAGATCTTTACATTTTAGAATTTTTATGATTGAAAATTGGGTTGTACAAGTATTTGAAATGAAAAATTATTTAAAGTGTTGTTCTAGTGCTTTGTTGTTTATGAGCACTGGGAACAAAACTGATTCTATACTCAGTTTTAAAATGCATGTACAGCAAGCATAGTATTAGCAAAATAAGGAATAGCCAAAGAGGAGCAACATAAAGCAGAAGCACACCCTTCTGTGCCTCTATGCAAAGCAACACCCCTAAGTAATTCATCATAATTCATCAAAATTTTATACTTTACTGTTGTCTGTTTCAGGGGCCAATACATAAATATTCTGCAGATGCCATCTACTGGAAAAGCAGTAAAATTATTTAATTGTACACAATTTTCATGTAGTAAATAAAATAAATTGGGAAACTATTCCTCAAATCTCATAATTTCTTTATTTACATTAGCTGTTGCAAGAAGAAAAGTGACCAAAGCAACTGTTTCTTAAGCATTTATGATGAGCCAAAAACCCCCAGGGGGAATATAGACACATGAATGTTAACATGACTGAGACAGCAATCAAAGTAGAAATAGCTTTTTTAATTAAACCCTGATCATAAAACTCAGAAACCACTGATATCCTTGAGAAGTACCACATTTAAATTCAGAGTAATTAGATGCCTAAAGACCTTAAGCTGTCACACTCACGTTGTTTAGACAATGCTGCCCTCTAGCAGCTGAAAACCAGCACACAAGAGTCAGGGAGGTTTTTCTCAGAACACAGGTTGCCTTTTCCTTTCAAAAAGCATTTGCTGTTTGCCACTTCTGTGCTTCAAACTCCATTTTAAAACTTTTATTTGGTAAATTTTCTATACTGGTTGCGTTTCTTCTGGCTAAAGAGAAACAACAAAATTGGCTACTTATTTGCAATGGTGAAAGTTAAACATATTTGGAGACAGCCGCTGCTTTATAAAGATATATATACCTGACTAATCTTTGCTCCATTAGACCACCTGATTCCCTCATGTATTACCAGGGAATCTGGCGCCAGCCTTTTGCTTGCTCAGTGCAAACTGCACTATAAGAAAAATAGTCTGGTGCCAGTGAACTTACAGTGGCTCTACACGCTTCCAAAGACCTAGGTAATAGCTTGTCATCTTTTCTAGCACTACATGTACAGGGCACATTCCAGTTCAGGGCTGGGACTACAAAACCCAACCACACTAGACCACACTCATGGGGTCTGACAGATCCCACACGTTCCCCCCATAACTTGCCATCACTCTCTGCTGCTGGGAATTAAGATGCCAATAAAATATATATTCATTGAAATTAAAATTAAATCAATAATTTTTAAGGGCGGTTATAAAACAAATAGTTATAATTTTGTATTTTTTTGGCCTGGAAAAACATGTTAAAATTCCCAAGCTCTGTGTTGATATTCAAGCCTAAACTAGCAAGGCACGGAACCACATGTTCATCTCTGAAGTACCCTGAACGGTACCGCTGAAGTCAGTATGAGTTAAAGACAGACTTATAGACTTTTCTGAATGCCTGCCTTAAACAGAAGTTAAGATTCTGATCTTTAATTGAGTTGAAAGCCACTGAAAAGGGGTTTCATTTAGAAAATCTTGTTCTAATTAAAACAAACCCAAACTGGCTCCAGACCTAAACTGGAGAGAAACATAATTAAATATTCTGATTAAATGGCTTCCATGATTACAAAAAATAAATAAACACAAGTTTTCTGTTAAAAAAAACAAAGCCATCTCAGCGAAAGCACCAGAAATGCTGACAAAACAAGGAAGGTGACCTGGCAGCCACCGGGCTAAGAGAGGCTCTTCTGCTACCAAACTGTTCTTTGAAATGATGCAGAACTGGAAAGTCATAGCAAAGTAAAAGGTCAGGCATCAACAAAAACATATTTCAGAAGGCAAAGAAATTTGTATTTTACAGAGTATACTCCCTAAGGACCTAGCGAAAGATCACTGCTGTCATGCAAATTCAGTAGAGCTGAGGAAGTACTGAGAGGAGGATATCAGTAAGATTCTTTTGACTCCCTGCTTCTCTCCCTGACATTATCCCAAGCTTAATTAGACTCCCAGAGGCTATAGCACCCATAGGCTGGGTGATTCAAGATGGCCTGCATGTCCTTCTTACCCTCTTTCTTTTCAATGTCTTTTGTAGACAGCCCAAGTGGAGGGGGTATGACTACTAGGCATAGCACATTTGCACTAGAAAATCTCATCTGTGTATTTAAAGGGGCTTTTCTATTGCCCAACTAGGACAGCAAACTTGATCATTAAATATCAAGCATTAAATAAACATGTGAGAGGCAAAGGCATGGTAATGTATCTGCCTTAGGGATGCCAGGGTACTGAAACTTCATTTAACAGTAAACTGTTACTTTGCATATCCTGAGAACTTCATATTAAACTCAAAGCATTTCCACCAATCTTTTCCTCATAAATTTAAACCTTGGGAGGGTTTATAAGTGATGCTACTGAAAAGCATGGTGCAGTAGTGGAAAAATGTGTTACACGGAACAAATCAGTAGATTAAAACCTCCACCCGTTTGTCCAAACAAATATTCTTTTCCATTAACTATAACACAGGAATCCTGTATCACAGTCTTTGAGGCTGATTATGTGGAACCACTTTTACATATTACTTTTGGGTTTCCTCTTTTAAACTAACCAATGGGACATTCTTAATATACCAGCAAATTATTTCCCTTGCTTAATACTAATAACAGCTTTTGAAATGTTCAGCTTCTTGTCCACACCCAGAAAGGATAGAATTAGATCCACTAGGGATTCATACTGGATAATTTTTCAGTGTGTTACAATCAATAATTGTCAAATAACACATTTAAATCTCGAGTGGGATCCTACAAGCCTTTTGGACACTACCAAATTTCCCCTGTTTCAAAATGTACAATAAATCAGCTATAGATTGAAAAAAAAGGACATGCGTGGGCTCCAGTCTGGATCCTGACATATTCTTCCTGTGCAGCTCTTGACAAGTTATTTAACTTCTCTACTCTATTTCTGCTTTATTATAAAATTGCTACTCTACCTCAAAGGACTACTGTGATACTGTTTTGCTATGCATACTTTCCCAGGATATTTAGACAGGCTGACTGCAGGCAGCAGAGATATAAAAAGTATGTTTAAACAAAAGGAACCTCTAAACCATCTTAGAACAGAATCACTGCTCTGGAGACAGATAATGATGATGAGAGAAGGGAAAAGCAATGCAGCAACTGCAATAGCAAATTTTCCCCACAGTCAACATATCAGACAGAATGACACTGACGGGCTTCAGGCTGTAGCTGACTTTTAACGGAATCTTTCCTGATTTCTACACTTGAGAGTAAAATCAAGTCCAAGAAAAAAGCCTTCTCTTCACAGAAGCCCATGCATTTAGAAACTGGGTAAATCACAACTATGAGATAAAGTACCTTTCCTTTTCATCACTGTGAAGCTCATCTCAAGAAAGGATATACCAATTATCTAACTCAACTTGTACGCTGATCTGAAACGTGTAAGTTTAGAAAGAATTATTTGGATTTACAGCTGTGAAGCAGAACCAGGACCATTTTGCTCACTATTTTCCCTAACATCCAGAATAAAACTTTTGCTAACGGAGTTGTTAGTATCCAGGAGTCAGATGCTTTGGAGTGTTCTGATTTATACTACTGTATATACAAAACTGGGCAAATGGAATGCTTCATAGCATGGGAATAATTGTGGGTTTGGTGTTGGTTAATAGCAATTTCTTACTCTATTCTTTCACTTTGCTAAGGCAAACCTGCAATGCTCAGGCCAAGCAGCTGCAGAATGTATCAAATTAGTACCTTAGGGCAAGGAACAGAATAAGATGTTTCATTATAAACTCAAGGAAGCAAACTATATCCTTAACATACTCTGATCCCAGACATTGCTGAGGCAATTGATAATTCTTTATGTCTCATGTGAGGATCACCAGAAAAAATGTCTGGAACTAGTCATTAATCAAACAAAGCATAGCACAGAGTTAGAATTTTTGAAATGGTGCCAAAAGCAGTCGTGGAAATTTGCAATGACAACTGATGAGAAACGCAGCGCCTAGAGGGAGGGAAGGGTTGTGGCTTTCCTCTGGTTTTGCTTTTTTTATTGTATCTTTCACTGATTGTAACAGAATCTTTATAGGGATCTCACAAAATCTTTCAGTCAGTCCTCTGTAGAGAAGAAAATTTTACAGTTTCTATTATAGCAGCACCCTTCCCGTAGTTATACAGGATGAGTGTTATCCATCCCAACAGTAGTTGTCCAACCAAAGGAGAAAACCAAAGGTAGGGATTAAAAGTAGGTTTTAAACACAAAGGAGAAAGTCCCAGACAGAAGCGCAGAAAGGCAAAAAATAGAAGAGAAAAAGTGAGTGAAGGTCTTCTGGTAGATAACAGCAAGTGTCTGTGCCTAAGTAGCCTTAGTTGGACCCGGAGAAATATATCGTAGCAAGCCCATGTGAATCAGCTGTCAGCTACAGGAAGGGGCATTACTTTTCAGGTTCCTGTCCTAAAACAAAGTATTTTGCACATTTTTGCACACTGCCTAGATGAACAGTGCTAGCTACAGACCACCGTACTGAAACAAGGAAATAGTTGTAGTAACCAAGGCCATAAACCTGAGGTTGCCCTATCCTATCAAACCTGGACCCTTACTGTTCAGCTAGATTCAGCCAGCTGAATTCAGCTAGACACAGTCTTCAAGGCACCAACGCTTATTCTTATGATATGCCCTGGGACACTAGTGATGCCTTTAAGGACATAACAGAAAACAAAAAAACCATCCACATTAAAAATAATGCACACTCCCAGAATCACTGGCATTCCAACCAGAAGTTTACTTAGCTTATGATACTTAGCAACAGGTTATTCCAAGATAGAGTGGACCTTATGTTTAGGCTTTTAGATTGGCATTTTCCAAACTACTGTGTTGAACTGTCACTTAATATCAAAGAAGATCCAGGAACATATTACATTAAAGGCATCAGAGAAGGTTGATTTGATACCTTAAATGAAAAGGGGAAAACCTTTTAAATGCCCTAAGGAACTCTTGATTGTTTTGATTCAATAGATCCAGTTTAACCCCACATTGTTAAACCTTGGTAAAAATATTTGCGTGTTGATTTAGTGATAGCATAGTAAAAACCATGATAATTGGTCTGAATGTTGATATTTTTCAATTCTAAGTTAGGAAAAAGACTAAAATAAAATTTCAGCAAATGAAATCTTGAGATTTATTCATTTTGCTTCTTCATTCCTATTATACAACTTTCCACATTATTTCAAAAGAAAGAAATACATCACGTCAGACAGTTAAATTCACCTTGTCAGTAAAGAAGCTGGATTACGCCTATGACTGTTTAGAATAATAATTTATGTTCCTTACTCAGTACGTTAGCTGCTTTAACAAAGAATTAGTGAAACTCCATGTATTCAACACAACTACTAAAATTTCACAAGGTACTGCATAACAGAAGATAGCTGCCTTTGTGGGTACTACATAGGTGTTTGAACTGAGCATTATATTTCTAGCATTTCATGAAAGCACAATAGATTGTTTTATTCTCAAAGCCATTAAGTATTTCACCATTAACAGACACTTTCAGCAGATTTTCTCCAAGTTTACTACTTGAATTAGGACCTCATCTAGCACCCTGAATCAAAAGGATTTTTCCTATTGATTTCTATGGGACCAGGATTTGGTCAGTGTTCCCTCATGTTAGTAAAACAAGGATTTTGTCCAACCTATTAGCCAAGGTATCATATTAATTTAATGATTAGGTTTTTTTGACTTCAGAAAGCTCTCATATGAGTTTTGGTGAATTTTTAATTGCAAGTTACTTCAGGTAAGTTCATCCTTAAAGTTTTCATACTGCAGTGTAAGGTACTGTGCTCTTTCTATTCCCACTGATCTTACCAGGGCTGGCATCTGAGGCTTTTTTTCAAATCATGGTCACGGTTTCGGATAAAGCAAAATGTAATTTTTCTACCAACTCTAGCATTGTCATAAAAAGATAATTATCCACTGGAAATCTTCCTACTTCAGTGATTTACATGTGGCAGACGTAATTTTGAAGTTCATGTGCCAAGGTACTCCCTGAACAAGAGTCTGTCTAATTGGAAAAACAATTGGTGACATCCTGCCCCAGTGAAGCGTGTAAAATACTTACCTGCTTTACCCAGTTTATTTTGCTCAACGAGTTTCTGTAACAGAGTCCTCGTTTACAGCCATAATAGTCCAGTAACTGGATTGCACCGGTAGAAACAGAACTTTGTTTCTCCAGATCAACCAACACTTACAGGCAAGGACTCTCAAACATTACTGGATGCTGAAATCCAGATTCTGGTGTGCATACAGACATAACCACAGTGGATTTAGTGACCACACGAGACTGTATAGACTCACGGCTGAGTCGGTCCTGGTGGGATGCACTGACTGTGGGTACTTCTCCCCTTCTTTCCAGGGAAATCAAAGACGCAAACCAGCACTTAGCTTACACTAAGCACTCAGGTGCTCAGGCAAAACTCAAGTCATACGACATTAAAAAAATGACTAAATTGAAGAAAAGAAGAATAAGATTATTCAAATGTTTAGCTCTTGAGAGCATGTTAAATAATTCAGAGGTATCATGATATAAAGCATCATACTTAGTCGAAGATGTACTGTCTCCATACATCTATTTGATAGGCATCATAAGCGTTAGTGTTTCACTATAAGAACGATGAATGTATGCTAATGTCTTTGTTTCCATGCCAAACCACCCATCTGTTCTCTGCTCAGAATTCTGTCATGCTCTTTTCTTTTCACTTTTACCCTATGTTATATTTAAGTTAAAAAAAAACCCAAAATATGCATTATCTCATATATATAATTTATGATCTAGACTCGTAGTACCAATGAAATTCAACAAAGAGAGAATGGAACAAAGGGAGAATGGTTCAGAATACTAAGTTTCCAATTGTTCGAGATGAAGCACTGCTTTATTGTGTTGCATTAGCAACCTCTTCATAACAAGGAGAGACAAAAAGGGTATTTGAATTAATGACCTCATTTGTGGGGAAAAAAAAATCTCATTTTTTAATGCATAGTTCATTTGCTAACACACAGACACTAGCCTCTAATGACAGTCTTATGCTGATATATCACCAGCAGTGTACCATACATGATGAATTACCCTCTAGCTGTCATTATTACTGGCTTTAGGTTTTATTAACTTACAAAAAAGGTGCCTACAAAGTCTTTTGCATTATCACTTGCTTCTTGAAAGACAGGAACAGACGTTTGCATTAGGAGTTTTTAGCAGAGTAGTAATCAGACTTCTTGAGCTCATGATAAAATTTATGAGATAATATATACCAATGCTAGATATGTGTAGGTGCTTACTGCCTTTTGTCTGACAGTGAATGCTTCAACATGAGTCACAATTATTTATGCCATAATTTCCAATATTCTACATTTCAGAAATGAAATTACTTCAGAAAGTGCCTGCTGGTGTATAAATACAAATAAAATGACCACCTTACTCCAGGGATTGTCTACTCTTCTAGCTCCTAGAGCAACACTTATGATCAGAACAGCTAGAACTGTAGATAGACCAAAAGACCTGATAATGGGCCTTTTTCTCCAAAGCACCTACAAAAGGGAAGGTCATAGCTAGGCATTCTCAGCTGCCCTTGTACACGGCAACTTAAATGCCTGTTTATTTTCATAGGGCAAATGCTTAACACCTTAGCCCCACTGAACATCACTGTGAGTGTGAAGCTACAGCAACTATATATATTAAATATATTCATATACACACAGCATCTTCAAGATAAAAGGCTCACATACTCTTAAAGTATAGCTTCATTGCATCAAGTGGACAGTCGTATCAGAATGATTAAGTGATCACACACCACTGTGGTTGAAGCACATTAAACACATTAAACATGCCATTATCGTTTGGCACATCTTAAAAAACTGATGTTAAAACAAAAGCACATTCTGAAGTAAGGGCAATATTCAGCTCTTTTCTCACATGCACAATTGCTTTTCAAAGCAGCAGCTTCTCATAATCCAGTCCCATGTGGCTTAAATCTAACCCAGTTGCAGTACCGAAGCTTTTTCCTTTTTCAGCGTCAGTACAAAGAAAACTGGGGACTAGCTCCTAGTCCATGCTCTGGCAGCTTTAATACTGTCCTAAATAGGTTACTTAGGATTACTTTTGGCACTACTTGGGAAACTTAACTGGTGTCAAGCCAATGTACCCAGCTTTGTGCCAAATGCTTCTTGTTCTCTTCTAAATCAGGGAAGTAACATAAAAAGTGCCAGGAAGCAAGCTGAGGACTGGGGGTAAAGTATGGTACACTCTAGTGATACGTGTAAGAGCAAGGAATCCATAGGGGACACTTATAGATGAGAACAACCTGGAGTAGTCCTTAAACTACTGTCACTTATTTTGGGCACAGTACAGAGACACTAGCGCCTCCTCCAAGGTTGTGCAAATACTCTGGCAGTTCTTGATATTTTGCCCATAACGCAGTGTTTGCAGAAAATTTCCTGAAGTGTTACATTATCCTTCCTTTCTCCCAACTTGAAATCCTGTTCACTTTGTGGGACCACAAACAGCTTAAAGGGGTATTTAGCATACAACCTACACAAGACTGAGCTTTCCAGAAGTTACAAAATGTGCAGTTTCCAAGACCTCTGCAAAACACCAGCTTGCTTGACTGCTTAGAAGTTTAGGAAATAGGGCACTGCTATAAAATATTGTCACTACATCATAGATATTACAGTTGAAAAGAACTTTTTTTGGTCATATTTCCTCCTCCATCTGCTATTGCAGAACTTTCTGCCATACTGAACTCTTAAGGGTTAACTGGCATTAGGTGGAGGAGGGGGAAATCAGAGGTCAGCTCATGTTCTGATACCAGTGAACTCACAAGTTACTCCTTAAGCATGTGGTTTCATCCTAGGTTCTTCCTGCCAGCAATTTCTCACTTTAATCATACACCCACAGCAACCCAGATCTTTAAATTCAGCAATTCTTTCTCAGGTTTCAGCAAGTCATTGGCAGCCTGAGCTATTTTTGGGATATTTTCTCTACTGCAGATGCAGCTCAGGAAAACGCAGGGAGCATGCTAAAGACCTGCAGCTATTTGCCTTGTACAATTTGCTCATTTCTCTTTATTTCTCTGTTTTCCTGCACTGATCACTTAAAGGACAATCTCTCTTGCAAACAAAATCCCCGGAGCCTGATTAGAGGGACTGAAGGCTCCCAGACACGGATTGCCTGCCAGCCACAGCACGGTAAGGACATGGACACTTTTGGCTAGCCTTGCATTGCAGCTTTTTAAGCTTTGCTGAACGTTTATTTGTGTCCATCGCTTCCAAATCAACACTGCTGGCATGGCAGGCAGTCTCCAGCTCCTGGTCTCCATTTTCATTCCCTAAAATCCTCAGCACTTGTAAGTAACACATTTATACTCACCGTCTCTTTGTGTGTTCTAGAAATCAATGACTGACACTGATTTTTATCAGTTCCAGGGGTTGGGTTTTTTTCCTTACATTTTAGCATCTTTTGGAGATCTGTAATTTGTAATCCTGATTGAAACTGTAGATATTTCTATTGCCTGATCTTCCCTATTTTAGGTATATTGTTAGTTTTATTATTTAGCTCAGCAAATTATTCAAATCAGGGAATGGTTTTTTGTACGGTAGACGGAAACATTATAAAAAAGACCTGCTACTGCTGATTTACAGCTATATACATAGCTTTCTTGTCTTGTGTACCGGCTCTGCTATAATACCTTTAAGCTGCCACACAGCAGTGCGCTAACACTACAAAGACATATACAGCATAAAACCAATGCAGCAGACCAAGCTGTACTAAAAATGAATAGGTTTTATCATGCAGTTCTTTTTATATATGCTCATAGAAATGCACCAAGTCAGCTCTGCACAAATGGTGCAGATTCAAATGTCACAGGACATACTATTTTATTGAAATACTTGTAAAAATAGTTTAACATCCTCAGGGACATTCTACTTACACATACTAGTGCAGGAAGATGAACACAGTTTATGTCTAACAAATGTACAAACCAAATTCTGGGAATCTCTGGTGGCAGAGACTGGAAAAGGGATTCTTTTAGTCCTGTCCTGTCCTTCAGGCTTTTTAGAAAAACTGAAATTGTTTTATGCTTTATCCTTTCACGTTCATTAATACGATGACTGCAAACAGAGAATTCCCCTGAGGGGCTTAATGTACATCATCCAAATATTTGACTGCAACTCAGTATTTGTTGTCCTATTAAGTGAGGTTTCAGAAAGCCCGACTTTGCACTAGAGGTAGGGAGGCCCTCAGATAGAACCAGTCATCAAAAGCTACCTGTGTCTGCTGCCAAAACAGACAAAAGCATACTGTACAATTGTATCCCCATAATATTTCCTATCAAGATGCTTAGACATTACAGTCTCCAGCAGAAACAAAGTTATAATAGCCTTTGAAACAGTATTTTAGGAACTTATTCAAACCTCACCTTTCACCTCTTCAGTGTGGGAAGAATTTTTGTTCATTTTCTAGCTTGCAAATGTTTCTTGAGTGATTTATAAAAACAATAGGAGGGATGGGGCAAATGCTGTATGTGCACATGAGTGAACTGAAGGTCTTTAAGGCTTAATTTTCAGTATGGGGAAAGTTCCAATGGGGAAAGTTCCAATGTTGATATGTAAAGAAATTTTTTTTTTTAAAAAAGCCATCCAGATTATAATGACTTACAACTCAGAATACTAGAAGGAAGAAGTTAAAACTTAAACTGGTATCAGTAGATTTAGGATCAGGGTCTGAAAGTAGTATTTTTGCTTCTGAAAGTCTCTCATCAATTTTGAGACAATTTCTATGGTGCTGTCTAAGTTGCTTCTGGACATCAGACTGATCACTGAGCCTGGCTCTCTCCTCCCACTAGTGAATTTCTGCCTCAACTTCACCGAAGTCACTAATACTAAATTAGCTCAATGAGAAATATGAATCAGTTCTTTAGTCCTTAGCTTCGTTTTATACTCAATCCCAAATGTTAGCACTCAGCTTGCTGGAAATCTTGAGACTCTACATATTTCCCAGAGACTGTGGGAAGAAAGGAATTATTATAGCTGGATGTGTTTTGCTAAAAGTTAGCAAAGCATTTGATTGTTTACTGGCAACAGAGGAACTGGCATGTCATTAGACAAGTTACAAGGCATGCATGCAAATCTAGATCCCATATTTCCCCCTCTCGAAAAAAAAAGTTACTCTCAGCACAAAGAAGAGTCGATTGAAGGAAGTTCTACCGACAGGACAGGACTGCGCAGAATTGAATATTTTGGGAATTCAGTGAGATAAAACTCACTACAGTGACATATCTGTACAGATAAGCATTCAAGCGGTGCTTATTTGGGCTCATTTTAGAAAATGTCATACTAAATTGTGCCATTGATAAATATTATAATTTGAAAGACAATGCATGTTATTTCACAATATGTGCAGAAAGGAAATAATCTGAATAATGAAAAAGTAGATGCCATCTAGGATATATTAGCTTTTTATTTTTAAAACAAACTGTTGCATACAGGAGCTCTCTGAAGTTGAAAACCCCATCTTCATTAAAGAAGGAATATAGGTCATAGGGATTAGCAACTCTCCAGCCATTCCAGTGTATCCAACTGAGGATACACTCATGCTTTGTTAATAAACTTCTTCTTTTTGTGTGTGTGCATATACATTAAATCAGCCCCACACAAGATACTAAAGATGGACTGACTCTATAAATGTACTCATTTATAATTCAGTAGCAGCTATGATGCCAGGCACCCCATAACTCATACTTGATGGTCCTTGCCTAGAAACAAGTATATATGAAGGGCTAATGGACATCAATAAGGACAATGGCTAAAGTGGAACCCAGGCTGACTTACAGTAGAAGTTGTTCTAGAGTCAGAACATGAGTCAAAAACACAGTTATTCCTTCACTTGAACAATCACAGAAGTGGGTCCCTCCAATTTTAATGACATCCTCAAACACACACTAAAGTTACAATAAATAAGTTATTGTGTGTGAAAACAGCCATGGTAATTGGCCAGTTAGATTCTCTTCGTTTGCCTTTCTGTTTTTTTTTTTTTTTAAGTTTACTGTTTTCAATTTAACCTTAAAATTTAGTTAAAAAAGGTTTAATTGGTCCTGCACTACTCTGTAAATGGCTAGACTAAAAACACCTATAGTCTCAATGGCTCCATTGACATGCAGTAACTTCCTAGGCTGCAAGAACCTGATCAGATGGCTGAGCCCTTCATTAAAATTGAAGGAACAGTTTTATTTTTCCTGGCTGTCACTTTGCACCAGACTAATTCTATTAAATCCAGTTGAGGGACTATGGTGAAAGAGGAACCATCAACAAAAAGTGAATAGTACAAGAATTATTCGAAGACTGGGTCTGAATTTTAATAGTCTCATAGAGCTGGGCTCTGCAGCAAAAACCTGACAAATTTTGCTGACAATATGTTGGGAGGCTGCACCAATTTAAAGAAGGAATATCACAGAGTAACAGAAATGAGAGGAAATGTAGTAGAAATGTAAGGCTCACTGGAGGCAGGAATAAATAAGTGAGGGAGCAGCCTAGAGTGGCAAGCTGCAGACACATGTGAGGAGGCTTGGCCAGTCTGAGTAGCTCAGCTTTGTCTTCTCTACCTGCTGACCCCTGGCAGCACCAGCAGTCCTCAGCCTTCTCCCAGGTGGCAGCAGAAGCATGAAGATGCTCTGCAGCCCCTTTCTCTCTGATCCTCCAACCTCCATTTCTTCTCACATCCTCAGGAGTAGGCCTTCACCTGCTTCTGGCTCTCACCTCAGCCTCTGCCTCTGCCTCTGCTAATAGTTAGAGAAGCACAGGGAGGTAGTAAGGGCTACCTGGGACACATGAGAGAGGGACTACAGGGCCTGGACAGCAGGGTGGGAGTGACACAGGAATGGAGATGTAACAGGACATCCTGGGAGGTGTGCAGGAAGAGACAGGCAGACAGGTAAAGTGTAGCTGTTTCCATCCAACTCTTCCCAATGTGATACAGCTGAGAAAAAGACAAATCCATTTTACAATATGCCACTAAAGATAATGATGCTAGAGACAGTATAGCACTGATGGCATCCTATAAGTATGGGTGAGTCCATGTTTGGAATATTATATTGTTCTTGTCACTCACAATACAGGAGTATGGATCATAACAATGAGCCAGGAATATTAGTGCTATTGGTAAAGATATCATCAGGGAAATAAATTATTTAAGATGTATTACAGTGTTGGCCCAAGAACAAACAGATATAAATCAAGCATAGCAACTAGAATTAGAAGAATACCCTGAAGCAGCGAGATGGGAGCAAGAATCCTAACTATCTTTGTTTTAAGACAGAGCATGATCAATTACCAAAAGCACTGTATCTTTTTGCAAGTTGCTGCAGCTACAATCGGTCCAGGACTGTTTTCTAGGTCACAGTGATACATATTTATATAAGTGAGATAAGAATCAGTTCCTGGATGAAATGCATGGATGAATGGATAGGTGCTAGAATTTACTTTAGCAGATGTTGCTCCCTTTGAGATCACTTGGATCTCTGTACAAAGACTAAGCTAACATCAATGTGATAACATCAGCCCCCTTTAAGACACACAAATGAAACTACCACTTTGAGCTAGTAAAGAATGAATGGAGCAAACTTGGTTCTTGTTGATATTCTGAAGAATCCATAAAATCTGTTATGAGGCTGCACAGATCAGGGTATCTTGAATGTATTTAAAGTGAAAACAAGTACCAAAAAAGTTATTTTCATGTTAAGATTTTTCCTCTTTTGCTCAAAAACCAAGTTGACAAGGTAGTCCAACGGGCTGCCCTCACTGTAGAGGGAGGGAAGACTGAGAGTGTGAGACCCTTACTGCCTTTTTCCTCAAAAGAAAATGAAATTGAATGCCACATGGATGAGAGACAGGGACCATAGTACAGATCTAAACAGATTTGTCTGCTTGACACCAAAGCAATTCAAGCATCAAGTCTACAATTTTTGTCAAAAACATGTCAGAGTATCATAATTCAGTTTCTATGTAGATTCTACAAGTGCTATATAGATTACAGTATGTTTGACTTGTATACTTTGGAGGTCTTTTCACTGCCTGTGGTATCAATAAAGAGAAGGCTCTAAGTAGCCTTCAACAGAAATCAGCATTTCTATTGTGATTAACCTTTAGAAACGGATGGCTGTTCTTTTCAAATTAATTTTTGAAAGATATCTGTGCAAAATTTATGACTGAAATTCCATCCCTAATGGCATCAGTCACTGCAAATTCCACAATATTCAAATATTTAAATAATCTTGAGATCGTAATGCAGTGAGCTCTCATCAAGAGTTGAATCACTTAATAATTTTCCTTAAACTAGTTGGGAAAACAAATCATTGTCATTAACGTTTCATAAATTTCAGTGATAATGCTTTGTAGCCTGCAAGATAGATAGAAATAAACCCTGATATCATCCTTTGGCTTTTTAGACATTGGCTGCAGTTCAACACAGCTGCAGTAGACTCCTTAACCTTCCCCATCAAATCTGTCAAATTTTCTTTAATGAGGTCTAGTGGATATTTCTCTAATCTTCCTGATTCTTGATCGACTTTGGTTTTATTACACATAATGATCAGTCCAGCCATCGTAAGAGGGAGAAACATTAGCAAAGGCATCTAAAAATGGTATTCATTCTTGAAAGTCCAAGCCCAAGTTACTAAGGCAAGTCACTGACAGATACAAATGACATACAGCAGATCCTAACTCTGACTTCTCCTCATTAAGCAATATAATTTCCTCTGCCACCTTCTGTTAGTAACTAAAGTCACTGACTTTAAAGCTAGATAACGTATACAGAATCAAATAATATAATAGATCAATGCAGCAATAGCCTACTAAATGTAAATACTCCTTTTAATAAGGATTACAAATGCAGGCAAAATTTGGGTGTCATTTACACTGTCTCTCATTTATGCTGTGACTTTGCCTTTCTTGATGCCAGACACAGTATTCAGCTGTCAGTCCTCAAAAGCTGAAGGTATAAAAGGGTTGAAATTAATCATTTTTCTGTTTGCAAAGGAAAAACAAAAGGCCTCAGCTGGGAAAGAGGAAAGAGATTATTACCACTAAGTATGAGAAGGCCTTCAGATAAGATATTGATCTAGTCATATTTATGCCTAATAATTAGTCAGATGGAAACAAATGGTATTTCAGCCTTGCAGAGCATGCTGACATCACATAGCCCCCAAATTTAGTTCTTTCATGCAGTTTGTCTGTGCTGCTGTTATTAATAGGCACACTAAAATGGGAACTTCACCCTGGCTCAGCTTTGACTCACTGAATGGCCTTGGGCATCACATAACCTCTGTCTCCAGTTCTCTATCTGCATAATGCATTTGTCTATCTAGTGACTTTACAGAGGCATGGAGCAAATAAATGAGCTACTTCACAGAATTTTTAGATTGCATTACACTGGCTTCCATTATAATCCTTCTGCATTTTTATAAAACGTTTCCTGTTTAAATGGAAGGAAGAACTACTTAAAACTTCCAAATTAAGTCTCCTAGGAGTAGTACCTTGAAGTAAAAGAACAGAACCATAACCACATTAACAAAATTTGTAGTTTCGCGCCCCAAAATATCTTTATTTTATTTTAAAAAAGCTCTTCCCTGTTAATTTCTCACCTTGCAAAGAAATAACAGATCGTGGTTAGTAAAATCTGCACGGCAAAGTATGGTCTGGGCATACCAGATGGAAGAATCTGTCAATAAATTGCTGTTATTAAACTGCCAGGGAAAAGAGCAATATTATTTTGAAATCCTGTCTCTGAGTACAGGACAGTTATATTCATTTAACTGCACCAGAAAACATAAATCCTCAGTGTGGCTGAAATTATTTTCCCAAAGTTAATTGAGTTAGTTACATGCTTAGTTATTTTTTTTTCCTGTTGTCCATCGAAACTATTTAATTTTTCTAGCCTTCTCTAGATTATAACTTCTCTGCTCCAAGTCTGACCCTTTCTGTCTTAAAGACACATAGACCCCCTCCTGTCAAGGAAGCCCCTGAGGTGACTTTTAAGATATTGACATGCAATACTCAAATGTTTATTTATTTATAATGGCAGCCTAAAGTAGATGCAAAAATAAACTATAGAGTCATCTGACATTAGTTTAAAATGCAAAGATGGACAAAGCAAGCACATTAATTATCAAAAGTTGAATAGTTCAACACTGATTATTGCATCAGTGAATGCCAGAAGATAATCTCCATGCTGCAGCTTTACAAAGTCCAGACATCAGGCTAACTACTGATGCCTCATTTACAGAATCCTGGAATAATATGGGGTTGGAAGGGACCTCTGGAGATCATCTCATCCAACTCCCCTGCCAAAGCAGGTCCACCCAGAGCAAGCTGCACAGGAGCGTGTCCAGGCGGGTTTGGAATGTCTCTAGAGACAGAAACGCCACCACCTCTCTGGGCAGCCTGTTCCAGGGCTCTGCCACACTCACAGAAAAGAAGTTCCTCTTCATGTTTAGATGGAACTTCCTATGTTCAAGTCTGTGCCCGTTACCGCTTGTCTTGTCACTGGGCACCACTGAAAAAAGACTGACCCCATTCTCTTGGCACCTACCCTTCAAGTATTTATTGGCGTTGATCAGATCCCCCCTTAGTCTTCTCTTCTCCAGACTTAAAAGACTCAAGTCCCTCAGCCTTTCCTCATAAGAGAGATGTTCTAGTCCCCTAATGATCTTTGTAGCCCTTTGCTGTACCCTCTCCAGCAGTGATCCAATGCAAGTGATTGAATCTTTCAAGATGGTGCTCTTTGGATGCTCACTCATCCATCGTTCTCTAATTTTTTCTTATGATTTGATTTACTCTTTGCTTGGATTAGAGTATAGATCAAAAATGAACAGACAGTAATGTTTAATGGAATATTTATAATCCTAGGATACATGAGACATAAGATAAATAGGGTTGCCTTAACTAACTGAGCAGTGAGTTGTTTCCCAAAGTTAGGCCCTCTCAAGCTATGCTAACCAGGAACATGGATCTCCAGACAATGGCAAATGTAGTTCCATTTCTAATTATATCACTACAGAACAGGGAGAAAAAAGAATGTATTACCCAAATATGGCTGCATGTAGATATGTATGAATGCATAACAGTGTTGGAAGTACCTCGTCCACTCCACAAGAAAAAATATTCAGAGCTCCAATCTATATCACAGCTTGTGTCCTCATGGAACTTGGCAACGGGACAGGGAATGAAAACTCTAAAGCTGATCTAATCACTAATAATGACATGATTATTATGACATAACTGCAAATTTATGATATATCTAGTCTGACAATGCTATTTTAGGAAGATAGTTCAAATGAGGATGCAAAAAACCCAAGGTCTAATTCATTCCAAGTGTAAACTGGCAGTATGCCTATTGACTTCAATGGGAGATTTACTTGTTCACCCCAGCTCTAATTTTGGGTCAGCATCTTTCCAATATTTAGGATTGAGTTGCACCAGCCTAAAAACTATTGACTCTTAAATCCAAAGCAAGTATCTCCAGGGTGTTGGGGAAAGGTATATTTTCATCTAAGTATCTGCATTTAGACAGAACATTTAGATTTACTGTTATTGGAGTAACTTACCCATATAAAGAGAAAAGCTCTTAAAAAAATAAAATTAAAAAGCCTCAGAAGCATGATAGCAAGAGTTAGTCTAAATATGACTCTCTTCTATCCAGACAATTAAAAAGCAAGACTCAAAAGTTGCTTAATGGCTGAGCAAAATGAAGTCTAACATACAATTTGATTGCAATAGTTCTGAAAGTCAGACGGAAAAAGGTACGAATCTTTAGCAAAAAGACAATGAAAGTTAATGGGAAATTTGGGTACATAGAGCCCCCCCCCCCCCATGATCCTGACTGGTAGGCAGGTTTACCGCAGAGGAAACCTGCAGTCATGTTAAGCTGATGAAAGAACAGAAGGTGTCCCTGAAATAGAGAATAATGAGGAAGAAAGAACAGGCAGAGCCTTAGATATATGTAATCTGTTTGGGTTGTGTAAGCAGCAATAACAAATTCAAATGTTAAATCACAGTGAAATCTTTCTACATTTTTGTTTTGCAGGAAACAGGATTTTGTTTTCATTGTGACGCAACCAAATGAGTTTCAAAACAGCAAAATTTCCTGAGGAAGGGAAATTTTGAGTTAGGCTATGCGAAATACTTTAGTCATGTAAGTGTGTGAATTGCAATAAAACACAAAAGGTACTCCACCCTACTGCAACCCAAACTGTAACAGCAATGAGGCTAGAGGACCAGTAGGAATCCACAGCCAATCCAAAATTATTGTAACAGAAAGTTCTTGATCCTAGAGAAAATACTTCACCATAGGTTGGGCTATGTTTATAATTGCTGTGATTATAAAGTATATATTTAGATACTTCGCTGTATTATCTGAGGGATTTTGCCACATAGTAGGTCTATGAAGGGAAAAATGAAGAGGGAATTGAGGCAGCCAAGTGGTCCATTATGTCTTCTCAGAAGACAAAATTGTGAATCATTAATGATTAGTTCAATAAGCAAAATCACTGGTTTTAGAGCTTAGCTATAAATATTTTTTGTAATGTGGTTATTGATTTACTATTTAATGATGGTTGGTTAAAAGATGAGGTTGCTGAAGATCTGCATCCATTACCATTAACGGATAAGTGCCTAGAACTTGTGGATAGGTGCTGTTTATTGACTTTGATATATTGCATAAATATTGTGGCCATATGTCAATTACTCAGTCTGGTC
Source organism: Calidris pugnax (assembly GCF_001431845.1). Classification (NCBI taxonomy): domain Eukaryota; kingdom Metazoa; phylum Chordata; class Aves; order Charadriiformes; family Scolopacidae; genus Calidris; species Calidris pugnax. The sequence continues at coordinate 12,061,113 of NW_015090995.1, read as the reverse complement.
AGGGCGTGCTCCTCAGAACTCTACAAATATCGAACAAGTGAAATACCTGAATTAGTATTTTATATATTAAAAAAAAAAAATAAAAAGAAATACAACTTTTATAAAAGCACAGGAATTGAACGGTAGTTTCTGAACTGCTGGGTTACTTTCAATAACAATCTCCTAAATTTTCATCCACTGTAACAATTGCTTTGTATAAAAAAAGAAATCTACTGGGCTCCATTGCCTAAACGGCACTGCGAGTTTCTGCCACTAGAGTGTGTCAAGGCATACGTGAGGACTGAACCTCCTCACACTCCGTTCCTTGAATTCAAACTTCTACCTTAGCGTTGGACAAAGACAAGCAGCTTGAATGTACCATTTTTCTGATTTCCTGCTATGACTACTAGAATTTGTCTTAAAGGTTATACTACTGAGAAAAGGTCTCACCCCATTACTCTGCTTATGCTGGGCGTAGGGTTTTCATGTGAATACTGAACACAGGCATCCAGAAACAGTCCAGTCCATTTTAAGATCCATTACCCCATGCCTGTGTTTTCATAGCTCAATGTCAATGAAATATCCCTTCCAGGCTAAGACTCTTACTTTGATGCAATACAATAACCCTGTTATTCTGTATTGAAAAGTCAGCACATCCAGTCGATGTATGTATCTCTGTCCCTCCCTGCTTCTCTCTCTGCTGGATGCATGCAGTTGAACAGCTGCAGTAAAATTTTGGGGGAAAACCCCCATGTACCTATGTAAGAACTGAAAATCTGCTGTTGTGCTCAGAATGGAGATGCTCTGATGTATTTAAAAAATCATTTTGAAGAGAAACTATAAAAGCCCCTCTCTTTGATAGTAAAAAAAAAAAAATCAGAACAGTTAAAATTAGAAGTGCGTAGGCATAAAGCATTGCCAGTATCAAACAGAATATGTTGAAATGTACACATTTGGAAATGCTAAAAATCAGGTTCTGCCTCCATACTTTACTGAATCAAGGCTTAGTCCCTTCTCCATCTGTAAAACTGCACTGACAGGGCTTCCTTCCTCTCTTTTTGCTCATTTTTGTCTCTTCAGATTGTGAACTCTTATTAGCTGTTTTGATTACAGAGGCTAGCTCTTAGTAATAGTTTTTCACTGTGTCACCCTCTTGCTGAAGATTTTAGCTACCCTATTAACTTCTCTTTAGAACACATTTTGAAAAAAAAACAAAGCACAAAGAATTCAGAAAAACGCAACACCCAAACAACTACCATATGAAAGATAGGAATCCTATGCACAAATTTGTAGTCACATACTGCTCAAGCTGTGTTCTGAATATAGACGTGTAGCACTTGATTTCATTATCTACTTTATTTCCCTTAGGAAAAGTCTGCTAAGCCTTTCTTGGAAACTGTATCAGCTTTCTGAGCTTCCAAAGGTCCACAGCGTCATAGTGACAATGATGACTGAGCAAAATACCTTGTGGAATCCTTAAGGATCCTTCCAAGTCAGCCACAAAGGATTTAGCCTTTGAGTTGCCCAGATCAGCCTGAGAAAAAGAGGGAGTCTGACTGGGCACCTGGAGTTCTCATTTCCTGCTCTGTAACTTTACATAAAAATTTTAAATGTTGTTTTTATTTGAAATGAACTGGTGGCTGACAAGACAACAAGGAACATGAAAGAGAAGAACAGGAATGTGAAGTACAAGGGAGAAATCCATGACTGATAAGGTCTGTTTTACTCAATGTATACTGAGCTAATGATATGTTAGGTAGGTATCCCACAATCACATTAGGACTAAGAGATCCTTCTTTTCATCTGTAGCCCGCTGAATCACAAATCCCTGCATGCTACATTTTAGTCTCAAAGAACAGGAGTACAGCACAGGCAAGGTATGCAGCAAGGCTCAAGGTCTAACGCTGGGACAACACAAGGGAGGAGATATTATCCTTACACACTAACGAGGTGTAAGCAAATGTCTTTTCACAAGTCACCTGAGAATTACCAGGACAGTGTCTCATGAAGATTTCATAAATAGAGCTGAGCAAGTGAAGTCTTCTTCAGTTCAATAACCAAACCAAAAAGTCAGAAAGAAGCAAGCAGAAACCCCAGTTCACAAAGAGCTCACGGAGAACATTTTTTCTCTTACAAAATAAAAAACCTAGTAATTTTAATTTGGGGTAAACCTGAAATAGTACATCAAATTAAAAATAAAATATTTTATGTCATTTAAAAAAAACCCAAACACATTATACTTAAGTTTTAATTTAGACTAATTTTGAAGTGGAAAATGAACCTAATGAGGTTCAATAAGGGCAAGTGTAGGGTCCTGCACCTGGGGAGGAAGAATGCCAGACACCAATACAGGTTAGGGATGGACCTGCTGGAAAGCACTTCTGAGGAGAAGGATCTGGGGGTCCTGATGGATAGTGAAGTATCCATGAGCCAGCAATATGCCCTTGTCTCCAAGAGGGCCAATGGAATCCTGGGCTGCATAGGGAAGAGTATGACCAGTAGGTTGAGGGAGGTCCTTCTTCCCCTCTACTCTGCACTGGTGAGGCAACAACTGGAATCCTGCGTCTAGTTCTAGACTGGACAATTCAAGAGAGACGGGGAACTATGGGAAAGAGTCCAGCAAAGATGATGGAGGGATTGGAGCACCTCTCTTACGAGGAAAGGCTGAGAGAGCTGGGACTCTTTAGCCTGGAGAAGAGAAGGCTGAGGGGAGACCTTATTAATGCTCACAAGAATCTAAAGGGTCGTTTGAGGGAGGATGGAGCCGGACTCTTGTCAGTGGATCCCAGTGACAGGACGAGGGGCAACGGGCACAAGCTGGAACATGGGAAGATCCATTCAAATATGAGGAAGAACTTCTTTACAGTGAGGGTGACAGAGCCCTGGAACAGGCTGCCCAGGGAGGGTGTGGAGTCCCCTTCTCTGGAGATCTTCAAGAACTGCCTGGATGCAGTCCTGAGTGATGTGCTCTGGGCAATCCTGCTCCTTGTGTAGCAGTAGCTCTACCTTCACTGTGGCAGAGTCCCTCATTAAACATTTTCTAGAATTAAAGAGTGTGAAGGCTAGAAAGTGAACTTGCTGCTTTTATAAAGAGGGAAGAACACCCAGGAGAAGGTATTTAAATTATGCCCCGAGGCAGAATGAAGTTGATTTATATCAGGGATTATTTTTATCTCTCCAGTCAATTAGAAGTTATGCAGCAGAGTCTGCATAGGCACAGGCATGCAGCACTGTTTCGTACCAGACCCTGACACTGTTTGAAAATAAAGAAAACTTAACAGCAGGCGGAGCTCTGCCCTTCTGCAGCCCTTCACACAGGGAGGGGTTTCCCAGGCCAACCATCCAGCAGCTGGCTCCCTGCTCAGGTAGGCACCAGACCTTGCCACTTTGCACAGCTCTGGCAGGACAAGCCAGATTTCACCTGCAGATTGCCAGTGCAGAATTCCTGTAGAGGAAGGAGACTGTTTGGTTTGGGTTCTGCATCTACCATTTCACACTTGTCCTGGTATAATGATCGTTGAAAAACGGGGTGGTTATGGCAGAATCCCACGCCCTGTTGTTCACTCACGTACCGCCACTAAACATCTCTAGTCCATGCTGAGATCAGGAGAGTTGAACCATGAGCACCTAGGGTCTTTCTCCCTCCTTTTTGGGCTGGCTCTGACATGGGGAAGAATATATTCTTCCACCCCTGAGACCTCAATCCAAAGCTCGTGACCTTTCCTCTACTCTGCACTGGTGAGGCAACAACTGGAATCCTGCGTCTAGTTCTAGACTGGACAATTCAAGAGAGACGGGGAACTATGGGAAAGAGTCCAGCAAAGATGATGGAGGGATTGGAGCACCTCTCTTACGAGGAAAGGCTGAGAGAGCTGGGACTCTTTAGCCTGGAGAAGAGAAGGCTGAGGGGAGACCTTATTAATGCTCACAAGAATCTAAAGGGTCGTTTGAGGGAGGATGGAGCCGGACTCTTGTCAGTGGATCCCAGTGACAGGACGAGGGGCAACGGGCACAAGCTGGAACATGGGAAGATCCATTCAAATATGAGGAAGAACTTCTTTACAGTGAGGGTGACAGAGCCCTGGAACAGGCTGCCCAGGGAGGGTGTGGAGTCCCCTTCTCTGGAGATCTTCAAGAACTGCCTGGATGCAGTCCTGAGTGATGTGCTCTGGGCAATCCTGCTCCTTGTGTAGCAGTAGCTCTACCTTCACTGTGGCAGAGTCCCTCATTAAACATTTTCTAGAATTAAAGAGTGTGAAGGCTAGAAAGTGAACTTGCTGCTTTTATAAAGAGGGAAGAACACCCAGGAGAAGGTATTTAAATTATGCCCCGAGGCAGAATGAAGTTGATTTATATCAGGGATTATTTTTATCTCTCCAGTCAATTAGAAGTTATGCAGCAGAGTCTGCATAGGCACAGGCATGCAGCACTGTTTCGTACCAGACCCTGACACTGTTTGAAAATAAAGAAAACTTAACAGCAGGCGGAGCTCTGCCCTTCTGCAGCCCTTCACACAGGGAGGGGTTTCCCAGGCCAACCATCCAGCAGCTGGCTCCCTGCTCAGGTAGGCACCAGACCTTGCCACTTTGCACAGCTCTGGCAGGACAAGCCAGATTTCACCTGCAGATTGCCAGTGCAGAATTCCTGTAGAGGAAGGAGACTGTTTGGTTTGGGTTCTGCATCTACCATTTCACACTTGTCCTGGTATAATGATGGTTGAAAAACGGGGTGGTTATGGCAGAATCCCACGCCCTGTTGTTCACTCACGTACCGCCACTAAACATCTCTAGTCCATGCTGAGATCAGGAGAGTTGAACCATGAGCACCTAGGGTCTTTCTCCCTCCTTTTTGGGCTGGCTCTGACATGGGGAAGAATATATTCTTCCACCCCTGAGACCTCAATCCAAAGCTCGTGATTTATTTCAAAAATCCTTGGACAAAACCCTAACCAATTATCTCTGCAGAATAACAACACGAAAACAAAAACAAACCCCCAAAACTGTGAAATTACCTCTACAAGAGGAATGACTATACCCTCAAGGTTTTTTTCTTTGAAAAAAGGTGGTGTATTTACTGAGTTTTTAACATGTAGAGGCATGTATTCAGTTGCCTGAAAGAACATGATCTAAAACATCGAATCCTTGCGTTTAATTTTCATGGGTAGAGAAGGAAAATCAGTAAAAAGCTTCTAGAATAAAAAAAAATTGAGCAAATGTTTCCAAGCAGTCTACTAAAATAAATAAATTACTTGGATTTTAAAATTATCTTACAGTGTTCAAAATACAAACACTGCACCACATTTCCAGTGCTTGCAAGCAAGAACAAATTCATTACAAACTAACATAAAACTACATTTTCCACTACCACTGGTGAACCAGCAGTGATGTGCAAGCTCATAAATAAGAAATTTAAATGCATTTGTATGTTAATAAATGTAATGATGTATATAGCTGAATTTTAATCATCTAGTTAATATAGTTCCTAAATTACAGATTGTAAGGAACTAATTGGATTTTCCTCATCTTGTCTGTTGGCTTTGAGAAAGGACAATACTGTGGAAGAGGAATGAGTTTCATCCAGAGGCCACCAAGTAGCTTTAACTTTTATGATGAGCTTTTTATCTTTTTTCTTTTGAATTTTCTAAGTAAAAATACCACTTAAGAGATCTCCCCATCCTTTGAAACAAATATAATTGAGAATCAGTGAGATATGTTATAAAGAAAAAGATAATTATCAAAATAGTAGCTAAAAGGAATTGTTCTTAGAGCAATTCACATATTTTAATCTCTTTGAAATTTCAGACAGCACATCTTCACAGGAGTTAAGATGTGATTTTACATTATTTAATACAAGTGTAGGGATGCAGTGGATATATGTTTTCCTAATAAACCTATCTCTGAGTTCTTGATATTTTGAATCAGAGCAGCAAAAAGCACTGGGACAAAAAGATGGGGTAATGCAAAAATAAAAAAATAATTAAAAAAAAAATCTGTACATGTTTCTGCTAAATACATGGTATATACATACTACAGTCACAAGTTTTATTCCTTTCTTGGCATGAATTTTTATAGTAACATTACGTGGAAGTAGAACAGAAAGATTATAACATATATTACAGATTTAACACATATGAATAGTGTTCTGCCAACTAAAATAAAAAAAAAAATTGAGTCCCATATTATATTTGGTTATCTTTTTTTCTGTTATGAGAGGAATCTCATATCATTCCTATGAGATAGACATATAATAAGAGCAGATGAAATTTGCACAGCAGTTTGCAAGAACACACTATTTTTTAATCTCCTTTTTACATACACAAAGCTGATAATAGCAAACCTTCTGGTGAATAAATTATTAGCAATTAGCCTTAATTTGGGTAGTGTATACTATTGGAGTATTTCAGTGGTAGACAAATGCAATTTGAGAGAGGTTTGTTCTCGAGCAGTAAAATAACAGGCTGAGGTCACTTTAAACAAATGTTTGAAATGCAGTGTATTATTAGTATATCAATCACTGCCAATTGCCTTTACTTACTGTAATTATTGTTTCATAAGATTTAGAACAAACATGTTTTGCTATCTGCTGCAAGACAACATATCACAAATTGAGGTGATTCAGATTAAGACTTGTCTTATTGTAAGCACATTCTGAAGCCAAGACTTTAATCCTAATAGAAATTATTCAAATCTTCTCACAAAGGTACCCATTTCCTTTAAAAAATCAAGTATATCTTGTATGAATTTTGCCCTTTCTCCTCAGAGATGGCTCCTCCTCTGATTCTTAGTCAGGACTCACTCATTGCAAGTATTAATTCCTTTCTACCACTTTTCCTTTTCTAATTTCCCAAAAGGATTCTTAGTGACCACAGTTGTCTGGTTTTATCAAAAGTAACTAATTTACAGATTTCTACAAGCTTTGTGGAAAGGATTCTCCTTTTTCACAAAAGGGTGATTCAACAGGCCACCCTGGCTTACTAGCAAATTAAAAGCAAACACTGGAATAACTTACTTGCAGTGTAATATGTTGATACTGAACAGAAACTACCTGATAATCTTTCTCATGGCAATTTTTTGCACACTCATGTTGGATGATGACCAGCAGCAGCCTTGCTGAGGGAGCATATGGTTGGGACACTAATGACCAGAGATGACATGACATTGACTTTAGTGACACACCTAACATTTGTAATGCAGACTGTCTTTTGATGTCCTAACTTCTAAGTGGTTATAGTAACATAATGCCATCAGATTTTTATAAGTAAAAAGTATATACATTTTCCATTATCATCAGCTGGAAAGTTATCACAGCATTTGTCTTCCTGTGCATTTGTTAATAATAACAACCACCTCAAATATTGACAGTCCTCAAAATATTGGAGTATTAAATGCTGCATAAACAAGTAACTATCTTTCCAACAGATGTTAAATGTTTTAAAATAGAAACTTTAAAACTTTCATAAGAAATGCATTCATAATGTGTCAGTTTTGCAAAAGAAAACAAACCCAAACAAACCTCCAAACTTTTAATCTTTCAGGGGGAAAAAAAAAGTGTATGTAGGATAGTTAGGACAAAAAACTATTATTATCTCCTTGGTCTTGGAATCTGTGAATGTATGAATAGAATCATAGAAGTGGTTGGGTTGGAAGGCACGTTAAGGCTCATCTAATTACAACCTCCCTGCCCTGGGCAGGGACACCTCCCACCAGACCAGGTTGCTCAAAGCCCCATCCAGCCTGGCCTTGAACACCTCCAGGGATGGGGCATCCACAGCTTCTCTGGGCAACCTGTGCCAGTGTCTCACCATCCTCAGAGTGAAGACTTTCTTCCCAATATCTAATCTAAATTTCCCGTCTTTCAGTTTAAAACCGTTACCCCTTGTCCTATCACTCCACTCCCTGATCAAGAGTCCCTCCCCACCTTTCCTGTAGGCCCCCTTTAGGTACTGGAAGGGGCTATAAAATACATGGTTCATATCAATCCGTACATCACAGATAGAACAGGTTTTCCCACATTGTGTTCATGGAACCCATAAGAATTGAAACTCTGTATTAAGGCAATAGTTGTACTCAAACTACTATTTCAGCCAGCAATACACAGGACTGAGGAAGGAGTTTGTTTCCCTGATGCACAATTAGTTTCCCTAATACACAATTATTTTTTAGCTATTGGATTTAGGTTTGGGCATTTTTCACCTCCATCTGAAGAATCAGTTCAGCTCTAGCTCCAAACTCTACCCACCCAGATCAAGTCAGAAGTTAAATCAGATAGTGCTAACAGACTTTTAAAATTAAAAGCAATGTAATTCAGCAGTGTATAAATCATGTTCTTCCACTGGCAGCTATGCAGCTTCTAAAGCAGAAAGAAATAGCTTTATCTTCATTTAACAGTTTCCCAAATAATTCCACTAATTTTGAACAGCACCAATGGCTTTTCTGATATTTTGATTTATTTTTCCCTAGTAGTGGCAGCTACATAAGTAGGACTAGAAAAGTGTACTATTATGTTACAGAATTCTGTTTTGGTTAATATATTTCTAGTCTTTGTGACCCTTTCCATGACTGTACAACATGGCCCTCAGACTCCACAATCCTGAGACCCTTCCCTCTAGTTTCTTCCTGTCCTGCTTTTTTTGCCTTTACAGCCCTTTTTCTCAAGCACACAGCCTAGGTCAGTCATGGAGTCTACCTCACAATGGACTGCAGCTTCAAACCTCTGAGTGAAATACAAATATGATCACATTTGATATGGCTTCTTCACCTCCTGATATCAGCATGACAACACAGTTGATGGCAACATAGCTGTGTTAGAGCCTGGGCTGCTGCTAAGGAGAACGGAATTTGGGAAAACATGGTAGCAATGTGACTTTAAAATCTATATGCACAGAAGGTCTTTCACACATCTCCTTACCTCTGTACTGGGAAAAGGAATACAGAAGTCACATATGGCATTATTTCTCTGTTCCTTGGATAACCAAGGAAGGCTACCCACGGGGTCAGAATTCATACAGAAAATCCCAGTCTTCTTCACTCCACCTCCATAAATGCTATCACATGTAAGATTTGGGGAGACAAGAATTCTGCATCTCTTTAGGTGCTGACAGCACTTGGAACAATCTTAATTCAATCTACTTCTGACCCCTTTCCTGTTTATGTCCTTGCTGCAGGTAGTTTAAAGAACAGGATTTTCCTTATCCTCCTTATCCTCCTCTTCAAGTCCTCCATGCAGTTCTCCAAAATTTGTTCTTGGCATCTCTTACTTCCCTCTCTGTCTGGCAGACAAGTCAACCTTTGGGACCCTTGTGCTCTTAGTGTCACCACAGAACAGAGGTTACGATTCACATTAGAGCTGTCTCCTGCCAGGCTGTGAGCAGTATGCTAATGTGACAGCTTGGCAAGTATTTGAGAATGTCACCTCTAGCAAAATAACAGTCCTGAATGGTATTTGTCATATATACAACCACATATCCATCAACAAAAAAGCTTTACAAAATTCAACTCTAATATATATTTCAAATGAGATGCCCACAGGCACTTATAACATGAGTACATGTCAGTAGCCATATGTGGTCTAATCCTCCTCTTTATACATATACCCAGCATAATCCTTTCATGTACCATGTATCTAACCTGTATTCTCTGCTTTGGAAGCAAGATTAATCTAAAAATTTCAGAAGGAATTCAAATGCATTAAATAGAGTATGAATTAGCTTCATTACTTCAGCTACCAAGCAGTTAAAGAATGTGGCAAATGACCAAATCATCAGTCTGCCATTCAGTTTTAGCTATATGCTGTGTTACCATTTCATTTCAGGTTCTTCAAAGCCCTGCAGCTGAACTACAGCCGAGTATTTAATGCAGAATTGTATCTTTTGGGGGAATGTGTTATTTTTAAATGCTTAATAATTATGAATTCATTTGCCATTCTTTTTATAAGCAGGGAATCATAATGAACTCATCTGTTATTCATGTGAATGTCAAATGTGTTCCCACAGGAGTTTTATTCTAATTCACTATTAGTTAGTGGACTCATAAAATAAAATGCTATCCATTTTTTACTCTGAATATGTAATGCCTGGTAATTGTTCATCAAAGGGCAAATGTAACATTTTTATTTGATAACTTTCAGTTCTGATTTAACCAGGTAAAGAACTAAATTTAAAGCAAGGGTACCTTTAGAAACAGGTAGAAGTTGATTTGATAAGCTGTGAGTCTTCCATTTACAATACAACAAATTAGATTATCATGAGCTAGAGTTTAAAAATGTAGATGCATTATACTATAACAATACATGCTTGAACTACATACATTTAATGTAAAAGGACCAACTGTACCCCAATATATCATGCCTAATGATAGTTCAATAAGAGAAACATTTTCAGTATTCATGAGGTGATCACACCAGTTTTCATGCAGCTGTTCCATTCCAATAGAAAATTTAGAGGTGAGATACTTACAGGTCACTGCAGGATTTGAATGTGATGACACTAGACAGCAGGACTTCGACCTGAGAAAACAAACACAAACTAAGCAATAATAAAACTGAGAATTCAGAGTTTGATTCGTGTTTTTGTCAGAGAGTTAAATACATAGGGGTTTTTATGAAATTATTTTCAAATTTCTTCTAAATCCCTAATCTAAACTAAATGTTAGCTGTAAGGATTTACCCCATGAAATAATAGCCCTGAAATATTTCAGTAACAGTTCTTATATCTGACCTGTTGTACGTGGCTTCTCCTCAAGTATGTCACAGTGACTCTTCCAATATTGAAATGTTCTTTGGAAACACTAATCAAAATGAATTAATTACTATGAAGATGCATTTTCAAGGGAGAAGGTAACAAATCCAGAATTCCATTTGTAATTTGAACCACTAGATTAATATTACTTATATTAATTATAATTAATAGTTTTACTTTAAAATAGGAAGCAAAGGAGGCTTTTTTTTTCAGATGAAGTAACAGAAGGATATGTTTTTAATGTTAAGGATCACTTCAATTTTTTCTGCATGGAAATAGTAATTTCCTCAGATCAAATGTACAGTGTTTAAATCAAAATACGTTACCCCTGTGCAATCTCTGGCAATCAATAGGTTATTAGAATATTGACCATGAAGAAACCATTGAGAAAAACAAGCATGCAAACCAAAGCTCAGATGTGAGTCTTGATGATCACAGATATTTCTGTAAGTCAAAGATTGTAACTTCAAGTTTGATAATGGTTAGTAGAAGAACATAACAAGCAGCAGTGCTTCCTGAATACTATGACTTCTTTCATAGTTGAAGAAATACTATTTACTTTACTCTTTTAAAATACTTTTATTTGAATAGCGACCACGCTAAAAACAAAAAGTGTCTCTTCAATTACTGCAAAGTTGGATAGGACGGACTGAGTTATATAGATAATGTGAAAACAGGAATATCATAAATAGTGAACGAAAGGAGGGCTAACACTACCATGCCAAGAATTGGGTGAAACTTTGTTGAAGCTTGCATGTTTATCAGCTGCTTTTTATTCAAAATGAATGTAACATTTATTTTATACATTAAATAACTGTGATAAAAATTATCACCCCCAGCAGGCAGCCTGAAGGCCCTTCCCTAGCGTGAGAATACAAATGTGGGAGATAAGAAGAATGAGAAGACATACACTTTTGTTTAATGGAATTTGTGTGTGCATGGACATGTAACTATATAAATATCACTTTCCTTGAAAGCAGAGCATAGCTCGGGCAACGTAGGGGCAGACAAATCATTCATCAATTTACAGGGGAAACTACATCTTTCAAAGGCCTGATTTTGAACTCATCATTCTGTAATGGTGATATTCTATTGGCTTAATTGGAGTAATTTGATTTATACATGTCTGAAAAGAGAATTGACTTTTGCAATAGAAAGTACATTAGAAAATATTATGGTGAAGAACCTGAATTCTACAGAAAGGAGGCAATAAAACTATGAACAAGTAGCTATGAATAAGTGAGGTACGAAATGCTACCGATTCCCACAGATTCAATTTTATTCAGAAACTTGCAGGACTTGGGGTTCGGGCTTGCTAGTCTCCTCTAAAGCCTTAAGGATACAAGAATGAGTTATGGATGCGGTGCTCATGAGCTGTTTGGTTTTTGCTACCACGCTCAAAAGAAAAAAAAAAGAATAATCTGCAGGACTGAGTATGTGAAAGCAGATAGGGGTGAGGGTGAGAGGTGACTCCAAAGTGCCATGAGGATCAGCCTTATTAGGGCTGCACTCACAGTTGCCAATGATGAAAGTAACAACTGGAAAGAGAAAGGTTTTGCTGGAGCCCTGCTGGCTTTTTGCCACAAAGGGTAATATCTGCTATTAATTAACATTCTATTAATATCTCTAGGCTCTTTTAAGACAATGTATTTAGAGCTTTTAGCAGTTATAGGTCGATAGCACTGGAGCACGAGCACCTTTATGGCAAAATACTGGCATGTGTCAGTTTTTTCTTCGCGCAGAAAGTAAGAGAAAGATAAGTGCACCAAAGTGACATAAATGGGGATTTTATAAAACAAGTCACAGAAAGGAGGATTGACATGACATTCAGGGTGACATGTACAGATCAGAAGCACTGGAAGATATGAGGTTAAGTAATTTAGGCATTGAGTATAGAGAATGCTAATAATTCTAGGGAAAATGGAAAAAAAATACATTCAATAATAATAATATGCTACAATACTGAAGAAGAAGAAATACTTATGATTGGCATGCATATTTTTATAAGTTGCAATAGTCTACTGCAGCTAGTGAATGCTCTTTTAAAACAATAGCCAAAATATTTCATGAGGCATGACTAAAAACATCCAATATAAAGTGAACGGTAGAAGTGATTCTTGGCCATCTTAAGATTAATAGGTTCTTTTATTGAAGTGAGAATGGTAAAGGGCAAGCAGAAAGATTCACTGATTTTTTGCTGCTTGAAGATTAAAGAAAAAACTTCTGCAATCTTTGGAGAAAAGAACAGTATATCCCATTTCTCTGAAAGGAATAGAAAGATGACAGCTTCTATGCTATCTGAGCAGTGTAAAATACCACAGCAAGGGAGCATGAACCTAAGCTAAGAACTGGCCGTTAGAGTAATGAAGGTGGAATTCCTTCACACCAAAAACGAGATAACGTGCAAAAAGATAGCAAAAGCAGCATCCAGAAGAAATTAAATATTTTCACAAGAAAATTAAATAACATCTGAAAAAGGAAGCTCAACGCAGTCTTGCATCAAAAGAAAGATCAAAGTTTATGCCTGTTAGCTTCCTTACATGGGAGCATTTCCGTTATCCTAATCAATTAACATTGCTAACAATCAATTAACATTGCTAACATTCCCCTCTTTTCTGAAATTTATGCTCCTTGCATTAACTAAATTTACATGAAAGTTTCATTCTGGTGTTTCTAGTTGAGATATGAAATCAAGTGCTGGCCACTTTTGCTTTAGTGCAATTCTTAGAAATAAACAGGCATGTAATCATGGTGTCCTAATCAGATTTTAATTCTCAGCAATTGCATTCTATCCTCATAATTTACTCATTCATTTGAAAATTCATGATTACATTTTTTCCTAATATACTTCAATTGTTGTGTCCTATTAGATTGTTGCTAGGTTTCTGGGTGGCTGTATGACTGCACTTGATAAACAGACACCTATATATTGTTCTAAATGTATTAACTTAAAACTCTTAAAGCTACTACTTTAGACTCTCCAGAAATGAGAAATGCTATTAATACATATGCTTGCTGTACACTAGTGGAAAACATTTTGTGAAGGAGACCAGCTACAAACAGCCGTGTCAAAAAATATGTCCTAAGGCTTATTATTAATGTATCAGCTAGCATAAATCACTGTAGCTCCACTGACCTCAATGAAACCATGGTGAATTTAGACTGAGAATATAGCTATGTATAGCTACATCTTCTTTTATCACTGTACAATGGAAAAATGCATTCAAAAAGGATAGGATATTACATTAACATAATACTTGAGGAATAGTCCAGCTCACAGAATTAAGTGAAAAGAATTCCATTACAAAGCTACTACTAGTCTCACCTTTCATTTACTGCAAGTGCTTGATCCTTAGGTTTTTAATTAAATAACTTTTCTGACTCCATTGACATATTTAATATTTTTATATCTAGTTAGAAAACTGTCCACTCCTAGGTATTTAGTTTGACAAACAGCATTTTAGAATACATGGTGGTTTTTTGGTTTTCTTGATTGTTTGTTTTGGGGGGTTCATTTGGTGGGGGCTTTTTTGTTTGTTTTGGGTGTTTTGTTGTGTTTTTTGTCTTTTTTTTTTAACAAACCGATGCCCAGTTTTGCAGTGCAATCTCCATGCACAGATGGTTTAACAGGACCAAACCCTAAATTTGCGTAAGAGTGACAAATGTCTGTAAAACAATGTTAATTTTAAAATAACACAGATTGGATTCACAGTATGGTGAAATTATAACATAGCTCAAAATATGAAACAGGGCCAGGATTCCAGTAACACAACAAGTGAGGACCTTTTGTCTGCTGGCTAGTATCACATCCTGAGACGACTTTATGTTCAAGATTTTTTAGAAGAGACTTCAATAGAGGTTTGAAATACGGAACAATAGCAGGATATGGCCTGTAACTAGTAGAAACAATTACTGTTCTCAGACATGTGCAAGTTAACTTTCATTAACTTTATTGGATTTTGTGCACACTTTCTGGCCTAGATTCAGAGCTGCATCTAATTTCTCCTGGGGACAGCTGAGACAGGGAGCAAACTGAAGAACAGTAACTATTATGTCCAAGCATAATATACTGAGAAAAACTCACATGAGCCTCAAGAGTGTGATAGACCAGTTTGGGAATAATGTGAGAAAGTAATCAGGCAAACCCACTTTCTTCCCAGCAACTCCCATAATGCCTTGTAGGCTGCAGGGCAAGGGAAGAGTTGTCTAGCCTGTCTCCACAACGGGTGGAAATTCCTCAGACCAAAGGAATTCTCAGCATGTAAATTCTCCAGCTTCATGGCAGGCCCATCCAAAAAAGATCATTATGATGGGAAGATACAAAGATAGAATTTAACCTTTGAATTTTGGGAGACGTAAGTACAGACTCTTCTCTAAATAATAACTAACTAGAATAATAACATCTTCATTAAGATGCTAGCTGTTTACATAGTTCAATTTTGAGAGTTTGGTTTTTACAGAATTAACTATGGTATAATGTTTCCTTTAGTTCTAAGAAATTGGAAAATTATATCTTTTGAAAGGAGGGCTTTCAGTTTCCCTTTCTTTCATTGCCTAGCTCTGACTTTTCTACAGTCTCAAGCATAAACTACTTCACTTTCAAGGCCCATTACCCACCTCTTATCTTTCATATCTTTCCTCAGCTGGCTTTCTTCACCTATTACTTAAAATTCAAACACTTCTGTGATTTCTGACAGTTTCCCCATAAATACATGCAATGTCACTTTAGGCCACATCTTCTCATTTTTCACCAGTATTGTTTAAGCTATCCAAGGCTATAAATTCTCAGTTTTTTATAGCCACTCCGATAGGCCAACACAGATTTTTGTGCAGGCCTCTGATAAACCAGACTAGAGAACTGATTTGGCTGAAAAATAATCAAGGGAAAAGAATAATTGTTTTTCAGCTTGATCTTCTGCCTCACATCTGCACAAACAGCTGTATGAACACAACAGAATGGGTGGGACAGGAAAGAGAACAATTAGCCGAGGTAGAGCTGCTTAAACCAACATTACTACTACTGCAGAAATGCACATGGAACCACAGCCTAAATGTGCTATTTTAAGGACCCTTTTAAATCCCTCACCTGTCACAGTGCCTATTAAAAGAATTGATACTAATACGGCAAGGATTATATCACTCCTGCTTACCGATGCAGCTCAATTTTGGCTCATTGTTTCCTTGCTCTGGTTTTCTTGTCTTGTAATTAGATTGTAAGATACCGAGAACATAGATCATGTTTTGGCCTACTTGAGAACAGCCTGACTTCTATTATAGTCAGTGCAAATCTTACCTCCGATTCAAAAGGAACTGGATCATGTCTGCTAGGATACAATTTCTCCCAGGTACCAGCCACTCTGAATTTTTGGTTTAAGAAGGGCAATCCTGCAGAGCAGCTTTGGATCACTGAGAAATCTCTTTCTGCAAATAATTCTATTTTTTTAATAATCATTTCTCTAACAGCTCTTTCAAGAATCATGGGTTGTGATTTTTAATTAAAAATTAATTTTAATCTCTCACTTCTAACAAGTGACAACTCTAAAATCACTGGGGCTTTAGAACATGAGGTGAACAGTAGTGCTAAACAGCTGGAGTCATAAAGGAGAGCTACATCACACCTAAATTAAACTGATCTAATTGCACTACCATACTGAATCCGTTTGTACTGCTAAAAGAGTTTATTTTTTATACTGTGTTCACTCGATACATTTAACTACATATGAGGCACAGCATAGCCATCGACCAACAGGAGAAATCTGCTAAAGTTAGCAAAATATAGAAGTACTATATACATGAAGGAACTGAGCGCATTCAGGGCTCCTTGTAATAAGAAACTTAAAGGTCCTTGAGACCTAACTGAAGCAAAGGGCCAATGAAACAGATGTTGCAGTTAACTGAAGCTGTCTTACCGAAAGAATAAACTCTCCTTCAAATATAAATGGAAATTTTCCATGGAGCTATGAAAAATCTTTTGCGAGTTTGCAGTTCTCTCCACTTCAAGATACTGACAAAAATATTTAGTAATACAATTGTGGTGTCCTGATCCCACTAAACAATAATTTCCACAGTTGTGGTCATATATTTGTTGTTGTCTCTACAAAAGAGATTTGGTATACATTACATTGCACTGAGGTAAAATAGTACAACTATAGGCAAGTACAGCAAAGAACATCTGCAGAACTGGAAAAGTAAAGGTTTTAATGAATAAGAAATATATTTAATTTACTTTTCATTTAGGGACCATTGCAATACAATATTTAATCAAAAAGTGATGGCTGTGCACTATCAGTAGTCTTGATAGTGAGATAGCCCTGAGACTTACACTGAACCTTACAAATCTCTGTCCCAGTGGTGTGAGCGATTTATATTTGTGTCTGTATCATAAGCTTTTGCAATTACTTGATATTTTTACAAATGTTGGTGTTAAATAATGTAGGAGAGTAAAAAAATTAGAAAAAGCCAGAATTCAATACCTGGTAAAACTATTTTCCTAAAAGCAACAGAAGGTGTCACTGCTAACTGATTTGAAACAAATGAATCCCGTAAGTGGAAAACACTGCCTTTGTTTTGAAAGAAACTTGAAAGTTGTTTGAGAGAGGAGAACTGAGTTCCCTTCTCAAGTATTCTCAAGCTCCAAACATAAACATTACATTTAAAAATGGAAAAGACTGCTTTACACCATCTAATTCTTCTCCTTTCTGTTTGCTATTACTCCCTGCAGCTGTTTCACCTCAGGCTATGGATTCACAGTCCAAGCAAGAGAAATTTAGGCTAGTATTTGAACAGAAACCCTCAAAGGGCCTTTTAACCCATTAGTATTAGAGCTCTAGTAACTGGGTATTTTATCTTCAAATCCATGATAATTCAAAATCCATACAAAATTAAGACCATTAGGATGCTGGATAAACTATTTCCAACAAGAAATGTAAACCTGAGTCTCTAAGTAGTTTGCAACTGTGAAAACTTTCTGTAGAGTGCACTTTAGCTTGGATAGTGACTGTCTCCCTCCCTGAACTTGCGAAATGATTTTAACTCTATGCGGCAGTCCTCCCTCCCTTGTCTTTCTTGATATTGTTGCCATTCTGTGTTAAACAGCTGTTACATCCCATGCCAGAGATGGCTGCATAACACTGATGGGTGAGGTGTTATTTTCTAAATATATAAACACTCAGCTTTTGAAGTACTTTATAGCCGTTTGCAAGCCTCTCCATACATTCAGATATATCTATATGTGACACTAATATAAAACACATTTCCCCTCCCACCCACGTAGCTTGGTAAGCTTAATTTTAGATGCCTGAGACAGTGCAGGAACTCACATCCTTTTCCCTCCGGACTTCCCTTCCCTAGAGGTCTTGCCATGAGGAAGCCTGGACTGCGGGCACCGAGGGCCATGGTCTAGCAGGGTCACTCACAGCTGCTTGCCCTGTAGCTGAGGGCCTACGCTGCAGTTTATTGGATGTGAAGTAATTGCCACAGCTGTAATTAAAAAAAAAAAAAAAAAAAAAAAAAAAAGATTTTTTTTATTCTTCTCTTTTGAGATAGTGTGGATATAATCTAAATTATCTCAGTGTAAAATAAAAAAAAAAAAAAAAAAAAAAAAAAGAAAGTATTTTTATATATATGTAAAGCCCATGGCTTTTATCCATCACGATTGAATGTTTAATAAGTGCATCCAGGGCTCCCAGCCCGCTGACTCCAACGCAGCCCCTCGCTCCTCTTCTTTTTTTCCCCCTCCTCCCTTCTCTTCCCAAGAGAAAGGCATCTCAGGTCACTTGAATTATTTAGCGGGGTGTTTTTAACCATCTCAAGGGCTTTGCTTCTGCCATGCGGCTCCAGCGGAGCTCGGGTTTGTGGGTTTATTTTTATTTTGTTTTATTTTATTATTTTATTTTAGCACGAGGGGTGGAGTTGCTCCACTTCCCTGGCAGAAGGAGGAGAAAAAGCACCGGGGGGGAGGCGAGAAGGGGTGGCTCGGCGTGTGGAGGGGAGGGGAAAGGCCGCCAAGGCCCCGCCGCGGCCGCCACACCTGAGGGCCGCGCAGCCCCCTCAGCCCCGGCCCTGTCAGCCAGGGCCGCTCACCGGGTCGCTCTAACGCAGCTCTCTCTGTCTTTTTCCCCCCTCCATCTTCCTCTCCTTCTCGTTCCTCATTCATTCTTCCCCCCTTCCCGCCCCCTCCCCGTTGCAGGCGGAGCGGGCCCGGCAGGAGGCGGAGCGGGCCGCCGCACGTCCCCCGGCCGGTCGGCCGGCCCCCCCGCCATGGGTCGGAAGCGCTGCGTGGGGGGAGACGGCTCCAAGATGGCGGCGGGTTGCTGCGGGGTGAAGAAGCAGAAACTCTCCAGTTCCCCTCCCTCGGGCTCGGCCGGCCCGGGAGGCGGCGGCAGCGGCTC
>NW_015090995.1:11927104-12028683 GCF_001431845.1 Calidris pugnax | reverse complement strand
CATTAGAAGGCTTGCAAGATTTTAGTACCATCTCTTGAGATGAAAATTCAAATTAATTCATCCTTTTTATAATTAAGCAGCAATATAACATGTACATGCAGTAAACTGACCAAAAATTACACCTGCCATCACAGGATATAACGACCTTACTGAAATAGTTCTCAGAGAATAAATTCTCACAACACGAGTTTAAGATCTGCTGTTGTGCTATTAATGAGGCTAAAATTATAAGCCTATATATTCTTCAAATTATTTTTCCAATTAAAAGGATAGGAAGAGAGCTACATTTTGCAAACAGACGTAATTCTAGCATGTAACAGTTGAGTTCTAATATTAATGATATTAGCTCCCACCTATTTTTTTTTGTTGTTGTTAAGGGAACACCCACTTAAGTCTCTCAGGTGGTATAAGGGCTGTAGCTGAGCATGGAGATGACAATGTTATTACTGTAAAAATGCATTACCTAAAAAATGAGCTTTTACTTTTTACAGCCAAAGGTAAGAAACAAATATATTAGGGTGATACTTTGAAAATTTAAATTTAGAGGTCGACTCTACGAGTCCCCAAGATTTTTTTCTGCTAACCAGTATTTTTAAGTTTTTACCTGAAACTTTCTGTGAAGAAAAACCACAGTGTAAAAGTATCGTTGCTGTTTTTCATGGTGTTCTCAAAAATATGTTAAACAAGTTCTTCAAAACAGGCAAGGACTTGTTTACAAATATTGTAACTGTACCTATTTGTTTACAAATAGCCGCCTTCTTTCAGCACTTCCACTCCATGTATGTATAGTGTGTTGCATTGTGTACCACAGCTCTTCATCTGTCCATTGTCCACAACATGCAGAGATACCAGCCAGACTTCCCCAGCCCATCCTAACCCCCGAGTTGATTTGTCTGAGAGTACACTGCAAGATCCAACTTCTTATGGAAAGGAGGGAATTTAACCACCAACTCACTGAATCCTAAAATAACAAGCTGGTTTTCACCTGTCCGATCCCTGCCAGTGACATTTTTTTGAGATGCCTTAAGAACTTGTTCTATTAAAAAAAAAAAAAAAAAAAAAAAAAGAAAGTATTTTTATATATATGTAAAGCCCATGGCTTTTATCCATCACGATTGAATGTTTAATAAGTGCATCCAGGGCTCCCAGCCCGCTGACTCCAACGCAGCCCCTCGCTCCTCTTCTTTTTTTCCCCCTCCTCCCTTCTCTTCCCAAGAGAAAGGCATCTCAGGTCACTTGAATTATTTAGCGGGGTGTTTTTAACCATCTCAAGGGCTTTGCTTCTGCCATGCGGCTCCAGCGGAGCTCGGGTTTGTGGGTTTATTTTTATTTTGTTTTATTTTATTATTTTATTTTAGCACGAGGGGTGGAGTTGCTCCACTTCCCTGGCAGAAGGAGGAGAAAAAGCACCGGGGGGGAGGCGAGAAGGGGTGGCTCGGCGTGTGGAGGGGAGGGGAAAGGCCGCCAAGGCCCCGCCGCGGCCGCCACACCTGAGGGCCGCGCAGCCCCCTCAGCCCCGGCCCTGTCAGCCAGGGCCGCTCACCGGGTCGCTCTAACGCAGCTCTCTCTGTCTTTTTCCCCCCTCCATCTTCCTCTCCTTCTCGTTCCTCATTCATTCTTCCCCCCTTCCCGCCCCCTCCCCGTTGCAGGCGGAGCGGGCCCGGCAGGAGGCGGAGCGGGCCGCCGCACGTCCCCCGGCCGGGCGGCCGGCCCCCCCGCCATGGGTCGGAAGCGCTGCGTGGGGGGAGACGGCTCCAAGATGGCGGCGGGTTGCTGCGGGGTGAAGAAGCAGAAACTCTCCAGTTCCCCTCCCTCGGGCTCGGCCGGCCCGGGAGGCGGCGGCAGCGGCTCCCACTGCGGCGGGGCGGCGGCGGCGGGGGGCGAGCCGGGGGCGCTGCCCCCGCCGGGGGGCCCCCGCCTGAACGGCCTTGGAAAAGGCAGCGTTAACTCTCGTTTTGAAATCTCTGTACCCTTGTTTTCTTCTGTGTTTGCGCCCCCGCCCCGTGGCCGTGCGGGGAGCCGCGCTGCCCTCCCGCCCCCGGCTCGCCTCAGGGAGCGCCGCGCTGCCCCGGGGCGCGCCGCCGGGGAGCCCTCCCGTGCATGGGACTCGCTTGTGGCATCTCTCCCGCCTTCCCTGACTCCCCTGGCCGGGTCGTGGCCGTGCCTGTCCTGGCAGTGCCCTGCTGCCCGTAGCTCGCCTTTGTGCCGGCGCGGGCTCCACGGGGGGCTGTATCCGACTGCGGGCACTTCACGCAGTGTCTGCCCCCCACTTTCTGGTTTGCCCTCGGTAGTGCCTGAGCAGACCGCTTCCATGCTCGTTTCACCAGTAGTCCTTACTGGGACCCCTTCACTAGGCGGCTTCTCTCTGTCCCTCTGTTCTGCATGGGCCTCTGCTTCACCCCAGGTGGATGGTGAGTACCCAGTGTAAGAGACCTGTCGTGCGAGTCCCGGGTTTGTGAGCACTGGTGTACCGGTACGTTCCCTGTGCCAGGCACTCGTAACGCTGCTTTGGTCTCAAACTGTGCGGAGTCCTTGCTTTGTAACGACCCCTGAAGACCACCCAGCCTTAGACATCCCAATTCCCTGAGTAATCCGCCACATCAAACTCCCAGAGTTTTGAACAGATCACATAAACACCTGTTACTCCCATCCTCGAGAGCTTCCACCAAGGGCCTGCTTTGTTCCCGTCCCTGGCCGCTCTTGTTCAGTGTTTGTCTTGAACCCCGTGCCCTCCTGCCTTTGGAAGCGGCCTGCCAGGACGGCCGTTGCCCAGCATGTCGGCACCTGCCGCCTGCCTGTGCCGGGGAACCGGGCGTGCTGTTGTAGCTGGAGTTCAGACACTTCTGGGAGTAACTTTTCTCTGACAGGAAGTTACTTCCTCTCAGCTGGGATGAGTTACCGAGTCGCTGCATGCTCCAAGTCTGTTTGAATGCAAAGTTAACGTAAGGGGTTGTTGGAATTTAGTTTCCTCTGTTTTACTTTGCTTTTAAATGGGATGGAGCTCATGTGGTGTGTTTCTAAGCTTCAGTTGAGTCTTGAGTATGTTGGTCCACCAGAATGCATGCCATTTGTTTCCTCTAATGTATAGCATGACTATAGAATTTGTGAGAACCCATACTTTACCGGTACTTAATGAATACAATTTTTTGTGTCTGTGTTCTAGACCCTTGTGCACCCTCACCAATGCAAATGGTTATCATGCAGTCCATGTTTCATTCATGAGATGTAGCGTATGCTTCTCAGTGTTTAAAATAATGTAATGTATTAATGATCTTATTTGGAGTCCTTGCTGTTCTAACACCCAGGATCTATACATCTCTTGCATACTTTCAGCTGCTGTCATGACAACCCAGCTCTGTGGATTCCTACTTAACCTGCCACCCCAGCAAGTCTTCCCTATATGCTCTTCATAACTCCTATGTGATTACATCAGAGTACCAATAATGAAAGGAGGGCAGGGAGACTCCACTGTGAGTTTCTTTACCCAGGTCTTTTGTAAATCCATGTTTGTCCTTTTGTAGATACCAACTGTTTAGGAATCACTGCTCAGAGTAGCCATTTTGCTTTGCGTTGTCCTGTATCTGTTCTCCATCCCAGACCACTATAGGTTACAGCATCAGCTTTGTGCCGTTTCACTCTTCCATTGCTGTAAGAGAGCTGAATTCTGTCCGTGTCTCTCTGTAACAAAATATTACCTTGTTGTTGTTATGTTTTTTAATTTTATTGCAGAATGTTTTGTTGATCAGCTTAGTGCTACTGTCTCTGTTTTATTAGTGGAGGAAACTGAGGCAGGGCTGAAGATCTTGCCACTGAAATGTTTTCCAGTAAGCACTTTGATTCCTCTTAGTAACCAGTAGATCACTTCACCATCACTTCACCTTTCTTCTCCCACTTCTTACTTTAACAAGAACACAATAGCAGATTAAGTAAAATTATTTGTATTTTTCTAAAATTCGTATGTTTGTTTAAAAATTATTCAGCTTTACTTGCTAGACCTGGTGAAAAGTTGCTGCATCAATGGACTTTTGAAAATGGCACTGCCGTTAAAATCAGTGGTATCATTTCTGCTTATTCCCATGCTTGTGCCAGCGTGCACAGTTGTACAGATTGAGAAATGATCTAATCATAATTTTTTTTTTTCCCCTGGTTAGTTTTCACAAAGACTGGTTTCCTCTAGATCATTGCATGGCTTCACAAACACTTGTGCCTGCACAAGTGTGAGGTGGGAATAAGCAGACAGATGGCAGAACTGCTGCTTTCAGCAGCCTCGTGAGCTGATTATGTTTGTGCAGTTGGGGAAGCAACTTTGAAAAAGTTGTTCAGTATTACATGTGAAATTCTAGGTCGGTGAATAAATGGCTCCTGCTAAGTGTTCAAGGTGGCATGACTTCTAGCATTCAAAAGATTTGCAGGCAGTCTTATCGATAACTGGGTAGCTCACAAAGGTATGGTATTGTCTTTGAAGCTGAGCTTCTTCCTGTACAGCAGAAAAACCTGAATGACAACTGGGATTTTTCAGGGAACGTATGTTGCAGCTGGATTCCTCCCTGGAATCTTTTGGAGGTTTTGTCCGTAGACCAAAATATTTGTTCTAAGAGTAGTAGTCTGAAATAAGAGTTTGTATGTGATTTTTTTTTTTTTTTTTTAAATTACATTAATTGCAGGGAGGATGAGAGACCTGTAAGCAGGTATGTTCATACAAGCATGACTCATTCCTTGCAGGCCTTTCAACAATGAAACTGGGCATGATCAAAGAAAAGCAGGTGGCTGAATCACTTGGACATGGGGTTCTGGTGTGTTGGCTTTTGAACAAAACCTGCCTATGACACCTCTGTATTTTTGTAACTTTTGATGCCAAGATGAGGACCATGGCAGTGCTCAAAGGGAAGGAAATTTGGAGCAGTTTGTAGAAATAAGACAAAACGCCAGTTTTGAAAGGGTGTGGGTTTTGGACTCTGGCCCATAATGGATGAAATAGTTAGCATTTTCATATCTCTGACTGCAGTTCCTGAAGCACAAGGTATGGTGTGTTGGTCAAGGGTGTTGCTGGGGAGCTGTTGGGTTAGAGAGAGGGACTCATTGAGTCAAAGGAAGATGGCTGGAAGATACTGAATCTGCCCAGCAATGTCTTGGTGAGAATAGGCTCAGCAAATCTTTCCAGCACAGGCTTCCCCTTCTATTGTAGGGCTTCCACTGATCTGCTAACATTTTACTCTATCACTGTCTTAATGGAAGAGTTTTCTTCTACCTCTAATTTCACTTCACTTTGACTTGGTCTCTAACCCACCCTTTCCCTTCTTCATGGGGTATGTTCTACAGAGTGTGCTTTTCCCCCTTGCTTCTACTTGTGGTGGCTCTCAAACCATGGGTTTATAAGGAATGTAAAAATTATCCTGGAGGTGTGGAACCTGATACAAAGTTTAAAAATTGCTGCCCTAGATGAAAAGTGTCACTTATACAAAGTATCATGTAGACACTGTTTTTGAAACTCAGACGAGTAAAATTATGGAACACTGCAGTTGATTAAAAGCAGTTTTTTAAGAAGTGGTAATAGAAATAAATTGTAAGGGTGGATGCAGGAACAGTTGTAAAAACATTTTACCCCATTCATTTAGGGAGAAGGGAAACTAAGTAGCCTTTTCCTGTGTTTTTTACCTGGCAAATGGCTCACGTCCCTTTATTTCCTTTCTGGTTTGGTCCTGTGCAACACACCCAGTGCTCTGGTGGAAACAATACCATGTCCTGCCTTCCATTGTGGAAGTGAAAAAGGGCCGCCCACCAGTGCAAAAGGGCTCAAGGTTCACACTTCTCACTACTGTATTTCTTCTAGTAGGAGAGTGTTTGAGCAGAAGTGCAACCGTGCACAAGAAGGATGGGAAGGGTAAGCGTGTGAAGAGGAATTCAGTTGGAGCTATGCTGTGGGGAATGAGCAGAACTTTTTTTCTTGAAGATTCTCACATCTGTGCTCACTATAAAGACTTCCCTTGGCACACTCGCCATTCTGAGTTTTTGATCCTGCACAGTGTTTGCCTCAGGCTCGTCAGCTTGTGTACTTAATTTTGATGTTGACATATTTGTGGGGAAGACATTGCATGGCTATGCAGCAGGTTAACTCGTTTGCCAGTTGTTTGCTTCTTACAGTTCCTTCCTGAAGGTTGCCTGCAAGTGAACAGGATCATTTTAGTGGTGACCACCCATACTTGACACAATTTGTAAGGCAAATCGTTTGTTCTGCGCCTGTCATCTGGTATGTGGTGACCAAGAAGAAGATTGTGCAGTTGGAATTGCTGATGCAGCCCGTGCCCTGCTTCCTGTCTGGCTGAGGAGCTCTTGGGAAAGATGTTTATAATGAGTGCCTTGCATCAAATGCCTAGATGATGGCTTGCTCATGTGCTTTTCATCTGGCAGAGGGACTGGCCAGAGGCATTAAGTGGAGTGTATAGCTGACCTGTGTACCTGTGGCAGATACAGATCTGTAGGGAAGCATCAGAGCCCCTGTGAGGGCTGCCAGCCCCGTGCACACGCAGAGGCTCTGGCCGTCAGACAGAAGCAGGCGATGGCAACCACGTTCTTTGCTGCAGGAAGAATGTGAATGGCTTGACCATCTTCTATGATTGAAGGCCTCTGGATTAAAATAGTTGGACTAGATGGTCTGGTCTCTAACCCACCCTTTCCCTTCTTCATGGGGTATGTTCTACAGAGTGTGCTTTTCCCCCTTGCTTCTACTTGTGGTGGCTCTCAAACCATGGGTTTATAAGGAATGTAAAAATTATCCTGGAGGTGTGGAACCTGATACAAAGTTTAAAAATTGCTGCCCTAGATGAAAAGTGTCACTTATACAAAGTATCATGTAGACACTGTTTTTGAAACTCAGACGAGTAAAATTATGGAACACTGCAGTTGATTAAAAGCAGTTTTTTAAGAAGTGGTAATAGAAATAAATTGTAAGGGTGGATGCAGGAACAGTTGTAAAAACATTTTACCCCATTCATTTAGGGAGAAGGGAAACTAAGTAGCCTTTTCCTGTGTTTTTTACCTGGCAAATGGCTCACGTCCCTTTATTTCCTTTCTGGTTTGGTCCTGTGCAACACACCCAGTGCTCTGGTGGAAACAATACCATGTCCTGCCTTCCATTGTGGAAGTGAAAAAGGGCCGCCCACCAGTGCAAAAGGGCTCAAGGTTCACACTTCTCACTACTGTATTTCTTCTAGTAGGAGAGTGTTTGAGCAGAAGTGCAACCGTGCACAAGAAGGATGGGAAGGGTAAGCGTGTGAAGAGGAATTCAGTTGGAGCTATGCTGTGGGGAATGAGCAGAACTTTTTTTCTTGAAGATTCTCACATCTGTGCTCACTATAAAGACTTCCCTTGGCACACTCGCCATTCTGAGTTTTTGATCCTGCACAGTGTTTGCCTCAGGCTCGTCAGCTTGTGTACTTAATTTTGATGTTGACATATTTGTGGGGAAGACATTGCATGGCTATGCAGCAGGTTAACTCGTTTGCCAGTTGTTTGCTTCTTACAGTTCCTTCCTGAAGGTTGCCTGCAAGTGAACAGGATCATTTTAGTGGTGACCACCCATACTTGACACAATTTGTAAGGCAAATCGTTTGTTCTGCGCCTGTCATCTGGTATGTGGTGACCAAGAAGAAGATTGTGCAGTTGGAATTGCTGATGCAGCCCGTGCCCTGCTTCCTGTCTGGCTGAGGAGCTCTTGGGAAAGATGTTTATAATGAGTGCCTTGCATCAAATGCCTAGATGATGGCTTGCTCATGTGCTTTTCATCTGGCAGAGGGACTGGCCAGAGGCATTAAGTGGAGTGTATAGCTGACCTGTGTACCTGTGGCAGATACAGATCTGTAGGGAAGCATCAGAGCCCCTGTGAGGGCTGCCAGCCCCGTGCACACGCAGAGGCTCTGGCCGTCAGACAGAAGCAGGCGATGGCAACCACGTTCTTTGCTGCAGGAAGAATGTGAATGGCTTGACCATCTTCTATGATTGAAGGCCTCTGGATTAAAATAGTTGGACTAGATGGTCATTTTAGGTCCCTTCCAACTGAAATATTGTATTCTCAATATTTTCTGGGCAATAACCAGTCTTAACCTAAAGATTGGATTCTTTCTTCGTTGATGACTTGTAGTATTTTGCAGCAACTGTTCCATTTGGCTACAGGACAGAGATACAGATATGCTGTGGTGTTGACGTGCCTGACCTTTGTATTTCATTATGTTTTCGGATCTAAGATCTGTCACTTTATGTATTCTAGAAGGGTATGGGGTAGCAGTTCTACGCTACCTTAATTCTTTGTTACTGAAGCTTGGAGACATTAAAATTCAATACAGTTTAAAAATGTGGAGCTAGCTAATCTTGTGCCCGTTAGTTTTCACACTCTCGAAGAAAGTTGTGATTCTGCTCAGAGGGAGTGTAAATTGACCCTGTAGTAAAGTTCTACGGTTTGTTACTGGCCATCCAATTTTTTGCCTTAATTACTGTGTCTTGCTACTATGCTGGCACTAGTGGTGGTCATTTGCTAGTAATTTAGATTGAAATAGTTTAAATTCTTCCTGTATAGTCCCAAAGCTATTTTTTTTCCCCCAAATGTTAAATTACTGCCTGATGCTTTCTTTTAAGGCATTCAAGAAAGATTAGGCTTGTCTGTGGGTGTGTACATGTGCTTACACATACATATGAATAAAAATCTTACGGCTTGCGAGTTCATAGGATTACATGCTTTTTCTCAATTTTTTGTTTCTTGGCTGCAGCCAGACTTGCTTTTAATTTCTACAATTTATTGTAATGTTAAATATTGGAGCCTTGTGCTTGACTCCTTGTTTGCCTTGGTATATGTTTCTTTACAAGCATTTTTGTGAAACTTTTCCTGGAAGCTTACTGAGGTATGAATTTCATATTGTCTTAAAGCCCCCCGACGTTCTTCCTTCGCAGTCCCTACTCAGTTCAGCTGTACCAATTGACTTTACTATTCTTGACGTGAGAAGTTTGAAATTTTGTTGTTTCTCTGCAGGACTTAGTTGTAGGGCAGTGGAGACTTGCTTGTGTGGCAGACTCTGTGTAATAATTTGTATTTATTGTCACACTCAGTAACATTACACAACAGCTATAATGATTGCTGGGTCATGGCTAAATATCAACGCCAGTCATAAAACAAAAAACATGGCAACAAAGCACGCAGACAGGGAGGTGTTTGCTAGTGTCTGTGTGTCTGTCTGACTTCATTCTGGTTTTCATGTATATGTCATAGTTTTGTATAAGCTTCTGTATTTTCTTCTGACTTAACAAGGTCATTACTGTTGAATATCAAATGTTGGAATATGAAGTGGTGGTTCTTTCAGAGTGGCATTCTGCGGTAGATGTTTTTAAAATACAGTGCAGTAGAAAATGTGTATTTTGGCTGGTGTTGGCAGGGCTCAGCAGGGAATTCCCAGCATATTTGAAAGCAGGACTGGTGAATGCGTCTTGGTACAGCAGAGGAGGAAAAAGGATAAAGCTCTATGGTGTCAGAAAGAACTTACCTGTGGCAGTAGGTTTGTCTTCTGGTATCATTGGTGAGTTGAGTAAATACTGCTATTATAAACTCCAAATTAGCCTAACTATAATTTGAGGACTTTTTCCTTCATAAGCTCATCTCAGTGAGCGGTTCTTATGTCCAAATGAGGTAGTTTCTATTAGTGCAGGAGATCACATCGCAGACAGTCCTAAGGATGGACCCTGGTTTTATTTCTGCAGCTAAAAGCAGTCACCACAAAGTTATAATAAATGCCCTGATTCACTGCAATATTTGTTTTGCAGCAGTAATTGCTCTACTACCCCTTGTAGGATGAGGAGGAGTCAGCAGCCACCTCTCCCTGTGCCATCAGTCTGGTCATTCATTTTTATTGCCTCCTTTGTTTTATGTCATGTTTTCTTTTACTCTGTCTTGTACTAAAGATAACTTCCTGATGAATATTTCTGTTGATTTTGAAAAGTCAGATTTTGACGTTGTTTTTGACATTATATGTTCCTATTTAACCTGTCTGTCTGTGAGAAAAATATGTTTGGGGTCTGGATTTGACTTATTTCATGTGTACTTCTAACTCTAATATTCTTTGTTAGAAATTGTTGAGAAGTTAATGATTTAAGAATGCAAATGTTTTATTTGGAGTTACTAAGAGAATGCAAAGCTCTTCTTCTTCTTCAGTTGTGAGTTAAACATGTTGTGTGTCTTGTGTCACATAATTGTAATGTTATCTAGCATTGAATACAAAAACACAAGAAATCTAACTCGCCTTTTTTTGTCATATCTGTTAAGAAACAAGTAGATGTAATCTAAGTGTATGGACAGTTCTGTTATTGAGCCCTAAATTTCCTTTTCACTGCTC
The DNA here is from genome assembly GCF_001431845.1 of Calidris pugnax. Classification (NCBI taxonomy): domain Eukaryota; kingdom Metazoa; phylum Chordata; class Aves; order Charadriiformes; family Scolopacidae; genus Calidris; species Calidris pugnax. The sequence goes on along the minus strand of NW_015090995.1, from coordinate 12,018,310 downwards.
ATCTACAGATAGATAGGGAGTAGTTACTATTGATGAAAACTAAGAGATAACCAGGAAATACAGGTTTGGAAGACCAGGCTAGCTCAGTTTGCTTAGCTTGCAGACCTAGGCTGTGACCAGTCAATGAATGAGATATATTTTTGTAGTCCATAGCTTTTGCTTCTCTCAAAACTCATGCCATAATTAATGGAACATGCTCAGTATGTCAAACTGTCTATTTTTACATTAAGTACGTGTTTACAGTTAACTGCAGGTTTTCCATAGCATCAAATTATTGTCTTCAGAAGTAGTATGCTAAGATAGAAGTTGTTTGAGCCATTTCTGTGGTAAGAGTCTCTCTGGAAGGCAGGAAAGATGCAAATTATTTAAAAATAATAGTAGACTCATCAGAGTTTGGCCAATACAGAAACTGTTGCTAGGCTGGAGGCCAAAACAAGTCCAGTCAGGCCCTGACCCTCATTAGCAAAGCATTATGAAAATGCTTGGCCTTTTTTACTATGTTTATGCTCCTACAGAGTGGGGTATTATATTGGTACTCAGTTCAGCATTGCAAAATTTGCATTTAAAGAACCAGATAGGGCAGCTGTCCTGCAGTTAACTCACAAATTCTCAAAATCATGTCCTTACTAACAAAGCATATTAGGGAGCGCAATAGCTATAGAATGGAATGTAGCTGTTAAGTTGGTCCTAGAGCTGCATTCAGATAGCACCTAGTTAATAATTTGAACTTGGTTTGATACATTATCTAGATATTCTTACTGTTTGTTAGTGCTGTGGTGTGTGCTGACTGACCAAATGCTGTGGTGTCAATATCTTCCCTGGGGTACTCGTATGACCTTTAAAAAAGCCCTTCATTTTCGTAAACAGGGTTCTTGGCAAAAGGGATCTGTGTAAAGGGCTTAATTTGTTATGTGGGATGCATCCCTGCTCCATTGGCCATACACACTTATTCAGTGAGATATTTGTTGATTTGTCCCATCTCTTCACTTGTGCTGTCACCCCGACAAACTGCACGTCTGTTTCTCTGCCTTATAGGATATGCCTTTAATGTTTGTGACCTGAGTGGGCTTTGATAGCTTCCTGGAAGGCAGTGCTGCTTGTGAGTACGTGGATATTGCTTTGCCGCACTGAGTACTTGCAGCCAAGGTTATTAAAGTGCTAATTTCATGAGAATGACATCTTATGGAATGCAGAACAGCTCCGCTGAGTTGTGGCAAGGTCACTGGGACAGCAGCCATATAGAGATGTGTATGTCTTCCCAGAGCACGCGTGCATTTCTGTCTTACCTGGAGGGAGTCCTCACAATCCTTAATGACATAAAAATCTCATTTTATGCCCCTCTTCCCATTAGCTTGAACTCTGTAGCATTTTTGGCAAGGCCCTGCCTAGGGCTGTGGTGTTTGTAATATATGAGCCATAGATATACTCCTGTAATTTATCCTTTATCCCTCTGCCAGCAAAGATGTCTCCACTCCAGGCTTCCCTGGCACGTGATGGTTTCCAGTATCTGCGACACCACCTGCTTTACTGGGTGGTGCTTGTGAGTCCACGTTTGAAACGGAAGAGAAAGGAGGGAAGGATCCTTGTCATAACCCTCTTCTGATCAGCACCGGAATTACTTCTGCTTCATCCTTTCCAGAAAGCTAAATCACTTTCCTTGTTTTCCATGTGGCATTTTACACAGAGGTGGGAATTATGTGGATGAAGGTCTAGAGTTCGTGAGTTTTTAGATGTATTAGGAAAGGTGGAAAAAAGTGAATGATCCTCCACTGATGGGCAACATTTTGGGCCAACTAAGTAAACCTGATGGCTTTCAGGTGACTGTGAGAACATATGAATTGAGTGCCAGACCATTTTCCTTATCCAGTGAGGACAAGGATAAGTTCAGCTGCCAGTGAATGACAAGTTGCAAGGCAGTTCATTTTTGTATAAATAAATGTGCTAAAAGATTGACTTTTGGGGAAGATGATGTGCTAGGCAGAGGTCCCTTGTAAGCTTTATAAGGAGAAAAAAAAATTTTTTTCTAGTCCTCAGTACTTTAATTTGACTGCCACGTTAAGCAGGCAAAGCCAGTCAGAAAAGTGTTGCACCAGCCTTCTCTAAGTAGTCTTTCTGCAGAGAGAATATTGGAAGTGAGGAGGTGGTTGAAAAACCCACAGAAAAGGTGTAGAGTCTAGTGAGGAGAGAAGTCCTCTTCAAAGAGTGCTGCAGTGCCTGAAGGCAGGTGAGTAATTGCAAGTGATGTATCACTTAAGCATGAGGGGGAGCAAGACTTCAGCAAGCCACTGGCCCAGATGAAAAACTGCAAGCCAAGCAGTAGAAGGTGTGGTCTTCCGGTGCAGTGTTGTATAAGCAGTTATCCAAACTCTGAAGAACCAAATGAATATGTCTTATTAAAACTAATTCCTTTTAACATGCTGATAGAATGTGAAATTCTAGTGATTAGATTCACTCTTCCTTAAGAAATAGGAGCATAGTTCTGAGTCTGGTTCAGTTGAACTGGAACTAAAAAGTAAACAGATAGAGAAGAGGCAGGTGGCAAAAATCTCATGTGTGATACTTGCCACTGTAATATCTGAATTCCTGTAAAATACTGGGAATAAGAGTTCAAAGAGGATAAAGGTTAGTGCTGTTCACTTGGAAGGAATGCTGGATAAAACATTGTTAAAAATTAGGGGTTATAAAGAAGGATAAACAGAATACAAATTACCTTTATCTTGTTTCACAGAAAAAAGATTCAGGTGAGACAAATACTTCCATGTACTTTTACCATTGTGGTCTCTTTTCACCTCAAGGATAAATTATTGCAGTCTGCTGTGCTTGGACTGTATTTTTACAGAAACCTAAGCCACTGCAAAAAGTAGCTCCCAGTAGTGCCTCTTTTTGGGAGAATATGAAATCTGTGTTTTGGGTTGTTTGCTGCCAGCTGCTGTTTCTTTCTTCTTTTTTTTTTCCTTTTTTCATTTTGGAGTATTTCAAGGTGTTAAGTTTTTTTACATATGTAATGTAAGTGGCTTGGAATAACCTAGTCAAAGACTGCCTACTATCCTATACCATTCTGCTAACTTAAGTGTGTTTTCTTCCTCTTTAAATGCGTCATAGATGCTCAGCAGAAGATGAGTCTTATTTGTCATAAGCTGCAAGTAGTTAGAGTAGACAGGGTAGATGAAGATAGAAGAAGGTGATGAGCACTCTGCTGCTAGAATGTGTTTTATGCAGAGTGGTTGGAAATAAAGAAACTTTTGTCCCCACTAAGTAAGCAGGCTATTCCTGAATGGTTCCTAGTACAGTTTCTGTAAATTTTTGCAGACTGTTTGAGACTGTCAAAATCTAGAAATTGAATTATGTAGGCTATAGATCTGATTATTTCTGAAGTTTTTACTGAAATTTTGTCGTGGTTTAAAAAAAAATTATTTTTTCCCCCAAAGAAAAATGCTAAGCCATTGAGACATGCTTAGATATTGTTTGATCTTAAAAGTCAGTATGCTACAAATTGGATATGTGAGATAATTGCTCTAAGCAGCAGTCAGGCAACATAAGCATAATATGCTTCCTTGGTTGTCATTTTAGGTAGAATGTTTATTGGAAATTGCCATGGAGGAGAAAACTAGAGCAGTCCAGAGTGGTCTCTGGCATTTTGATATTAAAGTTTACCAGAAACTTCTTGAAAGAGGCCATTGCAGAGATAAGACATTGGAGATTGTTCCACAGATAAAGCTTGTATTTGTTTTTAACTGATTGATTAGTCTAAAAAGAAACAGATAATCTTACAAAAAATCATTGGTCATTGGACTCTGAGCGCTTCTAGGATTTTGCAGATTCTGTCCAACTTCTCTGTATGCAAGTTATTCGGGGAGGCAAGAGTGACTTGAAGGATAAGCACTGCAGTGAGGTTTGGGAGACTTGTGTTTTGTTCCTGACTACTGTTGTGGTGGACAAACCTGGCTAAGACCCTCAATCTCTCTCCCTTGTATTCTTACTGGGGGAAAAAGAATAAAAGATATCTCAGCCTACTTTTCTTTGTTAAATTAGTAGTGAGAAGGAGTATAGAAATTGGCTGCTGTTGTGATTGTTCTTTCCTTTGACTGGATTACTCTGAAAGGCATGCCAGGAGGCTCTCCAGACTTGGCTCAGGATATTTTTGCCTAAATTGGCGACTTGGAGGCATACACTTTTTTTTTTTTTCCCTTTTTTCTTCTTTTTCCTTAACTGTTATCCATTATATCTGAAATGAATCATAGTTGTATTCATGTTAGCTTAAGTCCTTTAAAGGCTGTTGTTGCTTCTCAATTAAGTCGCAGAATTTTCAATGAATTTGTTTTTTCTTCAGCATAGTTTTCTCCATTTGGGTACTCTCAGTCGCAGTATCCTCCTCCTTTTTAGGCTACTGGTCAGTGAATGCTTATTCTGAGAATACCTTGGACAGTTTTAAGCTTGCTAGTACAAGTTGAAGACAAGACCTTCCAAAAATCATATTGCGTAATTGTTTCTGCTCTAGACATCCCGCTTGTCCTAGTAGTGTGAACACCATTCTTTTAGGAACATTTTAGAACAGAGAAGAGCGTGTATTACCCATTTACTGCCCTGTAGAGCTGGTGAACTGAGGTTCTGTGTTGAAGCAAGATTCCTTCATTTACTGAATGTTGAAAATTGGAGATGAGTAGAAAGAGAAAGCAGGGTAGCAAGGAAGGTGCAAGCAGTGACCGTATAATGATACTTCCCCAAATATTTTTCTAGTCTTCAGCAACTTGCAGTTTGGGATGTCTTGAGTGAGAAGTGATGCTTTTCATCAGTAATCCTTGCTGACACCCCATCCTCCTAGCAATGGGTAGATTATAATGACATTTTAATGAGGCAAAGTTGGGAGGAAGATCAGAATGCTATACAGGAATGATTGAAATACTCTAGGGGCTATACTATTAGAAATGGGATTATAATCAATATTTTATAGAGCAGCTTCATGTACTTCAGGAGTAATTAAAAACTGATTCTGTAAGTTAGAGTTTTGTTTCTCTCCTTCGTGATTTCCAGGTATTGCCAGTTGACTGCCAGTTGTCTCTTAGCCTTCATTATGCAATGTATATGTAAAGGGCAAGTTGGCTATTTTAAAAAGAAATTATCAGTAAAAATGGAAAAGTATTAAATACAATTGTGCAAGAGAGTGGTTGAGATCTTATTTGTAAAACTTGGTTTCAGTCCTGAGAGGAGGTTCTGCTCCGCTCAAAGACATTTCTGCTTGCAGAGCAGGGCAGCCAGGGTGCCTGGAGGAAGTGTGAGATCAGCTTGCAAAGGAAGATGAGAAAAGCTGGGCTGCTTTAGAGGATCAGAAGAGATCCTCTAAAGACCTGTAGCTGAGAGGTACAAAATCTGATTGGGGGTACTGTGTATGTGTATATGTAGATATATATATATATACACACACACACCAGTATGTATATGCACATAGAAGTTTGCGTGTGCATATGTAGGTGTATATGGGAAGAGAAAGACTAAGGGACACAAATTAACTATTACTAGATACCAGTACTGCCAGAAGAACCAAAGGATGTAAAATGACTGTCAATAAGTTTTAGAGTGTAAGATCTATCACCATGGGTCCCTTAACTGGTGACACTAATGCTTTTCTTTTAAAGGAGACATTATTATTAGAGAATGATGATGGTAGATTAAGTTTAATATCTTATCTCCAAGGAGTGTTAGATGAACTGTCTGTAGGCAGCTTCTGGTAGAAAGTGGAATAGCTTATTTTTGACCAGATTATTTGTTTTAGTGTGAGTTCAGAGATGCCCAAGTTGACTCCCTGTTACCTGTTTAGGTCTAGCAGGATTATTAACTTAGCATGTGGGGTTTGGTTTCTAATAAACTGTTCTTTCCACCCTGCTTTTGGCTTGAATAAGATTTATGTCTTCTCAATGTGGAAATGAATAGAGGTAAACGTTGGTCAATAATAGAGCTCTGTGAAGGTAGTGAATTTGGAGAGTGTTATGTGTATAAGTAATTTTTCACTGAATTGGAACTGAACCATAACTCAGTAATAGTTCATGTTGAACAGGGAGTGGGATATTGCTTTCCTGAACACAGCATCTTTGCTGTTAGTAAGAAGGATTGCCAGAATAAAATCTAAGGAAATGACAATTCATATGGCAAACAAAGTATTTGTTAAGCAGTAATTTTTTTGAGGTAGTGATATCGAAGGCTTTATTACTTGACTTTAGCCAAATAACAAAATGGATTTTGGTTTGCACAGCAATTCATGACAGCAAAGAAATGGAGCAGTTTAGGAGCACAGGTTCTATGAAAGGGAGTAACGGGGAGCTGAAATGACAGGCTCACCCTGAGGCGTCTGGGGAAGTCGGGGCTTCCACATTTACTTTAAGATGTCAGAAGACTTCAATTGATAGGTTTTGAAATTGTGGTACGTGAACAACTTTTTAAGCAAAGATGGGTTTTGTTGAGTTTCTTGTTTGGATGGCTTTTTAAAAAAATAAACCCAAACCAGCAAAGTGAGATATCAGGTGATTGTTGCTCCCACAGCTGATAATATGCTCACTGTTTATAAGTGTTTTTAAATGGTTGTTCTTCTGTTTCCCCTCATCGTGGTTGAGGTCTCTTCCATCAACTGAAGGATGGCCACTACTACCTGTGGTTTGGGCCTGGATGCAGTTGAGGTAGTGGCAACCTCTAAGGAGATAAAACTGGAAATGATGGTCAAAAGAAGAGTTTGACCTTACATCGTGAGGTAAACTGCTGAGGGGGAACATGTCACCTCCTGTTCATGGGTACAGTCCAGCACAGAGCTGTCTGCTATTGATGGGGTGGATGCTGTACCAGTGGCTGTACCTGAACACAGTCATGTATGGAAATCCATGCTTTAGTTTTCGATAGAACTTGCCAATTACAGTGTAGACCCACCTGTCATAGGTTACCAAAAGAAAAATAGGTGCAAGCCTCCAGCTGTAAGTTCTGGTGAATAAGAATTACAGCCTGGAGTCTGGTCGGTGAGTGAGGTGATAGTTGAATTCTTCTGGTTAGAAGAGGTGAAAATAGGAGGCCTGGCACCTTGAAGCATTGCACTGAGAGATACAAAAGGGAACAACTTAGACGTCTCTGTTGTTTTGAAGGAATTTATAGCCTTTTTCGTAGCCATTTTAAAGCCATCTACCATTATAAATGTGTTGATTTTAAAAATAGTCACTGGGATGGTTGAGTCTGTAGTCTTCTGGAATAAAGATAAATCTTCAGTGGTTTGGCCTTTGGAAACTTCATTGACTAATGGCTGTTAATAACTGCTGTTCAGGTCAGTGTTTTGGTCCATAGCTGTTTTATTTCAGAATAATAACTGAATTATGGTGTTGTGGGATCTGGTTATGGTAGTGAGTTCTTGGGGTATTTTTGGTAGTATACCAAATAACTATCTTTAACAAAACTATATGGTTTTGTTACAGAGTTGTAGCATATAGTATTTTCAGAAAACTCCAGTACTGCTTTTGAAAGGCTATATATATTTTGCTGATGCACGATGTAGTTGTAATTTTGTCTTAGCTTCAGAAATGTTGTGTAATTTTCAAAATTAATTTGAAAATGTAGTTACCATTTTCTGAAAGCAAAAAGCTATTTAGTGAAGAAAACCAAAACATGAACACACAGGTTTTAATGAGTCAAAATTGAAATGCACCCAGGTTATTTTCCAGTGTTTCCAGGCTGATGAGATGTTTTTTGAAATTCAGTTTTGACATTTGAAGGGATCTTACTGAAGGTGTTCTGTACATATTTATGAGAGACTGTTTGTATTTCATGTGGTGTGTGAGGGAATATTTAATTTTAGAAAGAAATGTTTAAGCTTTGTTGTGGAAACATTGTAGTCTCTTTGCTTGGGGTTAATTCCAGGTCTTCCAGAATTTTGTTTTCCTTTAGTATTGTTAGCATTGAATAGCTGACTGTTTTATGCAGTGTATTTGTACCCTCCGAGCCACTTGAATGACATTATAAAACCGGACAATCTGACTTCACTCACATACCAGATCTGTTGCAGGCATAATTAATGGTGTGACTGTAGGCTGCTGGTTTGGGGAACTAATGTGAGTTAAATGCTACTTTTGGATAAGAGTACATGCCCATGGCAAACAAAATGTCCTCATATATGTGCCCCACACCCTCGCTTGTACTGTTTGCATCGATCAGCGTATGCTTGCTGTGCTGTTTCTGCTTGATAAGTCAGCAGCAGATACTCAAGTGCTTTTTGTTAGGTTATTTTTTTGCTGAGTTGTAAGACTTTTTTTTGCTGAGTCTTTTAGCACGCTAAATGCCAGAGCTGGCTTAAGGGATTGGGTCTTCCCATGCAGTCTGGGAAGAGATGGTTGCAACCAGACATTATTATTTTTAGGCTGCCAAGAACTGCAGCTTAAGTTGCTTTAACCTGGATTTGTTGTCTGCGCTGAGAATGTAACTGCTCTCCTGGTTGAGACCATTAGCCTGCTATTGCCCCCAGCAGGGCTAAAGACATCAGTGGAGAGAAATATTTGAGTTTCAACCTGATATTTTTTTTTTTTTGCGTTTGTGTGTACTCATCTCAGTGACTTTTTCTGGCTTTGGCACCATTATCAGGTAGATTGGTGCGTGTGAGTACATCTAGAAGCTATGGAAGAAAAAGCAATCACATAACAATCTTCCTTTCGTGTATCTGCTGTTAGCAGATACAGTTTGCCAGTTGTTTGCCCTGCATGCTATTCCCCAGTCATAAGAACAAAGCTTACAGGTTGGAATATAAGGCTAAACAAGGTTGTGGGATTTTTTTTTTTTCCTCTGCTGAGTTCATCCGGGTGCGTCATGGTGCTTTTAAGCACGTAGTTGCAAACAGGACAATGTACAGCAAACCTGTGCATCCTGGGTTTAAGCTGGTGAAGTTTGCCAGGAGCCTGTGATGTGTAGCAGAGGAACGTGCAGGCTGTCACAGAAAGTCTTGAGTCTCTTTTTGGTGGCTGAAGATTACACTCTGCAAGCTTTTTCCAAAATAATCCTGATTGATCCCTTTCATAAGACTGTCTGATTTTCACCCCAGATACTCAGTGGATCCAGCGGCTCAGTCCCCAAATTCAGAGGGATACATAAGGTGGCAGCAGCTGGGGGGAAGAGTTGCGGTCTTGGTGTGATTTCCATTTACAGAAGCTGTGCATACTCTTTCCAACAGACTGTGGTTGTCTCTGTGCACAGTGATCTGATGTGCTATTACTGTCCAGCTGCGGGAATGGAAATCATATTTGCTTTTCTGTAGTGTCAGTCTTTTTAGGGTCTTTTGTGTGCACTGGAGTTACAGTGGCAACCTGTTGCCCAGCAGTTCTTCAGTTTCAGGTTTGGAACTATCCTGTAAATGCCTAGTCTAGGTGAACTGTGTCTAACTTGTCTGTTCAGCCTAATGCCTCCTCTACTTAATTCAAATTGACCTAGTCCCTCTGACTTATATACCATAAGGATAGGTGTGAAAATCTCCCCAGTTGCTTCACCAGTAAAGACTGGGAACAGAGTGTTCAGTGAGCTTCTCTGCATTGGTGCCGTCATCCCTGTACCCCTTTTTCACCTTGGTTGGCAAGAGGTCCCACTGGTTTTTCTAGTTGGTTTCCTGCTTTTGATGTAGTTAAGTAACTTCCCAAGGTGCTACCCAAACATTTTCAGTTTGTTATTTACTGTTTACTTTTGACCTACCATGTGTTTTATAATTTCTTCTATTCTCATTAGGCAAGCTTTCTGGTTTTAAAAGCTGACCTCTCCCGGATGCCCTCCTTAGCTTTCCTATTCAGTCATGCAGGGTGTAGGCTTTTGTTGCTGGGGTTGAGGTATTCTTTTGACTGCTTGGTTTTCTAAGTGTGATGAATGTTTTACCTGGTATTTTAATACCGAATTTTGTCTGCTTTGGGGTTTTTTTTGAGGGGGTGGTGGTGGGGTGGTAGTTTTGTTTCTAACAGCATCCAAGCTATTGCAGTCTTTTTGCTGTTTGGATTGCTCCTTTTAGGGTTGTGTGTGTTTGGGTTAGTTGGTTGGTTTGGGGTATTACTTCTGAAATTTCTAGCCGTAGTGTACAAGTGTTTGTAAGTTCCAAAACTCTTATTAGCATGCCAGCCTGGCTGACTCCAGCATGACTAATGTGCATGCATAACAAGTTCTTCCTGTTTCCATCATGCCTAAATCCTTCCCTCCTTATCATTGACTTCCTATCTCAGCCTTCTTCTCCAGCCTTTTATGTGGAACTGGCAGCATTTCAGAAAATAACACTGTGAAAATCCTGAGCGTAGGTCTTCTGGCCAATGACCTGAGCTTACTCTCCAGAGCATCCATTCTGTGTTTCCATACACTACTGTTACTAGCCTGGATCCCATGGAGTACTGTTTTCTTTGCTGAATCATCAAGTAGTCAGTGTGGATGCCCTGAGGGGGTGCTACCTTTGCATGTGATGGGCAGTGTGCCAGCTGATTGTCAGATGCCACAAATGCAGCTAGCTGTGTGTCTAGTAAAGTTGTCCAATACCCCTGCCTGCTTCTTGCTAGTCTTTAAGTCTGTCTGCTACATGGAGGATCCCAAGTTCAACAGGACACAGTAATATCAGCTGGAGGGTGGATTGTTTCTAAGAGATTACCTCTGACCTGACTTATGACCACATCAATGCTGGAGATGGCAGAAGTGATGCTGAAGCATGGAACAGAAGCCAAGTAGGCAATATGAGAGCACCTTTTTCAGTGGCATTGCTAGTTATTGATTATAAAACTGCATTAAGGTTCATACAAGGCAGTGTTCTGCAGTTTATTTAGGTTTTTAAAAACTTTTTAGATTTGTTCCCTTGTAACAAAAGCATAACCCTAAACTTGTCAGTCTTAGAATGTAAGAAGTATTTACGTGAAGCAAAATTACTGTATTGTAGACACTATCTCTGTATCAACTTGTGTTTGATAAGAGACAGTGAAAGAACTCATGTCCCAAATGAGAATCTGCTTAGTCCTGTGTGTTGTCACCTGGGGATGGCCAATGGCAGATACCACTGGGAGGCCTGTAAAGATGTTGCTATATCCTCCAGTAACTTCCCATACTGGTGCTAGTGTCTTTGTCTTTATTTGTTGTCTAACTGTATGGTTAGTGACAGCATGTAGTAACCAGTATGATACCTACTCAGAAAACGATGCTTTATGTGTTATCTTGATGTCTGAGAGTAACTAAGGCATGTCTGCTGCATGCTAAAAATTGGGGCCTCAATTAGATACACTGGCTTTATGTATTACTGTGTCATTCTGACACTAACTGCAGTTTATCCCTCTTCCAAAGGGACAGTGACTGGTCATCTTTCCTGCAGCTAACACGTTTCTCTGTTGCCTAAATGCTGAGTGCTTTTTTTTGTTCAAGGTTAGCATGGTTACATTTACTATATAAGCAGTTTTGTTCTGTCTTGTGCTTTGCCTCATCTGCTAAAGCAGCAATGTGTCTGAAATCTCCTCTGCTTTTTCCACCAATATAGCCTGGTCTAATAAAAGTAATTATCTTTCTTTAAAAATCTTACTGCCGTTCCTTTTTATTGAATTTCTTCTTGTGGGGTGCAGATGTGAGCAGTCATCGTCCTTGCCCTTTTTCACTGTCCCTTTTGCCTCCTCTTCTCTTTTTGAGCTGACGTCCCTGCGTGTGCTCCTGCACACAGAAAGAGAGAAGAGAAACAAGTTGGTCTAAGTTAAACTGGCAAAAAGGAAAGAGATATATTTTTAACCAGATCAGTTCACCAATCACACATGTTTGTTCCAGAAGAAGAAAGGAGGCTATCTATCTGGGGATGGGAGGGTTGGGTGAGGCTGTTTTTATCTAAGCAACAGCTCTGAACTTCACTGTTACTCAACCATCTATGCAGTCATTTGTGATTTAAGGGGTGGAAAGACACTGAGAGATCGAGTTCATCTCAAGGCGTGATATCTCTGTCTTACTTAAAAACATCCAATGTCCATAGCAGACTTTACTTTCAAACCAGTGAGAATTCCCTGATTTTGAATCATCTTTGTCAGTCTTAAAAGTGCTGTCCATAGTATGTCTTTTCTGTGATGAAAATACAAATTCCATTTGGCTCTAATTCCAGCCCTGTATTTAGTCTGCCTTTGAACTGTTGTCTCACTGGTTAAATTACATGGCTAAATTCTATACAAATAGTGCGATCTAGAGTGCATTGATTTAATAGTAATTCTTGTGATCCAAAAGATTAATTTATTCCAGCTGTAGAGTTAGTGAAGTCTGAATTAGAGGGCAGATTCAAATTCTGCTGAGGCTTGTTTTTTAGCTTGTCTTGCAACGTTATTGTGAGCTTCTTCAAACCAATGTTTATTACATTTTCAAAGTTATGTATTTTAAAAACATTCAAGTATATTGTAATGTATCTTGTTATTGTATAGTTCTTAGTGTTTCAAGTCTCTTGCAAGCTACTGTTATGCAGTGTACCTTTAGAATATGTAGTTTAACACAAAGAAGAACCAATGACTTTTAAAGGAATGGTTTTGAAGGTTTGGCTGAATTGCAGTCTCTCCTGTCAGCAGACACCTTGGCATATGTTTTGTAACATATTACTGCTATAAAAAAATCCTGTGCAGTTCCAGTTTTTTCTTAGGTTTCTTTAAATATTTCTTGTCCTTTGAACTAAGTTCCACTTAAGCAGAAAACTCCTGTGTGTGTTCATTTCTCCCAGGCTTGGCAAATTCTCAGTTATTGGCATAAATTTTTCGTTCAGCTGTTTATGTTGTGCCCTTAGGTGCTTATGTCTCAGCATGCAGCGTGCATTTGGCAACTAACTAAAAACATTTTAAAGGTCCAAATGGATGCTTTTATGACTGTATGTCTAGTGTCTTGTATGTCTAAAGTGTATAAATTTAATTAACAAAGTTATTTTCAAGCTGAAATTGCATATATTTCTTCCTACTTTTACTCATTCCTCTAATATTTAGAAAGAACAATGTGTCTCCCAGTTAGTTGAAATGCATTAAAACATAAGTTGTGATTTGTCTGTAGCAGGAGAGTTCCAGTTACTGCTCTAACAAAATTTTGTGTGAAAATTTTAATAGCTACAATGCCTGGTTTTCACTGATGTCTTGACTAACTGCTTCAGCTAGTATTTCAGCAGAACAAAAAAAAGCAATTTCTGAAAACCCGCCATCCCTGTTGCTAATGGTCACTGGCAGTTTGAGTAAAACTGTCAAGTAATCAGAAGGAAAAATTCAGTATCTTCCTTGGCAATGAGAACAGACTTTCTTTTAAGGTAGTATGTGTAGACTTTAAAGGTAGGAGTTGTGTGTGAAGCTGCTGTCTGAAATCTATGCAAAACTATTCACTGGCTCTTGGTTTGTAGTTAATATGCAGCAACTATTTATGAGTGTGGAATTGCTTGCTCTCTTACAAGAATGGAAATCTTAGTGCCTAGAGAGTGCTTTTTCTCTGTCAACTTTCAACACTGATTCTATGCCTGAATCGCCCTGCTGGTGATAGAAGGGAAAGTATTATCCTACCACCACAAAACTAATGTTTGCTGCATTCTTGCTAGTGACTTCTAAGGAAAGAAAGGATCTAGGAGCTGGAGCTATTCTTACCTGGTTTCTTTAGTGTTGTCTTTACTATTCTTTTACAGAGTAGAAGTTCTGGGGGCCTTATACAGCTTTCTAAAATATTTTGGATCTGGTGTTCTTAAAACATTTGGGTTTGGATGTATTTTATTTCATGGAATTTTAGGAATCCTTTCAATGCATTAATTGCAAAAAAAAAAAAAGTCTATTCAAAGGAAAATGCTTTCACTGGGAATATTTTTGTCTCTATTCCAGTTTGTAAGTAGAATGATCATAAGCTGTACATGAAATCTTTGGTGGTACTGCAATAGGTTCATCTTTGACTTGAAGAGCTTCCAATCATATGTTTTTGGGGTGACTGTGTTGCATTCTGTAAAATGTTTTCCTTTGACATTAGTGTCTCTAATTCTGGACTACTCTGTCCTCCTTGAGAGGAGATTGTTGCTGGGGAAGCATAATCAGCACCAGTCCTTTTAGGTGCTTGTTAATTTGAACACTTGTTAATTTGTTAACATATTTGTTAATCTGATTACACTTGAACATAGGGTACATGGGTTTTGAGCCCATTTATAGATATGGGAGCAATATGTGTTTTTTAAGTTATTCACTTTCTTTCAAAATTGGGTGGGGAGGTGACTTTGGCTGGGACTTACCAAGTTCAAAACACTTTGTATGTAGCCAAAGTTACTTGATGCAAACTATTTATTGGATTAAATGCAGTATTTTCCTGTTTTCTTCTGTCTACTGGTATGAAATGGAAAAAAAAAATCATTTAGTGACTTCTAGGGTATGAGAGAGGTAGGAATAGCCAGGGAGAAAATACCAGCTTTGCTTTAATAGTTTTTGTTAACAAACCAATAGCTTCAATGTATAATCTGAAGTTAGTTTGAATTGATCAAAAGAAGTATAATGTCTGACTAATAATAAAGGTACCGGGGAACAAAATTACATTTTAAAAAATATTTAAAAATGCCCAACAGAAAGTCATAATCAGATGACTGCTGACTCTGAAGTAATAATATTAATAATTTGTAATGACACTGAATTGATTTATTAACTTCATAAAGTCTGATTTTTCTGCTCTGGTTCATAATTGTGCAATTGGGGAAAAACAATTTGCTTAAGTAGGTCAGCATAAATGTGAACAGTTTTATAATGTAAATATACATATTGTTATATAATTTTATTAAATGTTACGAATGATGGTGTCTTAGTAACCTGGAATATGTTGACACTTGTTCTTGGTTGCTTTTGACATTAGAGCAAAAGTTTATCTGAAGGTACAGTCCTTACTGTGGGTGCGTTTAATAAGCCTGTGTACCAGCCTGAAAGATTAAGCATTAGTTTGATAAGAGAAGCTAAGTCTTCATGTTTACGTCCCAAAATTCAAAATCCACTTTCTCATAAGTTTTTACTGAGTTTTTAGGAACATGCTGAATGCTCCAGAGTATTTAATCAAAACGAGGGTTCCAGAATTTATGAAAGCAAGATCCATTTAGGGAGAAAGGCCTCAACCTGCACTGACTTGGAACGCAATAACCTGAGTATTACTTTATTGCTTCTCCCCCCTTCTCAAAAGCTGGTCAACAGAGGGAGATAGATTAAATATGAATAAGATGTAGGGAGGGCAGAAATGGAAAAGGAGATGGAAATAATGGGAAGGAAACAAAGGATAAAAATACATGAACTACAGAAATAAGCACGATGGGCAGAAGAATAAGTTTTGAAGTGTAAGAAGTTCAGGGTCTGATGGAGGCAGGAGTATGCACTTCAGCTGCCAGCTCCCAATTGTTTTTTAAATTTGTATATACCGATGGTATTTGGCATTGGGGATACCTGAGTGCCCTACTACCTCCCCTAAGGAGCTGTGTAGAGATGGGCTTCTGTGGCTTCTCCTTCCCTGTCATTCTGGTGCTGGGCTGCTGAGAAGGCTGGAATCTTGTGGGTTGGAGGGCTCCTGGGCTTGGCGAGAGATGGGAGCCAGCCAGTCCAAACTCACACCTGCTTTTCATCACCTTTACCTTGCACAGTATCAATAGGGCACCTGTTACTGCTGTATTTCTGCAGTGTTCGTTGAATAAATGGTGAAATTGTTTTGGTCACTTATTCCCATTCTGTAATACCTTGTCATGTCTCAAATTGTGTGAGGCTGGTAATGCTGATCAGAGGGGGGTTATGTGGTTATGGCTTTGTTACAAAACAGTGTACAATTCAGCAGTTCCTGATCTAGTGCTTAATAAGAGCCAGAATCAACTAGGCAGAGTTGTCCTATCTGCTGCCACACCTATGGCACTGGCTGCTCAGATAAGCCTGCTCGCCTGAAGGACCTGAGGGATGTCTTGTCTTCAAGCTGCATTGCTTCCTCTAGACCTTGTAGGCAACTTAAATGGAAAGAATATATATAAAACAATAAGCCTTCTTAAAAAAAAAAAAAAAAGTAAAGTTGATTATTTATTGTCACTAGTGTTTTTTAGTGTTGAAATAGATTATTTTTTGTTTGTTTGTTCATTTGATTTTGAGGAGCATGTTTGTATGTTTACCTTGCTGGCCAGGGCTTGGATAGGATTAGCAGAAGTTTACAAGATAGAAGGTTAAACCGACTAGTCAGAGGTAAATATGGAAGAGCAGGGGATCATGGTGTGCATGATCACAGAAAGTACTGTGATAATACCCTGGTGAGGAGCCTTGGCATCAGAATTGCTGTGGTTTAAAGAGGAGTTTCCATTCTGGTAGTTCCTTTTTGCTTTGTTAGCTGCTTTTATTTAAGACTAGCAGGCTCGTTCTACTCGGCATCCAGAGGAAGATGAAAAAGCTCTTCTTTTTCCACACTGTTCCTTCACTTCCACAGTCTTCCGCAGGAACTATGCGTTTTCTGTTTTACTTCTTGCTTTTTTCTTCCTCGTGTCTAGTCTCAAATCATGTCCTCCCCTCCCTTTTTTGTGTGAGTGACAGCTTTGTGCCACTGCTCTTCATCATTGCAAAAAGTATTTTAAATTTGAAGTGACTAATGGTTTCCCTGTTGCATGCGTGATTCTGACAAGACATAGTAAACATTAAGGCTGTGGTAACACTGCTGTTGCTAAGATCGGCAGCCAGGGTGCTGGAATAACCTTGTGGTACTGCATTGGCTAATACTTGGGTCATACTTGGAAAGCTGTCTCCACTGCTGTGTGAGCTGGAAGTGTCTTGAAGGTTTGAGCTTTATTTTCTTTTTAATTAAAAATAAAAAATTCTTAATTAAAAAAATGTAGCCATGCCTATACCCTTTTTGGCCTAACTGCATAGCATCTGTGTTGGATCGTCACTTAAAGTTGATCTTAATGTCTTGGAAATACTTTAGTGGCTGAAGTACAACCCTAGGGATTGGTGTTCTCAAGTTACTCAATTCTAGATGACTTAATTTAACTTAATGATTTAGCAGCTATCCAGATGTATAAACCTGATATCTGCTGATTGAGATATAAAACTGCTTAATGATCTTGGGTTTGTGGTGGACAAGAACTGCAGTTGGCACGTTGTTGGGGCGTTGTAATTTAAAGCAGTATGAGCTGATTAACCGGTATGTCCTCTTGGTTGGTGTGTGTGTCCTCTGCTGTGCCTGTGCAGGCACCGTGACAAACCAGTCCCTCAGACAAACTCGGTTTATACCCAGTTGAGGTTGTCATTATGGGTGTTTGGGGAAGAAACATTCCATTTTAGAGGAAAACTCAAGTGTCTCACCCTAAAACAAGATATATAGACTTAAAGATGCATCACTAACCCTGAGCAATAAGCAAATAATTAAATGACCTGTACGGAAGGTGCCATCCTGAGGGATTTCCAGATGCCTTATGGCCTCCGGTGCTACAGACCAAGTGCTCTGCCATTGCCACCCGCACCACCCTGAGGAGTATCCCTATAGAGGATGTTACAGTTCTGAAGGTTGTTTCTTGAAAATGCAGTGATATTGTGCTGCAAGTCCTTAAGTTCAGTTTCAGCCACACTTGTTGGCTGGCAACAATAAAAACCTCTCTTGAGTTTAGAGGTGGGTAAAACCAGCTTTGTCCCAAACTGTGATTCTCTGCTTGTGTAGAACGTGACTTTTTACTGTCTATTTTGTTTCTCTGAAGAACTGTAAATATTCAAATCTTTTTTTAGCAGTGCCTACATAACCAACTTGTGTGATTTCTGAGTAGTTCTGGATTTTGTTGCACGTAAATATTTATTTTAGCAAAGTGAACAGCGAACTTAGGAACATATGTCATAGAAACTCAATTTGTTTCATGAAGCTGATGGATAGTCTCGTGAGAGTTGGCGGAGAAGGTGCAAAAGAACGACTTTGTAAATACAGAGCAGTGTTTAACTGAACGTCCAATCTGGGCATACCTGAAAGTCGTAGGCACCCCCCCACACCTCATTTGTAAATGGTTACTTTTAACTTCTCTTTTCTGGAATGCTGCCCATATTGCCTCCCCTAGTCTAATACAGTGTATAAGAACAGCCGCACTGGTCCTGCAGCCAAATGAACAGCCACATCATCTTGCCGTGTTTGTGAATTTATGTCCATTTTAAAAATGAATTTTAGTGTATTGAATGCAATCTTAATTAAAGTGTTGTAGGTTCACCTTAGAAAATGACCTACCAGTAAGCAGTCCTCTTATTTTTAACCCTGATTATGCTGCTGTTTAAACTAGGTTTTCTTAAAATAGTAGCTGCTTTCTGACCTTCCTTAAGATTAGCTGCTTAGCTAAGCAGAACTTGCTAACAAATTCACACCTAGCAGCTCAGGTTTGATTGTGAGGCTGATCTCCCTAGGCCATGTAATGATTTCAGGAAAACTACCAAGTATACTCTGTTATACAGGTAAAGAAAGAAATACCTAAATGTTTGTTTCTGAAATTCAGTAGTTGGAGGAGTTATTCCTTTGATCATTTAGCCCAGAGAATAACTGAAAAGCATGCTCTGCTCTCATAAGTATGTAATAACTTTTTCAGTAATTATATATTAATTTAAATTTAAAAATTGCAGATCTAGCTTCCAGCTTCTGAAGTCAGTAGATTTGTGGTGACTGTCTTCAGATAATCGTGTATTGACTGTAAGGAACCTTCTTCATTTACTAAATGTGTTGAAGAGGTAATGCAATATAGACTTGTTAAGACTCTCAGATATTTCCCACAAGGAAGAAGAATGTTATCACAGAATAAATTTTCTCCTCTTTGGGGAAATCCATGGGGTTTTTTGATGTGCTCCTGTCTTCATGAATTTTGCTAGATAAAGTAATTATCCTAGTAAGTTGGGTTTTTTTGTGTATATGTGTGTAACTGGACACAGGCAGGGTAATTGATTTCAGATGCTTTACTCGGTACCTAATTCTTTTTCCAATTGTGTAAAAGTAGCCAAGCAAATAGTGCTTTTTTAAACTCATGTCAAAATATGTGTTGTGGCACTGTAGTGGAAAAACTAGCTTTTTGTTTGTGTCTAGGCTAAGTAGGCTGAAGGAGAAACTGAAGTCTTTAAGGTGAGCTAATTCTAGGAAAAAAATGATACTTACCCTTCCCCCAAAAGGCTCTTTATATTGACTTTCAGAATAGGAAAATCTCATCCATGGACTTTTCTAAATTTTCAGAGCCCACTTTGAACTTGTAGATAAGTTGCTGAAGAAACTGGCTTCTGTTCCTGATTCAGAAAGTGCTTGCACGCTTAAGTGAACGTTAAATACCACATTGAACCTTGGTGAAGCTACTCAGTCTTACATTCTTTGAGGCAATAAATTAATGTTTTCTGATCTTTAGAATATGGTTAATGTTACATATCACTTTTTCTCTACTTACTTCTGTAATAGTGCTACATAGAAGGAAACATGCAGAAGTGTAAGATGAATGTGTTTTTTCTCAGATGTTTCTTTTTCCCTGATCCTGGAGGTTTCTAATGACAGTTGTCTCTCCCACAATTTAACAGATAGTTTTGTGTGTGAATTGTCCCTTTGTTCTCTTACATTGCATCATACAAAATCAGAAAATGAGACTACAGTAAACATCAGGAGACCATTTGGTCTTGTCTCTTCTTAAAGGGCAGAACAAAATATATTTACAGTATTGCTGGCAGTGGTCTGGTTTTGGAGGCCTTTGAGGATACACTGATGATGGCAGATGTCTTTCCTCCCAGGCAGTCAGTCCCAGCATTCATTTCTTATCATGTGGGTTTTTAAAATGGAATGTTTTCCAGTTCGGGTTTCTTAGCATCTTCTGTTACCAGGTGTTCCCTGTAGTCTCTGAGTTAAGTAGCTGGCCAACAATTTCCTTATCTATCTTCTCATAAAATGCAGTTGATTTTCCTTCATACTTATTAATATTCATATGACAGTTTGCAACATGATTGTCTTCATTGTGCCTCTTGTGCTTTACTGTTTTTGTGTCTTTCTTTTCAATAACCTGATTTATTTCCAATTTCTCCAAGTGGATCTATTACTATGATGGTTGGTCTTTTTTGTAATTTTGCCCATTTCCTTTGAGGAAATTTCCTTTCTTGTGAGGAGCTATTGACTTTTTCTTCCTTTTCTTGCCTTTGTCTTCCAGAAAATCTTACCTATTAACTGTTTACATTTATCAAATTATGTCTATAATTTGGGGGGTGGGGGTAAGGGGGGTGTTTCCATCCTCCCTTACTCCCCTTTGGAGTTTCATGAACTCTTGTCTTGACTTTCTTGTGTCTTCCCAGATTTTTTCCAGACTGTATCTTGTAAACTAAATGTCCTCGCAGCACGTTGTGTGCTTGTATGATTGTTGCAGAAAGGCTCTCACCACACTTTATTGTTGTTGTTCACCAGCTCCATAATATCCATCAAGTCTCCCCTTTCATCACAAACTAGATACTTTCAACATATCTGCCCCCCTCCTGTGCCTCGGTGCGTGTGTACGGGTGCCCTTGATAAAGCTATCAGCGTACACGAGCCCGCCTTCGTTACTAAGCTGTGCTCTCTTATGTTGAGCAATGTGGATTAGCTCACTCAATTGTGACATCTGGAAATGCCACAGCCTGGAGTATAACAAAGTTTAGGGTGCATCAGTTAGCGGGGAGGCTGCTTTTAGTGATTCTGAAAAATCGGGGAGGCTGGCATTGCCTGTGCAAGGCATCGCAGTGCACTGTTTTAAAGATAAACTTTTAATTTCTCTTTTTCCAGACACTTCTAGTTTGAAACGGTATTATGTGAGGGTTTAGCATAATTTGAAGATGTAGCATGATTCCAAATAAGATAGAGCAAGCTTTATGTTAAAAAATATAAATGTTAAAATTTCTAGAATTTAGGAACAATAGCTTGTTCACTTCTGTAGAACAAAAAGGAAAGCCCTGCCGTTGCAACTTTGCTTGTTTGGAGTGCTTTCTGGGCGTGTTGTGGCTTGGGAGCTGAAGTGAAAGCATTCTGGTCTTACAAAGGGATGAGTGTGCTGGCTTTTCAAAGTGTCTGATCCTATGACCCTGGGTGTCAAGTAACATTAGGGCTGTAGAGACTTTCTTCTCTTCTCTGCTTAAATAAATATCATTAAAATGTCCATCTAAATATCATTTTACCTCTCAGTTCATCAAGTTTAATCCTTTTCATTTCAAAATCCTACAAGTTGTTGGCTTTTTTTTTTTTTTAATATTACTTGGAAGTCTTCAAGTGAAATCAAAGAAGTTCCTGCTTATCTTTTATGAAAGTTGGGAAATATTCTTGAACTGTTACCCTTCCTTTCCCCTGTTCTTCCCATCTTTCTCCACTTTCTCTTCTCTCCCTATCCATAACAAGGAAGATAAACTTCTCATGCTGCCTCTGATGGTACTAGAAAAAACCCCAGTGTGTTCACACTCCTTGCCTTCTCTCCCACACCCCAATTTAAAGAATCCCATCCCATCCCGTTTTATTATGTACTGGTACATAAAAGACAACTTGTATCCAGTGCTGCTTTATATTAAAAGAGGCTATTTTTAACAGTGCTTTCTACGTGGTGTCAGTGTAAGTTATTGGCATGCTAACTCTTACCTGATAGCTAACCATTTACTAAAATAGCTTGTGCAGTTTTGCTTTAGTCTAAATATTTTCAGTAACATATAGCAAGCAGGTCAGTAATTGGTTTAGGTGATTTTGATTGTAAAACATCAGTAAGATACATGCTTAGCACAGGGTTAAGCATGTTGTGTAAGAGACTATTTTGATACTTTCTTTCACTGTTTATATAGGTTTCTACCTTGTGACCTTCATATGAAGTGCTCCAATTCTCCAGAAATTGTAACAGATTAATGTTCAAATAAAGTACAGGGCTGTCCTACTTTCTTCATTAATGAAAATAACATAATAGTAGCTGAAGTGACACATTGGGCAGAACTCTGATCTGGTGACCCATGCTGTTGTGCTTCTGCCACACATTTTCTCGCTAGCGTCTAAGGTCAGTGTTTAGGGTGTTGGATACATGCAAATATTTCAGTACTCTGTCAAGGAGACAGTCTGTATATAAATGCCCCTTTTGATGACAGCAGTTGTATATAAGGTAGCAATATTAGCTTAAACTCTTAGTTTGTTGCAACTGAAAGGAGGGAAAAACAATATATATGATCAGCTGGTTTTCAAGGAGTAGTGCCTCACGACCTCTATAGCAAATAACTAAAACAATTGCCTGCTATTTAGATTAGAGCTGGGCAAGACTTTTCAATTAATAGCAAATTAGGCAATGACTGGGTGGAAAGTTTATAGTCCTGTGGTTGCTTGTGAATTTGTTGTGGCACCTGTAAAGAGTTTTAGATGGAAACATTTTTTCAGTGTCTGGCTCACAAGCAAAAAACTAATCAAAAATATAGAACTTTATGAAAGAAGAATGATTAAGGTATTTACAGATGCTTCTAAGGGTCTGGATTTGGTCCCTCCTTCTGTACAGTTTGAAATGTCTTCTACCAACTTTCAGCTACTGAGTATTTGGGGTGCTCTGCATCACTCCTGTTGTTAACACTGTCAGCAGGATATGTCAGAGGTTCCTGGCACCACCATGAGCAGCTGGAGAAGCCATCAGACAAGTAAATTTTGAAGTCTCTTGGTTCAAGAGGGCTCATTCCCAAGCTCGGAGCTGTTTTGCTTTTTAGTAAGATGCTTCACCCTAAATTGGGTAAGAGAACTACTTGAAGCTGATTGCTAGAGCCCTCCCAGGGAAGAGCAGCATCTTGTTTGGTGAATGTTTTTTGGCTTTTTTTTTTTAAAAACAAACAAGAAAATAACCAAAAACCAAACCAATCATCTAGATACTAGATCATGAGGGAGACAGTCAGAAAGGTGAGTGCCCTCAACCCCATTATGCTCTCCCATTCTTGTGGGATATATGGGTTCAAACTTCTTTAGGCAAAAAGAGGACTCAGATCTCCAGTATATGATGCAGATTCTTGCTGTCTGTAATTGGATAAAACAGACTCCTAGCATCACATCTGCCACCTTTTCTGCTTTTTACTGAAGATTTTTCTCTTCTGTTATTCTCTTCTCTTTTCTTTCAAGTGCTTGGAGGTGAAAATTTTCATTTTAGGTCTAATATTGTTTTCCTCAAAAAACTGCCTCTTTTCATTCGAAGAAAAGCAAGAAGACTTTTTTTTTTTCTTTTAGTTGAAATTGTATGTATTTCCTTAGCTGTTCTTGACATCGAGATCTGTGGAGCTTGGCACATAGCCTCAGATCTCAGATTTTCAGTTATGTTAGATGGCAGGTTCATTTTTGGGTTATTACTGGCTTTAAAACACAAGAAAAGCATTGCAGATTTGGAGAAAATAGGCAAACAGCTGAAACCAAGGATGCCAATAAAAAGTGAAAGAACACAACTAGAAAGAAATCAATTCTTTTCTCTGCATAACCTGTCTAGGTTCTATGAGCAGGTTTCCTGTTGTCTTTGTTTAGTGTAAGATGACAAATACTCTGTAAAGCAAAAAATATAGCAGTCAGTGTAGTTCAGAGGTGGAAGCATTAATACAGGCGTGAGACCCTCCTCTGTAATTCTTTGTACAGCTCTTGACACTGATGTTCAAGAAGGTGAATTTAAACTGGAAGAAGGTATAGAGAAGAGCTTTGAGAAGAATCTGAACGAACACAACCCATTTAGCTCAGAAAAGTGAAGTCTGAAGAGCCTTATGAATTATTTCTATAAATACTTTGGGGAATAATAACCAGGAAGGGAAGAGAACTGTTTAAACTAAAGGACAATGTTGGCACAAGAATAGCTAGGTCCAAGCTGACTGGGAAAACATTTTGGCAGGAAATCAGAATGTTTCCAGAGGTTCAGAATGAGGTTTTGAGGCAGCCTTATCATTTTTCATTTTGGGGTTTTTGTCCCTGTTATTTCTCATAATTTTTACGATGCAGAATGTGGATCATTTATGAGCAGAATTATGTAATTATTCCTTAAGACAAGAGGAGCCCTGAAGGTCCCACTCAGCCTTGTTTCTCAAATCTTAAGATTGAGAACCTGCTCTGAACCTTTGGTCCATGTTACATTTTGAAGACATCTATGATAGTAATTAAGAAAAGTAATTCTGTTTGATGGGCTTATATCTTCTGTGTAGCCTTGCTGATACCTTTAGTGGCTCCTGGGGAACAGGGATGCAAATGTTGGGGAGTACAGAAATTGAAAGGTTGGAAAAGCATCTTCAGTTAGATTTTGTGGTGTACAGCCACAAGTGGTGGTTCATTTACCCAACGGACAGAGGTTTAAATTTAGTCCGATTGGTATGTTTACACTACTACCACCACTGGTACAAAAATATATGTATATAACCATTACCTTTTCTGTTGGTACTCATTGATGAGGACCTTCAAAGTGTATGCAAATGTTTCAGTAATCTATTTGACATTCGATGATGGTTTTTGGACATGTTCTTCTATTGCCCTTTTAAAATAGCAGTAACGATGGATCCTAGAAAGAATTCCATTTTGACAAGAAAGTAAATGCGTATATGTTTCCATGAATTATAGCCCTCCACTAAGTGTATTACAGCTAATAAATCTTATAATCCAAAGATAAAGGTCAAGAGAATAATCCTAAAGTCCAATTTGAATCTTATTTGGGCTTGTGTCTATGAAAGGGGAGAGATTGCCTTCAGTGCCACTGCAATTTAATAATTTTGTTGATACCATTTAGGGGAACTGGGATACCTTTCTTGAAAATGCTGGTAAAATGCCACTTGTTGATCTGAAGGGAGAATATTGTGATGATCTAGATTCTATTAAATGTTAGGTAATAGTCCCTTCTGGCTTTATGCTCTTCAGTTTTTATCAAACAATTTTAAAAAACCAAAACAAAAAGGGGGGTGGAGTGGGGGGAGGGTGGCCAAAAAAAAATAAAAGGAAACCCAAATCCAAAAGAAAGTATGACTTCAGCTTCCTCTTCTATTCATCATCATTGAAAGAAGGGAACTTGTCTGGTTTATTCAAATACGGAGGAAGTTGCTCTACCAGCAGGCGATAACAATAGCTTTTGGAAAGCTGTGAGAGGATGGGACGCTGCTGCCTTGGTGCAGTGGGCTGAGAGGCATATCCTCTTCTGCCATCACATGATGAATATCTCGTGCCACACCAGACAAAGCGAACAGGATGGAAGGAGAAAAGGAATAGAGACTACTCCTTGAGAGTCCAGAACCACCTCCCTCCCACTATATACATGCCCAGTACAGTTACATCCATCTCTGTTACACTGCGCAGTGATTTGGGCAGTTGTGCAGTGACTGATCTACTCACATAACAAAGCTGTCAGCCTTAGTATATTTTAAGAATCATAGCATAGCATAGCTTGAAAGCTCTGTTCCGTGAAATACAGAGAAACTTGCAAAATTATATTTGCTTTTACCTCATGTTAGGCTTCTTGATCTTTATGGCAGTGACTGTGGACTATGTAGCTGTTTCCTACATGGTGTCCTTACTTATAAAGAAAAACAAGATGAATTCAGCGTGATGATTTGTACCTCTGAGGAGCGGTGTGTGATCAAACAGCTTTGGAGAGAAATCAGCTGCACATCCTTAAGTGTGTGTGTGGTGGTTGCAGGTGCTCTGAATGTCAGATGTGCACCTTGCTTCTGTCAAATTTAGTGCAGGCTGGCTATAGTCTTCGTATCAAGAATTATGTATATTTATGCCTGAAGGGCCTGTGGCTTTCCACAAAAATTAGAACCAGGATTTAAGGGGGAGATGCTTCAGAGCTGGGGGTGGTGGTGTGGTGTGGGGTTGCTTGGTCTGCAACCTGTTTGTGTTCAAGAACAACTGTGTCAAGTTGTTTAACTGAAATGCCTTTATTTTTTATTTTATATTTTTAAGCCTACCAGTAAGGGAAAGTGCACTTTTGTTTGTGTAATCCACTTCAATTAGTCTCCTATCTGGAAAAAGGGTAAATTTTATATGCTTTTCTTCTCTATACATCCCTGTTCATCTCGGGATTAGAAATCTTTGTTTGAGTTGAGAGAAGTGGATATCTAGGAGCTAAGTGCACTCCCTGGAGAAGTTCAGGTTTGTGTAGTTTTCTGGTTTTTTGCATTGATGCAATGCTCTAGAACTGCAAGGACAACTTTGGTCCCAAAAAGTTGTATGGTTTGTCTCTTGTTAATTTCATGTATAGATTCGTATAAAATTGTTTGATAGTAAAAGTGTTTCTTTGTAACTGTCACACTCGTATAATTGAGACATATTCAACTTACTAGAGATTTTGCTCCACACTTGGTCATTTTTGATATTCTTAGATACTGACTTGGGTTCATGGAGAAAATACCCTTTCCTCAGGCAGTTTTTTAAGTTTGGAGAGTTTTCCTAAATTTTGTTGTCTTCTAAGTATTTCTGGTAGTTTCTTGCCAGCAGCGTTAAGGACAACAGTATTTGTGCTCAGGTGGAGGGGTGGCTACTGTGACAGGGGTATTTTTCCCTTTTGTAAAGGGTTGCATATATACAGATGTCCAAGACGAGGCTTTTCTTATCCACAGGAGAAGCCTAATCAAGCCATTTCATTCTGTCCATTAACTATTCTAGTAATCTTATTTTCTATTTTATCACAAGAGCAATGTTTCTAGAACAGTCAAAAGAATTGCAAAGGACATTTCTAAATACGGTAGCCTGCTCAGATGCAGTTATTTTAGAGATATGGCTCCCCATTACCCAAAGTGGAAGGGCACTGTTGCTGATATTTCATGCAGACTGTCAATATTGCTTCTGTGATCATGTCTTTTTTTTTTTCCCTGAAACAGCCCACTGTTTGTAACATGGAAGATCGGTCGAGATAAACGATTGCGTGGATGCATAGGTACTTTTTCCGCCATGAACCTGCATTCAGGACTCAGGGAGTACACACTTACTAGGTAAGATTTTGTTTTCTGTAGCCTTGACCTACATATTTAAATAGCCTACTGAGGAGCTGATAGGTGTGCTTTGGTTTGTTTTGGGTTTATTTGCTATGTCACTGTACCGATCAATGAAAACTTGTATCTCCTTTTGATGCTAAGCGTATTGCCTGGTTATTTGAGTACTGGTGTCATGAGGCTATGGTTTCAGTTAAAAACCATAACTTAAGCCTTTTTTCTTTTTGTTGGTCTGGAAAACTACTCTCTAGTAGCTTATTGTAACTGACTATAATAGTATCTTTTCCAGTGTTCAGAGAAATTTTAACCTTGATAGTTAATGTCAGGGCAGAAGACCAGAAAGTCAGGTTTGGGGATTATCCTATTCACACTTCTAAAACAGCAGGTATTCTCACCTCTTCTCCATCAGGTGCTTCCAATCAGCTGCAGTTAATTTAATGCTACAAATTTCCATTACATGTTACTCTTCAGATACATCCCAGCCCCTGAGTGGGAAGCTTCTGGATGAGGGAGGTAAGTGATGATAATCCTTCACTCCCTGGCAGCATAATCCTTCATTTTTTTGATCTACACCTAAATTCATTCACCTTAATATTGTTCCATTTCCTTTGCATAGAGTGAAAACTAATAAGTTTATCACTAGAGCTAGTAGCAAGCTTTCTACTTGTTTTTTCTAAGAGTTTTCTTCAGTTTATTTTCTAAAGAATCAATGGAATATTGTTCCACTCAGTTACAATAGACTGTTTATAGTGCTTTAAAATAGAAACTACATTTGAGCATGTATAGACCTCTAAAATTGTCATCACTTAAAGTAATTGATGCCTCCAGATCACTTTAGAGTAGAGGCTTTCCTCCATTGCAGGATCTTCTTCTTTGCTGTTAAAATGCCTTGTCCATCCCAGTATTAAGTAGTATTAAAATGGGACATGTTCTTTCTTACATGTCTGTCTTAACACTAGTTTGTTGCAAGCTGAAGTTCATTTCATGCTTCTCTCTGCTCAGCTTGAAGAAATCAACTGCTCATCTCCTGGAGTCCTTATAAACTTCTGAAAGACATGGTTACCTTTATTTTATTGGTTTTATTTATTATGTGGTCTGGAATGTTTCTGGTTGTGTCCTTTAAAACCTCAGCAATCAAAATGGTCAATGAGAACAAGCTTATAATAAAATTCAAAGTAATTTCTGTGTTGAAGGTTAAAAGCCTTAAAATCTTAACCATTAATGAGCCAGACTGGAGGAAAAACAACTTGTCCCCTGCACTGCATTTCATTTAAGTGAACGCGTTACAGTATCTGATCAAGAACAATGAGCTTGTACAGAAAATTAGCCCTTAAGACTAGGAAGGTGATAGCCAAAAAAAATAGTCTTTGTTGCTCGTAGATTTTTCCATTCTCACAAATCAAATAGTGCTGTACTCATGCATACCTTTAAAAGGGTTATAAGATTTCTATCGCTGCATTGTAACTCTGAAAGCTGAGGTCAAAATATATGAAAAATGATGCAAATTAAAGAGAACTGAAATATTTTCCGTGCAGTATTTAAACAATGGCCACATGCTGTGGAAGTTTATACGAGGCTATTCAGAGGACAGATAATTCAGTAATTTTGAGTATGAGAGAAATGGAACTCTACAATGACCTATTTTTCAAAAATCTTTGAGATCATAAGTAGCTTTTTTTTTTATTATATAGCGGCATATTGGGTTTTATTACCTTTTACGGGGAATGTTTTTCATGTCTATGCCACCAAAAATGAGTGTTTTCTGTTTAAAAAAATCCACAACAATAAAAAAAAAACCCAAACCCAAAAACCACACAACCAAAAACCCTCAACCTTCAAATATGACCACTGAAATGTAAAGTTCATATCTGAGTGTTCAAAAAAGTTGTTCCCTTCTACCAATCATTATTTTTAAAAAGTGAGGGTTACCTGTGATCAGTTTCCTTCATGGCCTTAGTCTTTTCAACTACAGAGCTTCCAGAGGAGAGCATTGGAGAATAAATGAAGCACCTTTGAAATGTCTGTGAGCTCTCAGAGTTTGGAGCTCCACAAGCCTCCCTAGGAGGGATCAGAAACTAGGACTTTATAGCTTGATCCAGCAATGTGTGAGCAGTAAGCTCCTGCAGAAGCTGTGACAATTCCTGAAAGAGAAGGGAAAAAAAAATACTTCAGGGAATGCAAAAATTAATCAACAAAGTAGTTGGAATGAGAATGGACTCTCCACTTCAGAAAGTGGAACTTGACCAAAATTTTCAGTTGAGGATACAAGCAGATATTCTTCTGACTTTATTTTACTTTGACACTGGGAGGCACTTTTCTTCACTTGTTCTGAAGGTACAGCGTGGATAAACAGAACCAGGTTGTTTGTCTAGTTCATTCTTATCTTTTTCAGCACCTTCTGTGGAATCGTGGCCCAACTTCCAGTGAGTAAAATGGTACAGAAGAAAACTCTTCTTAAATGGTGCTTAGCAATCAAAATATCCTCAATTTCCTTCACACATGATTTTATTGCAAATATGCTGAGTAGTGCTTAGGATCACAATAAATCAAGTTTTCCTTAATTCTCGTAGTGATCTCTAGTTGTATATTGTATATAATTTGTAGCATGTACATCCCTATCTGCATACAATAGTGTCATTTCTTTGAAATAGCATAATGATAGTTCATCTAGGAATCTGAAGTGAACAATTTTTTTGTTGGGACACCCACACTGCCCAGCGTAAAAATCACTTCCTTGGGGTCTATAAACAAAAATGGTGATGATGTGTGACCAAGTGAGTTTCTTTTCCCCACTTCGAGCTCTGTAGGTCGTTATGCTGGTATTGCCAGTATGTTCTAAACAGGAAATGTATGTAGAATGATTCATCATTAATTGGATGCATCTGCCTAAGTCGTGAGGAGGGATGAGAATACACATAGTTAAAAATGCTGGTACTGTGTTCCTAATAAAATCTACACGTTAGAATTCAATTTTCCCTGCAGTTATATCAGGGGAAAGGAAGTGTATTATTAAAATGTTCTGCAGAACTTTATGAAAAGATAGGTTCAGATTTACTGATTTTTGTATAATTTTACTAGGAAGTTAGTTGGATAAAAATCTAACATCATCCAAAATGTTTTACGGTATTGAATATTTAATATTCAGGAAGTTTAGCATGGTCAAAATAGTTCTTTAGACTGAATGTGTTAATTAAATATCGCACCTGAATGCGTAAAAATAAACCAATCCAGATTATGAAAAATACCTTGTGTTTTACAGCTCCTTCAAGAAAATACACTGAACTTGGAAGCAGGTTACCACAGAATTTCATAACAGGTTGATAAATTACTTTTTCATGTATTCTGTTCAGCAGTAAGACTTCAGTTTTGGCATTGAAGTTTTAAACTCCTGCTCTCTTACACTTGAGATATTGAATGAAATTCTTTCATTTATTCATTTTCGTTTAGTTTTTCTACCCATTTCATATAATTTGAAGTCATATTTTACGCCTATTGGATATAGCAAGTATAGGTGTATAAATTAAATTTTAACCCTGCATTTTTTTATCTGTCAAGGCTAGAATATGTTTTTGGGGAGGGAAATAGAGAAGAGGCAGATAAAGGGAGACGTTTTATGACAGAGCCTTCTGTCACAGAATAAAACAGTGAAGAAAAATTGGAGAACTCCAAACCTTAAGTGGATTAGCATAATGGCTGAAAACAGGATTTAAATTTTAAAATAATAAGTAACCCACACTCCTTAACTAGCATAGGCCTCTATCTACTGACTAATGATGTAATTGGTCTTTTTGTTGTGTGTTCTAATTACCACTCCACCTGAGAGAAATATGACTGCTGTCAGACATTCAGCCTGGACGTGGTTGATCAAGAAAAGAAAACAAAGAGGGAAGCTTGGCATGAGAAGCACAAGACTGAGGGGAATAAAACCTGCCATTCAACTTTCTCATAACTGCGTTTGGGTGTAGATTCCATATGAGGATTTGGCTACCAGTATTTGCTCTGTATTTGTCAGCAATTTCAAGAGCCCTAGTCCTTGTTGCTGCCATATTGCCTGCCTGCTCTTTGTGAAAAACATTGGCCCTTTCCTCTTGTTCCAGACAGTTAACAAACAGTCCAGCTGCAAGACTGCAGTATGGCAAACTTAGTTAAGGCATAAAATAGAAATATACCAAATGATTGATAACATTAATAGTGATGTTGGCCTTATTTACTAAAGACTAGAGGCAAGTATTTGTGCAGACAGGGCAGCTTCCCTCTTGTGTTTAGCTGAGGTTACTACTCTGTTTAGCTGAGGTTACTACTCTGTCTAATTCCTGTTTCTTTTTACTAATCATAGACTTGTCCAACCTTCCCTGTAATCAGCCCCTACAACTCAGTGCTAACTTCCCGACGCCTTTGCTATCGGGCAGGGTTGCTGTGGGTGTAGATAGTCCTTGCTGTTGATCCAGGGCAAAGCGTGCTCGTGTATCTGACTGCAATTTTAGAACTGCAGAGTTGGGGGAATTATATATGGTTTTGACATATATTGTGACCTTCACTGTTCACAGAAGTTGTAGTCTGAATTAATTCCTGCAAATAGCATTTCATGTAATATTTCAGAGCACAGCGTTGCTTCTGTGTTGCTCACTGATAATACTTTGCAGGCTGTCTTATTTTGTGACTTTTATTTATAGTAGACCGCTGCTGAAAGTCAGCTTTTTTAATTCTGTTACCACTCTGCATCTGGTGGCCACCTATGAAAAATGCCTGATGATTGTGAGGTGAAGCTTTACACAACCACTTTCAAAATTAAACTCTGCAAAGAGCAATGAACACTCTCAACAACCTGAACTCGCTACTATTATGTTATTCTTTTATGTTTAACATGGTCTTTAAAGCCAGGAAGCATCATGTTGCTTCCTTTTCATTTGTATGTTTCTATGAAAAGCAGGTGTCTGCTGGTTGCCTCTTTGTTTTCCAAAATGATTCTGGTAAAATATAAAATTAAGGTGTTAGCACCTTGATTTTTAAATGATGATTGGTTACCTTTAATGAAACTGAGGCAAAATTATTGTAACATAGAGATATTTTGTACAGGCTCCTGTGTTTTGCCTACCACGTCATCTGTATAGCAATGAGACTTTACTGAAACTTAGAACTGTTCATATTTCTAAATTTCATCTAAGCCAAAAAAAGCTTTAATTTGAGTAAATCCTCAGTTCTGTTATAGTGGAATATAATTGTTTAGCAGTAAAAATGGGTTGTGATGTAAACTCACAATACCAAAATCTCTAAATGAAGTATATAAATTTGAATTTATTGAGCCAGGCTTGGTTACTCTGTGAGTCAATTCAGTAAGTAGGTCTGTAATGATTTTGTGCACACAGTGCCAGGTTGTTATTTCAGGGAACTGTTGCTTAACAGAACTGTCTGCTGCCTTTTCTCAAAGGGCAAAGCTAAATGCCATAGTGGCTCTAAAAGTAGAAAAAAACCCGAACTTTTGCTTTAATGATGGGTTAAATGCTTCTCCTTATTTCATTATGAAATGGGATAAAATAATGTTTATGAGGGAGAAGAAGCGTGCCCTTGTGAATATGTTTCTTGCACATTGTGTGTTGGGGATGTAGTAATTCTGCCTTTTTTTTTTTTCCCAAAAAAAAAAAAGGTGTATACTGATTTTTGTAACTGTTGGTCTATTTTTTCTGAGAGAAACCTTGCTAGGCCCTTGGACCTAATGGTAGATGATAGTCTGTTTCCTTAGCAACACTTCCTGAAAGAAAGCAAAGGGAAGCAGTACAAATGGAAGGACAGTCCTTAGATTATTATCTTTATGAAAGGAGGAGCCCATAACGATGCCCTACCAAAGCTTTTTAGATCCAGGGTTATCAAATATTGATAATAATTTTACTGTTTTGCTGGCAAAACTGAAATGTAGAATATGAATTCTTTAGCACAAGGGAATGCATTACTGCATTTGGTGGAATAAACTTACTCTGTGAATTGACTGTTTATGAAAGGTAACCAGAGATCTAGGAAAAATGAAATTTTAGAATTCAAAATGACAGCAAAATGGCTGTATCTATATAAAGTGGCTCAATGAAGTTTGGAGGGGTTTTTGCTGAGACTGTTGTAAGTCTGAGGTCTTCAGGAAACTGTCCAGAATTAAAATACTTATTTCATCATCTTATTTTAAAAAACAAGCATTCAAAATTGGGAATTTCAAAAATATGCATCTCATAAAATGCATCCTTTGAAAAAGCCATGATGAAGCATCGGTTGATGTGATTTGTGGTATTTAGAATAAATCAGATATTCCTGAAATTTGATTGAATGTGAATGAGTAACTGGGGACATCAGCAGTTACTCAGACTTTCCAGATGGGTTTCAGGGAGGAGCCTGTCATTTGTGACTCCAGTCTTTCCCACGATGCTCTTGCATTTCATGTTCTTCCCACACAGTCTCCTTCTATTATGCTAAAGAAACGATGCACACCCTGTAAGTTCAAAGACAGAGTTCTAGTTGAGCTGAAACACTAGTTTGGTTAAAGTCAGATTTGTATATGTCTTTGAATATTACTTGACATAAGTATTTGGGAGGGAGGGTGGAGTCAGGGGAACTGGCTGCCCTGGTTTTCCCAGAAAAGCTCTATGTTGCCATGACTCTTAATTTTCCATTACTAGTGTGGATAGTTGTTGGTACTCCATGGTTTTCAGTCAACTTTTTTGTCTTTTTGTATTGATGCTCTTAAAGGGAACATTTTCAAAACATTTCTTAAAAAGCTTTTAGAATGGAATTTGCTTTCATTTGAGACTTCTGGTGACTTGTTGATTTCGTAAGCATGACAAAGACGTACTGGGTTATGCTGAAGTGCATAGAATGTCGAGCTGAAGAATACATGATGGGACTGTGTGCTGGCACAGCAGAGAGAAGCGTGGATGAAGTGTGTCTCAGAGCACTTGCATTTTAAAGAAAGGTTTTTGTGTATTTGGAAACTCTTAGCTAGGACAGAATGGAAGAAGTTGGCATAGAAGTTACCTGCTTCTGGGCAAGTTCCTCTCTCTGGCTGTTCTCAGCTTAGCAGTAGATGTTTATTTTTAATATAGAGTAAAGGACATTTCCCACAACTTTATTGCTAAGGTGGGGGGTGCTGGTGGAGAAAACTTTGCACTACACATAGTGGCCAGTGCTTATACATGCTAAATATGAGAAGGATGCTAAAATAGTTTGTTCCTCACTGGCTAAAACATTGGAAATTGAGATGCAGCAGTGGTATATTAATACATCATCCAGTAGAAGTAAAATTAAGGGCTTTGTTTGGCTGAAGGAGCTAATTTTTTGTGAAATCTGCTGGTTTAATACAAGTTATCAGGGATTAAGCAAGGTCAAAGGAAAAAGAATTGTCTCTTATGCTTGTAAGCTGTTAAAGTCTTTAAACTCTGCAGTTTTGTGTGGGAGGCACTGTGGGAAAGGCGTCTCAATTAAAGTTTTCAGTCTGTCAGCACCTCCTCCATTTAGGTGTTTTCTGGTGCTTCAGTTTAAGACTGTATAAAGAAGAAATAGCACGAACTGGGTGTGGGGAACCGGGCTCCAAAAGTCCTCGTTATCTCTGTTCACTTTAACACAAAGATGTTGAAGCTTTTGAAATTGAATTTACCATTTGCCATAGACCACAGTAATGAGAATTAAAATGCTCTTGTAAACTCTAGCAGAATTTTCAGGTATTTTTAAATAGTGCCAGAAGATACCTGTTTCTAAAAATCATTCCTGTTGACCACTGGGAGAGCTGTACCACTGAGATGGTAGAAAGCTCGTGGAAGAAGAAATAGCATCTCTACCTCTGGTTGACATAAGCAGCTTTATAAAATGTTGGAAGAATGTCTGAAGATACCTAAGCCAAAGCACTCTTCAGATTCTGAGGTAGTCCAAAAGTCTTATGCGCCCCAGCACTCTGTACTATTTCAGCTCATATAATGTATGTATTTGTGAGCATGTGGTCTCGGGGAAGGTGAGTTGACTTGTCTTGAATTTCATCATTTACAAATGACTGAAGTTTTTCTATTCATTTGGTGTGTTGTATAATATATATTTACCTGAAAATAACAGGTGTTTTTTTAATATGATTTTAAAATGTACTATTAGGGACAAAAGCGCTCTAGGTTTGTCTCTTCCCTTTGAATTGGTGATGCACTTTTCAAATGCTTCCATTTTCAACTCTGCTCCATAAAAGTGTATGGAGTGTGAGGGTGTATACACTCTATACAAGTGTATATTGACGATAGCCTTTATTGTTGAAACAGAAACTGAATGTCCTTTGATTTCTTAGCTATGTAAATGACAATGTATTGATACAGTCTACAAAGCATCTAGTGCTGTGAAAGTATGTAAATAAACTGTTCCTTAGAAGTGTTTGATGTAGATCCAAAAAATACTTCTAACCTTGCAGATTCCTACTTTTATGTGAATTTTCAAAAGTTTTAATTAAAAATTTTCTATATATAGTTGTAATTTACACACAGAGTATAACTTTTTGACCATAGTGGAGAGTAGTGTTTTTGGCTATCAAGGCCATTTCAGTGGGACTGTTACACTCAATTCTTAAAGCTAGGATATTGGGGGAGGGGAGTTGTGACAGGCGCCTGTGTTTTAAATATAACATGCAGGCTCCAAAGACTGTTAGCTCACATGCTTAAATTTAGGCTTGCTGTTCCAGTGCAAAGGTATAATCATTTTTTCTTAGTGCAGATTACTTGTAATAACGAGTCAATAGCCAGGCAAGCAGCCTCTCGGGCTGGAGAAGTACTGTGTATAAATAACTCCCACAAGAACTTGGGGAGCTGGTGGAGATGTTAAGGAGGGCTCTGAGGAGCCTGAGCACAGCTCTCAGAACTTCCCCAGCTGTCGGGAGTTGCAGCCCCAGCTTCATTGAAAGGGGCCTTTGTGATACAGCAATTACAAAAGGTTGTGTCAGTATATGGAATCAGGGATATCAAACTTCTACTGGCAAGGAAACGTGACTTTGAAGTTAATAACGTTACATCTTTTTATTTTTACTGAATTTTTCAGTTGAGTAATTTTCATTTAGTTTGAATTTGGTTTGACTTGACAGGGGAAAAGGAGAAAAGCTCTTGGTTTTTCTGAACAGCACAGCTTTTTGATACTTCTAGTTCAAGTAATTTTAATGATTTATACTTCTATAATACCACAAACTGAAATAGGTCCCAAGCTACCTGTAACGTGCAATGTGCTGCTTTAGATACCAGCCTAATCACCTAATTTCAGTGTTTATTATAAACAAATGCACATTAAAAATACATTCAGACTGGTACATTCAAACAATATTTCTCAGTTTAGAAGACTGTTCATTTTTTCTGTATGGGAAAAGTTGCTAAAGTGTATGATTTAGAATAAAAAGATATTTAGTATGTAATAAAAAGTTTAAGTAATTCTTCAAATATTGGCTTATATCCCATTTACCTGGCGTCGATGTAAAGCCAAAGATGTTTGAAGTAAAAATATAATCTCACTCAACTGTATGAAGGATGAAAGACATGAATGTTTGCATTTAAAATAAGCATTCTGTGTGCATATGTGTATTTTTATCATCTTCAGCTCTCATGAAAGACAATTGCAAGAGCTGCTTCTCTTATCTCTAGGCCAGTTACTTCCAGATGCTGCTGTTAAAGCCCCACAGATAGCATAGTGGTTTTGCCTTGAAGAAAAAATGCTTGTTTTATAAATGAACACAAGAAGAAAGGGAAATATAATTTTAAAGTAACTGAAAGGTCATTGCAACCTCAGCTCTCTAACAGGGTGTCCTGCTTTTCACCAGAAATATTTTTACATGTTCTGTCAAGAAATTGATGCTGGTTTTGTTTCTGTTCCCAGAAGCTTCTACACAATTTGCAAGCTGGTTAGATGGCCCTTTCTCATCCGTGCTGAGGATGCATTCTGCAGTTTGCTCACTTAGCTACAGAGAGGCTTTTTTCCTTTGACCTAGACGGGTAATCCCTCATCGCAGAGAGCAGCAGCTGGGCTTTGTCTGGGGAGGTCTCTGCGCTGCATGCGGCCTCAGTCGTTACAGCAACCCCCTCTTTGTGTGTTCTGCTTTTGCAATTACTGAAAGGGTGACTTTCTCTTTTCTTGCTCAGAAAACCCTCTTCGGGTTTGTGGAAGCCCCACAATGCATGATTTTTTTTTTTATTCTTATTTTTCCTTTCTCCAAAAATTTAGGTTTCCAAGAGCTGTTATGTACAGTTTCACAAACCTGTGTGTTTGTCTAAAACATTCCTAACATTCAGGAGGTGAAACGTTTCTGAGTTGCTTTTTAGAAACCTCTTTCTGTTTAAATATTAAACACTTTAGATAGATACGTTAAATTGTAACTGTGATGGATATAATTATGGATAAACCATTTCTTGTGTATGTCCACGTTGTGTCATCATTTACCATGGAATAACCAGGCTTCTGTTGCTTTTGGTGTCATTACCCCAATGAAACATACAAAGCAGTGTAAAATGTTACTGGTGGTTGAAAGCTAAGTTAACACAGGAACGGAACAGATTCGCTGGTTTAGGCGTTACTGTGGTGAATAGCAAAACTCCCACTGCCTTCAAAGGGAGAAGAATTTGGCCTGTGGTTTCTCTAAGAAGATCTGATGTAAAAAACTTAATCAGTAAGCACAAATGTCACATTTCAATTAATCTCATAGTCAAGTGTCCATGTTTATACTTTCATGTTTTGTAATAATCTTTATTCCGTGGCTGAGCAGAATTTTCAAATATATGTAATGCTGTTGAGTTAAAAGCATTCAGTGAATACCTAAGTTATCGTTTTTGAGGCTATAGGGAGATGTAGCCTAACCTGAACCTCTTCCCTCTTCTTCATTTCAGAACTTCCTTTTCATTCCACTTCAGCTGTTTTTATTTGCTACTCAGAACCTGTTTCAGAGTGGAAAACACATACAGAGCGACAGCTGGCAGACTTGGAACTGAATGTACTGTTTAGCTGAGCTTGCAAAGGTTCTGTTTCTTGGGCATCTTGACCTTAGATAGAGTGATTTGGGAACACCACATCCAATCGCTTCTGTAAGCTGAGTAGGTTGCAGGTGGCACTGAATGTGCCACTCCAAGTAGGCAGAATTGTGACAGAAAACTAGAAGGAATGAAGGGAGGAAATAGTGACCTGCTCTCATGAGAGAGGTGGCAGGGTTGCTAAAAGGGGAATGAGAAGGTGGTTTACAGACAACTTATTTGTGTGTGGAAGAAGATCAAGGGAAGGAAATGCAGGAAGCGAAGATTCCAGGAGTAGAGAATGTGTTTATATATCTAAAACATATTCTTTTTTTTAATTGGAAATTTGTAGAGTTATTGAACGATCATAGTTTAATCTGATAAGGAGATTCATGTATGAAGTAAAAACTTACATACACATAAAATTAACAGAAAAAAAATAACGTTGAGAAGCCTTGTTTGTTGCCTTAAATAAGGAATTAGGTTTTGTCCTGATGCAGCACTTCTCATGTCTGCACTCTAGGGTGACATTGCAATAGCAGGAGGAAGTGTCTGGAAACCAAAATTCTCATGAAATAAAGAGAGGCTGTTTTTTTCCCTGAGGTCTTGTTACGTGTGACGTGGCACAGGGGATTAATCTTGTGCTTGTCTTTTTGGCTGTACTTATAAAAACACTGAGAACTGGTAAGATGCCATGAGCTCATATACCAACCTTTACACTGACAGCCCTCAGATTTGCATCTCTACAAATGCGCTTTGCAGCGTGTGAGAGGTTGCACTTAGATAAAAAACAGCTGGTTTAAAAATAATCCAAGTTGAATTGTGATATTGATGAAGCACATATCTTAGGAAACAGGCCAGGATATTATTCGGTTATGAGTGATCATATTCTAGGCTGTAATACAGTGTAGACCTTGGGTTATTCTCAATTTCTGCACTTGTTCAAGAAATTCAAGACTGCATTTTTCACCTCTCATTTTGTATATCAGACTATATTCATCAATGCCTTCATGTTTTAGAATGTTTTATTTTCTTAATCTTTTTCTATGAAACATTTAATACAAAACCTCAAGTACGTGAAAATGATCCTTTTCCTTCTCAATTCAGTTACTGCATATTCAACCATGCCTTTTGCTTTTCTTATTCTTAAGATGATTATATATTATATATGATATTTAATTTGTCCTGTGATTGCGGTTTCAAAGTCTGGATCATAAAACATAGTTTCTGTATTTGTGACAAACAGTATCACAACTGAGCTTAATTGTAAAATTCCATCTCCAGCATTTACTGTCTTGGTTGTTTTTTAAATTGAATCATATTGACAACTAATAAAAATTCAACTGTGCATCATATTTTTATATAAAAATACAGTTTATAGTGTTTCTGGTGACAAAAGGAATATTGAGAAAATGAAATACACTTTTGTTCCAGACTATAAACAGTATAATAAAAATAAACCCTTTTTACAAGCTGCTGGAAATTGAACATGTAAATGTTCAAATTATATTCATGTATTTATATAACATTGCGTGGCTGAGACGTTTAGGAACATATTTTAGCGTAAGATGAGTCTTTTTAAAGTTCACAAAGAATTAAAAATATTTCATGTTAACTTGAATGCATCTTCAGAGGAGAGTAACATTCTGTGAGTTGATTAACTGAGGGTTGAATTCAGCAGTAGTGGCCGTAAAGATTTTTATCTTGACTTCAGTATCTCTTTTGGGGTGAACTGGTGATCTTAGGTCAATATTGAGATATTTGCTAGAGAGATTAAGAGTTCTAGAGACTTCTCTGTGTGCTCCTAGGGATTTGAGTGGTTAGCGTTGCTCAAGCTGTACAGTTCTAAATGTAATTGAGCAGTTCGTTTTTGTTAATTATCTAAACTTTGCCATCTGCTGGAGAGCCATTTAGTGACATTATAATTTAGTCCAGTTGGAGCTCAATTAGAGTTTTCTGACTAGCCTGTTGTCGTATGTTCACCAAACAAAAACCTACACAGCAAACCCTGGTCAGTTTTTACACCAAACAAAAACCTACACAGCAAACCCTGGTCAGGGTTTTTTAATTTTAAATTTTAAATTTTAAAATGGTTTTAACCATTTTTAAAAATGGTTAATTTTTAAAATAAGCATCGGGAATGACTGTGACAAGGCAACTGTGTTATGTTGTGAGATAGTTTTAAGTGCTGTGGATTTGCTTTTTATGTATCAAACCAGGACATTTCCATGGCAATTGACACCTTTCAGCTTCCTGAATGTTTGCATGAGTATGACACACAAATTGTCACGCCTTTTTGAATTCCATTGTCCTCATTTATCCCCGCATGATGATAGATGCAGGGAGGGGTGGGGGACAATACCAGCAAAGGCAGAAAAGAATCTGCCACCTCTGAAGAAACTGCTGCGTACAGCTGCTTTACCTTCTGTTCCCCTGGAGTCAGAAAATATTGTTCAAGGTTGATGCTGAGCAGTTCAGAGTACAGACAGCTGTTCTGCATGGATATTCCCAACTGACTTTGTTCAGTTCTAGATGTATGGAGTGTATGGAACAGAGTGGCTACAGCTGTTTTGCTACACCTGGGTGAATGTGCAGTGATTGCCTGCTTTGTGTTGTAATTTGCTATGAGCTGCACCTCTCACTGACCTGTTACATGAAGAGTTTGGGTTTAGCATACCTTTGTGAAGGCCTACCTCTGAGCTGTTACTGAAGCTCTGACACATCTTAAAGTTAGATTAATTATAATTTTTTTTCAGTGTAATAGGACATATTGTATAGTAATGCAAAATAAACACCCTCCCCATGCCCTGCAGGATTAAAACAGTATGAGAAAAATGCAGTCTTTAACTGGTTAGTTCTTTACTCACGTTCAAGGAGGAAAAGGAAGTCCTTTAGAACCAGAAAAGCGGTATAGTGTAAAATTTGATCTTATTGGCATCACAGAGACATGGTGGGATGGTTCCTATGACTGGAGTGTCGGAATGGAAGGATACAGGCTCATCAGGAAGCTCAGGCAGGGGAGATGAGGAGGGGATGTTGCCCTCTGGGTCAATGACCAGCTGGATTGCAGAGATGGATGAGGAGCTGACCAAAAGT
Organism: Calidris pugnax; assembly: GCF_001431845.1. NCBI lineage: Eukaryota > Metazoa > Chordata > Aves > Charadriiformes > Scolopacidae > Calidris > Calidris pugnax. Next base: position 11,977,338 of record NW_015090995.1, on the reverse strand, counting down.
TTACGGTCAGGCTTAAAGGGAGGGCAAGGAGAGGTGACATTATACTGTGGGTCTGCTTCAGGCCACCTGATCAGGAAGACCAAGTGTATGAGGCCCTCTATAGACAGACAGACAGGAGCAGCCTCACGTTCACGAGCCCTGGTCTTCATGGGAGACTTCAACCACTGTGATACCTGTTGGAGGGACAACACAGCTGGGCTTAAGCAATCCAGGATGTTCCTGGAATGCATTGATGACAACTTCCTTCTCCAAGTGACAGAGCAGCCAATGAGAAGAGGTGTCATGCTGGACCTTATTCTCACCAATAAGGAGGGTCTAGTGGGAAATGTGAAGCTCAAGCGCGGCATTGGTTGCAGTGACTATGACACGGTGGAGTTCAAGACCCTTAGGGCAGTGAAGATGATGCACAGCAAGATCACCCTGGACTTCAGGACAGCAGACTTTGGCCTCTTCAGGGATCTTCTTGGTAGAGTGCCATGGGATAACACACTGGAGGGAAGAGGGGCCCAAGAAAGATGGTTAATATTCAAGGATCATGTCCTCCAGGCTCAGGAGCGATGCATCCAAATAAAGAGAAAGTCAGGCAAAGTCTGAATGGAGGAACAAGGAGCTCCCAGACAAACTCAGACTAAAAAAGGAAGCCTACAGAATGTGGAAGCAGGGACAGGTAACCTGGGAGGAACACCATCCCTGGAGGTGTTCAAGGCCAGGCTGGATGGGGCTTTGAGCAACCTGGTCTAGTGGAAGGTGTCCCTGCCCGTGGCAGGGGCGTTGGAACTGGATGATCCTTACAGTTCCTTCCAACTCTAACCGATCTATGATTCTGTGATTTCTCACTTCAGGAAACAGTAAGGAAGTTGAAGCCATAGCAACTTGACTCTTGTCAATGTAATCAGGACACTAAAATATTATTTCATGGATTTTTTTTAGTTGTAACTGCATTATATTTTCTGATGGGAGCAGATTGTAGGAGCTATGACTTCTGTGATCATATTTTTCCACTTGAAGGTCGTAACAACACGTACACAAAATTCTCTTAAACTTTAAGAACCTCTCCGTACAAGGCTAGATTGTTTCCTTGGTACGTTACAGCAGTAAGAAAGAGAAATAAATTTCAGGCATTATGTCCACACAGTGTAACATTATTGTGGCATAATGATAAACTGGGTTTATTTGGATGAATCCAGAGTGTAATGGAATATTTCTCTGGGTAATTGTCAGAGCAGTAGAAAAAACATCTTTATTCATTTTGCTTGTAAGGAGCTCTGTTTAAATTTATGGAAGCCTTAGCTTTTACAACTTCCATGGTTATGAGCTTGCTTTTCTTACGAGAAGTTCTGTAGTGGTGAGTAAGGAGTTGATCATTTGAATCTGGTACTTGCATAAGACTGACAGAGCCAGCTGAAGAACCAGCAGTAGTTAAACCTCCAGGAGTTTCAGACAGTGGTTGTTATGCAGGTGCACATTAGCTCTGTCTCTTAACAGACACTGGCATTGACTGCAGATTCACTGAGAAGCGTCCCAGGCCATGCTCATCATTCCATGTGTGCTGTGGAGTTGATCTGTGCAGGTACCACGAGTCGAGATAGCCAGAGTAAGAAATCAAAATTAAAATAAGGGTGTGTCTGGAAATCTTACGTACCCTTAGAAATACTCTGTAAATACTTCTTTTGTTGATTTAAACAACTGGTGAACTTTTTGGGGGAAAAAACAAGGTCCCAGAAGGTTATCAGCAATATCAGTATGGTTTGCTTTTTAATTGTGTGTATGGGTGGTACAATACACATGCACGCTCACACAAAAATATTGTTAGAATGTAATTGAAGCTATTAAGTAATTTTTCACTTGTGACTGCAGTCAATATCAAACTCACTATGTAATTAAAGAAATTTAAGATTTCCATAAACCTTTGCCTTCATGCTGTGATGCCTTAGTATTGCCTGCTGTCTAATGGAACTGCTTCTGCATAAATGCAATATCAGTGAGTTCATATAGCAGGAGGAACAGGTGGAAAAAAATACTTAACTTCATGTATAACTGAAATAAGCAATGATGGGGAAACGGATGCAATATATCCTAATTGTCTGTGATCAGGTTTAAGGAGTACTCCAAACAAAATACCTGAATTATTTTCTTCCCCCCGCCTCCCCCCATGTATTTGACTAATACTTAATATTTTTAGAAATACATTGTTCAGGAATTTTCAATTCAATGATCAGGTGTTAACAAAAATCTCTGCAGCATTGATTCGTATTTTTTTGTTAGCATGTCTTAGATTTAGATGAATAATTTTACCACCCAAGAAGGACACACTGCTGTTTGACTGGGAGAGGAGCTCAAGATACTATTGAAGTGAAGAAATAATGGTTTCTCTCTCTCTGGTAGATGGTTGTTCTTTTGCCCAGAGGTTCGTTCTTTCTTTGTCACTCAGCAATTTGAAACTAGTAATAAAAACTTGGTATATTGGTTTGTCCTTCAGGATATTGTGAACAAATTTAAGTGTTCTCTTAGGAAAATGCTTGAAATAGAACACTGTAAACGTTTTGTTATCTCTTTCTGTTTCTGGGCCTACTCTTAATAGATATTATGTATTTTTTTAATCAGTATATTATATTATTGTCTTCTGTAGCGTTGTTATGCCATCTGCAGGAGGCCTGACAATATCCAATGCTGCATAGTTGTTTTGTTTTGTTTTGTTTTGTTTTTAAAAAAAAGACTCTTGGTAAGTTGAGACCACCCAGATATGTTAGTGTAGTGTGTCTCACAACTACTGCAGTGTTGCTGATATTAACCAATTAACAATAGCCACACTGCTAACAATTTTTATGCTTACTAGAGAGTTAAGGCATTTGGGAGGACATATAAACAGCTTATTTTAGGCACTTCTGGCTGCCTAAAATAGGGACTTAAATGTCTTATCTGGTCAATGAATGAAGGTTGCCTTTTCTGATGAGCCCTTTTAACCAATTTATGTACGTGCTGGATCAGAGTATTCCTTCTTCCCATGAAAACTACATGTCTGAATCCAGACAGAGATTGGGAGAGAGACTTTCTGGCATACTTCAGTTTTGTGGAGCTTAAAAAAAAAAAAGATTGAAGAGCCAAAATGCCAGACCAATATTTTATTTCTCCCACGTGAAACACTGTTCCCATTACCTGCTGCACTGCGCTAATAAAATAAGCTAAGAACTTCAGAGAAGTATTTCTGTGCCAAATGTCAACAAGTGTGTATTTCTTTTTTTACCCTGTGACTGCCACATAGCAGCATAATGTGCAGGAAGTATAAATGTTGTTCTTTCCCTTTCTGTCTCCCAAATGTAAGGGAGGGTTCAGGAAAACCATGTCATTCACAGTTGTTTTGTTTCCTGGAAATTTTTCCAGTCTGACCAAAAGAAGAAAAAAAAGGCAATATAAATAAACTCTTTTTCTTTGCATTCAAGTGATTTCACGATGCATGTAAATCACTCCTTGAAATTTCCACTTAAGTTGTCAAAATTCTGCTGGTCATAAATAAAAGTTGTTAGAAGGCTGTCATGTGCGTTCCGTTAGGCTGTCTGATCTCTCACACTGAAAGCTAGGAGAATTTTACTCATCATAATTTCACTTTCTGAAGAAGAGCACACTCTGCCCTATTTTTCTGGCTTAAAAATTAATTGCAGATCGTGACTTGGAAGCTGCTAGTTTTTTCTGGTCTCTGCCAAACTCAGTTATGATAGCTCATTTTCATTAGGAAAATACTGCTGATCTGCTTAAGTGTTCCTTAATTGCTTCCTGTTGAAGTTACTGAATGAAAAAGTAAAAATCTTAACTAACTTCACTGATCAGTAACCCAATAATGGAAAAAAACGATAAATATTGACTTTTTTTCTGAAACCCTGGCACCAAGTGTTTCTTGTTGCTGTCATCTCTTTGCTGTTACCTAAAATCCAGTGAGTTTGCCACTCATTAATTTCCGGATGTTTTGAATTAACTGAAGAACAATATCTAGGCCCTTTGGGCTCAGTTCATTGACATAGGACCATTTCTTTGTTAAACACGTTTTCTAAGGTAGTTCTGCTAACCACATTTCATTCAGTGAAAGAGTGAAGAATGTCAGGGTTATAATTCCTGAGCTAAATGGAGAGGGATTTTTAGAGCAGTTGGAATTTAAGTCTTTTGCCTACCATCTAAAAGTACTGCCAATGTATTGTTTATCAGAAGAGGGCAATAGTTTGTAAAATGAGATCTTTAACCTCTTTTTCATAACACTGCTGATGACATTTAAAGCATTGTTTAGATGCCAAAAATTTCTGGTTTGGTTTAGCTGTGTTCAATATCGGAAAGTGATTAGAGAAAATTGACTGTAGCAGAGTAAACTGAAAAAGTAATGTTTTGTTTTGTTGGTTTTTTTTAAATTGGATTAATTTGATTAAATTTATCAGTTCCATTTTGATTAATCCTCAGGGAGCTATGTTTCTATGTGGTAGGCTGAGCAGATTGTGAAAGAGAGGCTGTCACAAAAAGTAGATTTTTAGTAGTCGGGGATCTTGGATTCTATTCTTGATTCTGTCACTGACTCACTGTGCAAGCCTCCAAAATTGCATGAGTCACTTAATGTCTCTGCCTCATTTACACTTCCTATAAAAGTGAGTATTATTTATATCATGCCCAGTGTTTGACACTTCCCTTTGCATCTCCTTCCCCTGTGTCATGTTTAAGTCCCCAAATTAATTTCCAGTAACATAAAAAAGTGTATCCAATTTTGCCTAAACTCTTTATCCAGTTTGTGTCTGTGTGTGACTGTCCCCCAAAAAGAGCTTCAGTGAGAAATTTTGTTAATAATTGTCATTAAATAACAAAATATTAAGAACTTGACTAATTTAATACCTTCATACATCTACACCTAAATCCTTCTTTAATTTTTTTGATGCTTATATGCTATCAAACTTTTTAAAGAATCCTTTAAATTCAATCACAAAGATTTTCAGGCACTTCTAAACTGAGTGGTGTAGCTCCCTTACTATTTCTTGTTTCCCCAAATTGTGTCCTGCTGTTTGTTACCCATCTGCCACATCACATTTAAGAGCCATAGGGTCTTAAAGACTGGACCTGACTTTTTTTAAGGCATTTTTATAGCCTACAGGAGTTACAGATTGATAACACAATGATATATTGCATTTTGGTTCACTTGCTTATACTGTTGTTTCAGATGGTTTCAAGAGCTTCCTTGGTGTTATTTTACAAAAACAAGGTGTAATCTTAAGGAATATAAAGCTTAGTTTTACTTCTTGCTAAGCTTCATGCTGGTATTTTTGGTAACTGAGAATACTTTGAACAATTTCCTTTTATTTAAATATTTTCAGTGTCTTTAAATTGTCTGCAAGCTCTTCTATATCCCAAATACATGGAAAATGGACTTATTGAAAAACATTTATGAAGAGCTTATGGCCAAATAAGTTTTGTTTGAGGAAAAGCTGAGATTGTATGGCATGGCTCAGCTGAAGAAAAACTGATAGTTGAGTAACACTTTGTTTTGTTTTTTTTTCTTGACTGGCAATTACTTGATCTTAGTAGGACACTCAAGACTGCATAAATAAAGTATATTTAATAGAAAGGCTGTGCGTGTGCGTGCATGCATTTTGTGCCTAAAAATAGTTTTCTTTGAACAGGATTCAATTTTGACTTTGTCGGCTTCACTTTTAACATGGAGCAGATGTCTGTGTGGAAAAACTAATGTCCTTTTATCGGCCAGTTAGAATTCCCCTTGCTTGGCACTGCTTCTTTTCAGCTCTTTGCTACCATGTACTTCCATTTAGTCAGCAGCAATATATGTAAATTAGTTCGAGGTGTTAAGAAATAAAGAACAGAAGATGAGAAAATGCTTTTAAAATAAGTATTTTTTTCTCTAAAAGTAATTTTGAACTCTGCTTAATTTTTCCCACTTACTTTACTAATTATTTCCACTTACCCTGCCTTAATTCTAACAGAAAAATTATGGAGTAAACTTATTTTTTTAAACCTGGTGTCTAATGTGCCATATTTTGTTCCATGAGAATCCTTTTGTCTTTCTAACGGGAGAATTAACAGAGGAATATGGCATTGAATAGGATTGTAAAATCATATTCTAATACTACAAAAATAATGCTTCCATCAAATAAACAAGAGCAAAGTCTCCTCTACTAATCAGGAATGCCCACACGCAACCATACAGTGACTTTTCATTCTGAGCAGCTCAGATGAGTAACGAGCTTTTGAGAAGACAAGGGTACGTTATCTTGTCTGTGAGTTGTGCTTTGAGTCGGTCCCCACGAGGCCTGTGAGCATGAGGAGTGAGGCAAAAGGCTGGATTTGCATCCCTGCATCTCTGCAGAGAGTATGAAGTGTGTGCTGAGTGCCAGGCTGCTGCCTCTGGAAACAAACCTGCTTGCTTCCCAGAACAGCAACACAAAAGTAAAACTCACACAAGCTTTTTTTTAATCCTTGGTAAATATTGAAATTTGCTGACATTTCCAGTCTGTTACCCATAGAGAGCTTCAGGTTTGTCCAGGGGGCAGCTCCCCGTGGGGAGCTCCAGTGGAACCATCCACTGGTTTTACTGACACCCTCAGAACAGTCAGTAGATGGTGCTTTATTCACCGTCCACCCAGAGAAAGCTGAGGCTTAAGGGTAACAGCTGAATTCTGAAGGGAAGCATCTCTGATGGTGTGTGTCTCCTGCTAAGCAAGCATTAAAAATGCAAAAATAGAAACAGTTGATTTGTGAAGAGATGGCATGAAGCTGCTCTGCTCTTAGGTTTTCAGAAGGTGTCTGCAACTTACTTCAGAGTTTTAGCCATGATAGGAATAAAAGAATGATTGAGAAGATGACTGATACTCTTAACTGTAATATACAGCACTTAAACGTTTCCTAGTTTTAAAGTAATATATGGCACACCTAAATGAAATTCATTAGGGTAGGTTTATTAAGTTTTATTCTTCTAAAACTGGCACCTTAAAATTGCTGGACTATTTTACTTTCATAAATTTTGCATTAGCAGAGAGAATATTTCATGTGTAGTTAAGCAGTAAAAATAAATGCTTTCTTGATGGCATCTCTCTTCAATGTATTTTGTTCCCATTGCTGATTGTTTGCCAACACAAATTTCTCCAGGTAAATTTTGGTTTTACTTATATAACAACGGAGTTTTGAAAGATGAAAACAAATTGTAACAGGGGGTCTGGAGACGGGGAAAGGAGGACTAGAATAGCAGTGATATTTTGTATTGCCCGGTCACAGCGGTGTTGGAGGCTGTTACTCAAATCTCTGATCTTGTTCTGCCGGATGCCTCTCCCGTCCAGCAGCGAGAGTGCCAGCAGAGGAGATGTGCAGGGAGCTGGGGGTCAGGGAGGTGCTGAGGAGCCATTTCTCAGATCAAATAGCACCTAGCAGTTCTGAAGGTATAGTTGAAATGGCACCGTCATTTGATAAACAATATTTTAGTTATCATAAGGTAGTGAGATGATACCACGGTATTTGTGCCAGTGTGAATATTGGAATTAGCCAGCTAAGCTCATTAGGAAGTGTGTGCTGGTGACTGTACAGCTCTGCTTGCACTAAAGCTTTGTTTGCTGCACGTGCCTGAGGCTGCTGTGCCTTCGTGTGCCTTTCTGCTGACACTGCCTTCACCTGAAGGTTTCATCTCAGCTTTTTATCAACATTCAAATTTGTCCTGATTCCCCCATCTTGTTTCAAATTCTTATCTCAGCATTCAGCTGGCTGGCTGAGACATGGCTTACGCCTGCATTGTGTGGTGTTTGTTTCAGTACAACTTAAAGTATGTTAAATTAAGGATGATTTCTCATCTATTAATGCTACTGCAGCAGATCTTCAGTGAGTGGGAATTTGCCTGGGACTTCTACTGCTAATGTGATTGGGATCAGGCTTACACCCATAGTAGACAACGTTTGCCTCAAAAGATGAAACTCAAAAGTGCGTTTTGGCAGCTTGAGGAGGGGGAATTGTATCAAGTTCTGAAAAAAAAAAGTTTTTTGAAGGTTGTAAATGCTTACAATATGGGAAATGTTTTGCATGGTAAGATTGTTGTATAAGTTATGAAAAGCAGGTTTAAAAAAGTACTGGCAATATCCATGCATATGGGTACCTCCTAAGATAACTGAATTTGTTGTTTGTTAATGAAATAGTGCTTGTCCCTGGGTGCTTATCCGTAGCGTATTCAAATAGATTGGATATATGATAGAGGTACAGCATACCTCAGGGAAATGAGAAATTTGCATATAAGTGAACTTGTAGCAATGGATTTTAAGACCTTTGGGGTTTCTGAACATACTTTTTTAGTTTTTAGTAAAAGGTAGAGTAAAATATTAAAAGCGTGTATGCATGCACTTATTAAATAATCCCACAAAGAGCTTTTAAGTGCAGAGATACTATCTCTGGCTCAAAATACCTAAGCTATGAACAGCTGGATTCCTGGAGGGTATTCCAGGAAAGTACCCCTGGATATTTACAATATTTTTATATTCATTCATTTCACTAACTGCTGTTGGTTATTACTTAATACTAGGCTAGATGGACTAGATGGACTTCTGGTTTGAGCTGTCCCTGTGTTCAGAGTATCCTCCCTTTGCATATATATATTATTCTTTTCCCCTGTGAGGGAAATTAGCTGTTCGTATTTTCATATATTGCTGTTATGCTGTGGCCATATGAGATATGAGCTGATACCTGATGTTCCTCTGAGACACCAGGCAACAGAGGCTGGGAACTTTGCCTGGTTCCCAGCAGTTCCCAAGCCTGCTTTGCAAATCCCATCAGCCACATCTGGGAGAACACCATCTTTTGATACATCTTTAGTGAAAGTCACTGGTTAAGTATCGCAGGCATTGTGCTTTAAATCTCCTTAGTGTTCCCAGTTCTCCACAGGCACACATAGGGCTGTCTAAACTATGTAAATATCAAAAGACTTATTTTGGCTAGTTACTGTCCCAACATCTTCTCTCACATCTATGGCAACTTTACCTGGGGTTACCTAGAATTACTCCTAAATAATGGGTAGCATGGGCCTGCTGTTACTTAATTAAATAATTCATTTGTCTTCATAATGAAAATCTCAATTTGCAACCTATTTTGTGATGTAAAAATACCAAAGCTTGGAGAAGGGCTTTTAGTCTAAATTCAAATACTGTGTTCTTTTTTGTAATTGTAGCACCTGGGAAAAAAAACTTACCTTCTCCCTGCCCCAGGAAAATAAAGGTTCTATTTTAACTGTTCAGTGTATGGTATTAATTCATGACAGGAAGTTATTTCTGGTTATACATCTGATTTCCTTTAGCTAAATTTTACCTTTTTTTTGCTTATGCGTCCTTTTTTGGTCTACTTTAATAAAGTTAATACTGCTCTTTATATAAAATGGTGGTATCTGATGCAGAGACTTCAGCCATATTCTAAACGCCGTGGCTGTCGTTATATCAGCTAATGGCAACGGCTGGCTGTGTGCCAAATGAAAGGAGTAAGAATGATCTGATTGTTAGATGAAACAATGAGACACATGAAGGGACTTGGTAATACTTTAGTAAGTACTTAATAGTACTCTTAATAGTAAATTCTCTTTTCTCATCACAAAGCTCAGTTAACAGATCACTGTTTTTGTTGGAGATGAGCATGTTTCTATTCATACCTGTCATATTTCAAATCTTAAGAGAATAAAAAATTATGAGATAGCATATTCCCTTTAACCTTCCCTTTTCCAATTTAACTGGTTCTTAACCAAACTGACGCGAGTAGGTTTTTACAAATGTCCTTACCGTGGTACTGCTTACTGTCTGTTAACTGCTTTGTTTTCAAACCGTGCTGGAATGTGCAGAGGTAGCTCCTCTCCGTAGTGACTGTTACCCATGGACTGTGTGTGTCTGTAGAGGGGTGCGTTACCCTGAGGATTAGCTGAGCTGTTCGCAGCCTCCCCCTCACTAACTGTTACCTCTGCTTTGCAGAACGTCCTCAAGGCCTGTAGGTTTGCAGGCCTGTAGAGCCCTGACCTGTTCACATTCACCTTTGTCAGTAAGCATGAATATTACTCTTTTTTGGGAGAATATTCTGCTTGTTTGGAATTTTTTTTCATTGAATAATTAAGTTCTACAGTTTGATTACTGTATTGCATGGTTGATTATTGCAGGCTATAGAATTTCCTCCTCTACTTTATGTTGTATAGATTAATCCTTTTGAAAGGGATTTACTAAATAACAGGTAGAAGAGCTATTGCTTTTGCAACTTCTTCCAAAAACTCTCTGCTTATTCATGATTGTTATAGTAGCAAAATCAGCTCAGGAAGGAGTGACCCTCAGAACACCACCTGCCTGGCCAGCCAAGAACTGAAACAAATTTCTAAGGAAAAAGTTGGGAATGTTGGTCAGTGTGTTACACTGGCAGCTGGATTATCAAACTGGTCATCATTTCATCAGGATTTTTTTTGGTCTTTATGCTTTTCAGTTGATTCATTAGATCCTTGATCTTAAGAAAAAGAAAAACCACCCAAAAAAAATCATTTGAAATTCTGTTTTGTCTTCAACAGTGCCCTTAAAGATAGTCGTTTCCCCCCAATGACGAGGGATGAGCTGCCACGGCTTTTCTGCTCAGTGTCTCTACTCACTAACTTTGAAGATGTATGTGACTACATGGATTGGGAGGTAAGGATGTCAGATATCTTTTATGAAAATTACTTTGATACCATGAACATCTGTAGCAGAAATCATACCATCTAAATTATTTTCGCATATTTAATGTAGTTGTCACTGTTTTGCACTCTACATGTTGTTTTGTGCATAGATTCAAAAGATCCTTTTGGTAGAACTGTCATCACCTCGAAAGTCTGAGCCATGAAAATGGAATAAAATTGTATTCTTGCCCATAATTGTGGTCTGCACTGACATCTAAGACTCCATCAAGCAAGGTATTGTCTGAGCGATGGTGTCCTGAGACTCCTTTTGCAGCTCACTACAGACACATGGGAGATCAGTCCATTGGAAACAAGCACTGCAAAAAATTGCAGTCCCAAACCAAGCTGCCTTATTTACCTTATGGTGTGAGCCACTCATCCTTCCCAAAGCTTCCTTTGCTTTCAGAGCAGGTGACCTGCCCAGACCCCACAAAGCCCTTATACAATGAGGCCAAGTAAATCATTGCTTTTGTTTTTCTTTGCTACTTACGCGTGGAGCTGAATCTATTTTAATTGTTAGGTTCTAGGAAGCCTGCATGTGTTCTCTTGGAACAGCAGCGTAAAAGAGATTAAGAAGCAAATGCTGCTTTTAGAGTTATTTCTGGGAAGGTATACTAGAGGAAATGTTATCCTGTATTCTTCTGCTTATTCCCAAATTATTTGGTCTTAGACACTTGCAAAAAACAAGTTACTTAAGATGAACTTCTCATCTCCCTCAGTATGACTGTTGTGTTGCTCTCTGAGTCTATATTTGAGTGGACATAAAAATTTTTTTTTTAAATTGTCATATGTGATAGTGGCCATGTTATAATGCCAGAGACACCACACAAGTTACAGTATTTCCATTTAATAATGATTTAGTCCTACTAAATATTTAGGAGTTCTTAAGAGAAAAAGAGGCTTTCTGTTGCATTCACATGGAACAAATGTATATTGAATAGAAATTTCATCTGTTGTTAAAATGGTAAGAGCCCCTACTGTATCAGAACGGTGGTATCCAGCAGTAACCTCAGCATCATGAATTTTACAGAGGCTGAAAATGTAATAAAAATATGTTTCCTGTTCAACTCATAATGATCAGGACTTCTTACCTTCTGAAATGTAATTCTGAATGAGATTAATATAAGTTCCCTTTGGGGTTTATGAGAATTTTCACCATAAACAGAATTATTCATTTTGTATGTAATGTCAGACCAAAAAATAAATCTTAGCTGAAACAGTTTGTGCATTCTCAACAAGAAGCTTTTTCAGAGAAGTAGTTTGTCTTGTCACTGAGCCCTTAGAGTACTTAAAACAACATTTTCAAGTAATCAGAGCTGTAGTAACTTTAACACTAAACCAAGCTAGAAGTCAAAATTCAAACTGGTAGAATTTTTCTGCTTTACTAGTTTGACTTCTGGCAGTAACCATAGTGATATTTTCAATTTAATTCATTTATTATAATTTATTAAAAATTAGACTTGGAATACACTCAGAAAATGTGTCTTTAAAAGTGTGAAGTGGGGAACAAAATGACATTTAGCTCTTTCCATGTGGTAGTCTATAAATCTTATTAGATGCTGTTTTATTCTCCCACTAATAAACTTCTAAGATGACCGAATTTTTCATCCTTAAAGAGAAGCTGAAACCAAAGCCAGAGTTCAAAAATCCACTCTGCTTTGGAAAGACTGGTTTTAACTTTGTTCCTGGGGAGACTCAGATTCATAACTTTAATACTTGTATGAAACCAAGGAGGCTTTTACTTTCTGTGTCCTTTCTAGATCTTGTTGCAGAATCCTTGAGACTTCACTAACAGTGTAAAACAAGTTTAATGCAGAACTGTAGTCTCGGTCAGTTCTGATTGATTTCATGGATTCTCATGATTCTTCTTACTGGAAAGCCCAGACTTACGAGGGAAGCATGGAGGGGTCAAAAATATATCAGTCCTTGTGTTATCGTTATACTTAGTTGCTCTCTCCTATTTCATTTAAGGATTTTTAATGATGGGTTTTAAAACCTTTAGCAAATTGCTAGGAATTCTAAGAAATTGTAACAAAGTAGGTTCCATGATTTGTTGGGTTTTTTTTCCTTTTTCCTATAAGTTAAACATGATTCTCAAGTAATTGTATCCTATGTAGTTGTGGATGATCCACAAGCTTTCCATGCAAAAGGGGCGGGTGGTTGGGGGATATATAAATATGAGAAAGATAAAATTTGTAATTGTTAGTCCTTAAAAGAATGATTCATCTCTGTTTGTGCCCCTGTCAGTGAGGTAGCTTACGTCATCCATGTTTCTTTGAAGGGAGCTGCAGTTATGCAATATTAATGGCAAAAAGGCATTTCAGGATGTCTAGAGTGTGACGTAAAGAGAGATTCGGCATCTTTCATCCCGTATAATGCTAAGATCATCCTGAAAAACATCAGCCTGGTTAGGAGCCCCTACTTCTGTAGGTATGCTACTGAGCATCTTGTGGGAGCTAATTCAGCAATTTGCTGACAGAAGTCATAGTATTTCAAAATTGCCGATTCAGACAACTGGCAGTGCTCTGGTGGCTTAGGGACAAGATCATTTGAAGACACAGCTCAGGAGCGTCTCCTGAAGCAGAGCGATAGATGTTCTTTTCTCTGATTAATGAAGTATCTTCCCAAATGAACTAAATTAATATTTCAGTAGTAAAAAGCAATGTGAGATCATTTTGCAGCAGAAATTCCAACCAAGGAAACAGGAGATAGGAGTGAATTGGCTGCTGTTAGCTCCCATAGGATTTTTCAAATTGCTGCCATTTTCACCTTTTTATAAAAGTAACCTGGAGAAAGTACAGGCCTTTAAAGGAACCCTTCAATGCTGTGGTTCACAAGGATTCTTCCTAAAATTTATTTTAGCATTCTTACATGTGACTTTACATGAATTGCAGTGCACTTGAACAGATGTAGGGCTTTGAAATGAGTGCTGGGAGTGTATGAACTGTTTCTTCATTTCTGCTAGAGAGAACCCGTGACCTGTTGCTGTGGTCCAGTGCTGCTGGGGTGGAGTTTCACAGCCTTTCTGTCTCAAAGAAATGGGCAACATGAGAAACTCCAAGATATACTTCTTTTTTTTTTTTTTTATAATACTGCTCTTTCATATTTTATCTTTAATAAAAGGCCTATTCAGGAGACAAGTCATAAAGACCAGTTATTTTTAAACATATTTGATATCGATAGCAGGCGTTCCTTCCCTGCATAAACTCAGCTTTATCCGTATTTCCATTCTTGAGCTCAGCTTTTTGATCTGTCCTTCTACCAAGTCTCTTCTTTCCTGCACAAATAGGACTTTCTGCCTCAGGATGCCTCCCATTTTGCTGTAAATTCTTAATGCAGATACCCTTGCATCTCCTGTTGCACTGGGAAGTGTGTGTGTCATTGGCAGCACCTCAAAAGAAGGAATAGATTGCTGTGAAGTGTGATGGCTTTGGGTCCTTTAGAAAGAACTTCCATTTGGTTTGTGAAGCCATAAGTTGGCACTCAGAAGGCCCTGGGAATTGGATTCACATCCCAGAAATGGCACACACAAGGTGGGATCATGCAATTCCAGCTTTGGTGCCACAGGCCCTGCATCCTTGAGAGGGGATGGATGCAAGGTACATTACAATGGCAAATGATTTAATGTGTCCCCTGCATGCTTTTTTTTTTTTCTAGAAATACAGAAGAGAAAAGCAAAGTGCCTTTACTCGTTCCCTCTCTATTTCATGTTACAGCAAATGAACACCTTTTAAATATTTTTTCTCATTAGTTTTTGCTCAAAGGCAAAGCCTGTCTTGCTAATTCAGACCCTCTCCCCATTTTTTTATTAACATCATAAAACATTGTGATTGTATGTAATTAGAATAAGAAAATTCTTGGAAAACATTACTATCATTCCAGCAGGGTAATAAATAACTGGAACTGACCGGTGGCTCTTCCTTAAAATACCTTGAAAGAGATCTTTGCCCTGAAGTTGCTGTTCTTCAGTAAAGTAAAATCTGCAGAATTGTACATGCTTGCTGTGTCGCTACAAAGGCCTTTAGCCTGTGTGCACTGGTTTAAATATTAGCTTAAACAGCTGTAGCCAGTAACGTTGACTGAAAGGTGGCTTTTCATTGTTGGCAAAGTTAATACATTTAAGAGTTGTGGCATTCCTTTCCTTCCTGCAAGTGCAGCAGCACCAGCAACTCTTGCAGCTTATATTCCTTAGACCAGGGAAGAAAGAGTTCTCTTTGGACAATATTCAGCATTTCCATGTATGTAAATAAATGACTTGTTAAAAAAAAAAATGGTTATCATGAAGTAGAGAGCATATCTCCTGAGTAGCCTTTTGCCTCTGTTTTTAAAGCAGAATGTGATATTTAACCCCTACTAAAGATGATGAGAAAGGAGCCAGTATATTTGCTATGAAAGTGGGGCTAAAAAGCTGTAGAATTCAGCTAATAAAAAGTGGGGTCAGCTTCTAAAAAGTAACAATAGCCACTTAATCTGAAGTGTTCCTTTTGCAGCCAGGTTTGTGTACAGCTATTTCCATAGCTGCAATTAGGTAAACAATGTTATGGGCTATCATAAGGAATACTGTACAAGTTATAGTCCATCTTTTTTGTTTGAAAATGATTATAGCTTGCTGCTGTTTAAAGCTTGAGCTGACAAACCGTGTCAGTAGAAGGATTAGCCATAACCCAGAACAGCCCAATCTGAAAAAAAGCCCAATTAATTCATCTTAAACTAATTAGTGATAATTGAATGCAACTCTCTTACAGATTTCAGTGCAGTAGATAAAACTGAACAGAATGACTGTTTACTCCATGGTGGACAGAAGCTTAAATTCCAACAAGGCTTGATGTTTTAGATGCTTGTCCAAATTCCATATTGATAGTCTAACAAGAATAATGTTATTTCTTACTGTTAGTATGGTTGGAGAGGCAGCACCAGAGGAACAGGTTTGTAAACTGTGTTTGGAACTTGGAGTCAGAACAGTCAACCATGAGACTTGCTTGAAGTTTGGTTTCAGGGTGGGTTTTGGAACAACTTTTTCTTAGCCCAAGTGAGATAGATATGGAGAGAGACACACTATGGGCAATAATCTAGCAAGTGCCTGAAGTGCTTGGCAAAACAATAAATATGGTGTGTGCACATTTGTAACTAAATTATTCATTAAAAAGTGTATAAATGAATGTGAATGAGTAGAAATACATAACAAAATCCGAAATTCTGTTGATGTCCCTTCAGAAGTAAAATGTAAAAAAGTAGTTTAATGTAATCTTTAGATTTAGTGAAAGGCCTGTGTCCCTGGCCCTAGTTTTAGGTAGCCTCTGGCCACTAATACAGTGGGCCAAAAAGTTTATATCCACAAGCACGGGATACCCAGCCTGCAGTATTTCGTGCTCTAAAACCCTATGGAAATATTTCTATTGGAGCGGGTTGGTTTGTTGCCTTTCTAAGTCTCTCTCCTTATCACACTTTCCTCTCCCAATAGCAATAGTCTATTTGTGGGGTCTTTTTGCAGATGAGGAGGGTACCTGTATGTAGTCATTTCCCTAATAAATGGTAATAGATGGTACAGAACTTTCACTCCATCTACAGGAGGAGTTTGCTGGTCTGTTCTTCTGAACTGCACAGACAGACGTTATTCTACAAAAACTCTCCCGTAGTGTATCAGTATTTTTAGTTTGAGGAGCATGGCCATAGGCTTTGTATAGTGTTCTGTGCTGAGCTGGGGAGGCAAACCAGTTACAGTCCAGTTTGTGCCTTCCAAACATGTACCAACCCCTTACCTCCCATCTTAGGAACCAAGTTTTCATCAGTACAGGATCGTTGGTCTCTTGAGGAAGTCAAAATAAATTCCTAACTGTGCCCATGCCAGTCTTAGCATGGATCACTCTTATTTTGCTTGTGTGTGGCTTCCATTTGTTTGACTCAGGCCTGGTTTTGTTTAACTGGAGCTAAACAATGAAAAGCCATTTGTACTGGACTAAGAGTAGTGCTTAGCTACGCAGTTGGAATTCATGCTTCACAGAATGCTATGAAATTTTCCCAACCAGAGGAATTGTGGGTGCAATTGTGTTGCCTTATTCATTTTGCTCTGCATCTTTTTCTTCTACAGACATGGGCCTAAAAATCCATTAAAATGGTTAATGGGAAACATCCAGAGCAATGCAATTACCTACTGCCTGAATGTTGCATCATACTTAATACCTCACTAGAGCTTCTGGTTAGTTTCTCGTGAATACTACGTGATCGCTGTTGTGCAAACCAGTCATGTAGAATTTAGAATCTAATATTCTGCAGGAACTGAAGGTGTGCAAAACCTGAAAATACTTGATTTTAATGCTTAGGCAATTGAACATAGACAGTTACAGAGTCACCAGCTGCAAAAACTTACTCTATTCTGGGAATAAACTGGGTAGGCTCATTTCAGCTTCTAACACTGCTTTATTTTACTTTCAGGTCCTTTGGGTTCATAATTACATCATCTGAGTATACAGATTTGATCTCTGTAGTGATTATGTATCCGTGTTATGAAAGTTAGGTTTAGGAGTGTTTGGTAATGAAGTATCACATTAAAATTTGCACTGAATTTAATTTGTTAGTCTCAAAGTAATTTTTCCTATTTAAGAAATGTTAGGTTCATAGGGAAAAATTATTGAGGCCACGGCCAGCCACCAGAGAGACAACTCCTCCCATTTCGCCACGCATATATCGTATATAAGGATTATAAAGATAATTAAAGTCTTAATGTAAGGAAATATGTTAATTGAACAAGTGGTAGAGTTTTGTAAATATTCCTTATTTGCCTTTTGACTGTCATGCAGTCACAGTAAAATAGGTTGTCACTAGAAAAACTGTTACTGCATTTTTCAATTAATTTTGTATCTGAAAAGAAATGCCATACCAAATAGCATGATACCCTTTTAAACATAAACTACTCAGTTCCACATACAATGTTGGGAACTTTAAGTGGAAATAACATCTTAGTTATGTGGGCATGGAAATAGAAATGTCCATCTACTAATGCTTTGTGTTTATACACAGAAATCAAAATGAACTGAAAACTTACTGGCAATGGAATATCTTTTTTGGCATGCCCCATCCAAGCACAGGTGCTCCCAACAGAATTACTGTACCTTGAAAACAGAGGTGCTTAAGGAATGCCCCGGGAAGGTGCCTGGCCTCTTGGGTTTGGGGACGGGGCGGGGTGGTGGTACTGGCAGTTCAACTTTATATCTGTCCAACTCCTTGGTATTAGTAATGTAATTAGGTTTTTAAAAATATAATTAGGTTTCCATGCTGGCATTTAGTCATATTAGAGAACTTAGTATCATGGAAATAGGAGTTTGAAGCTGAATGTTTGGGAGTATCTCCTTATCCTCATCATACATTAGCAGAAAATTTGAAGGCTTCAGGCTTGAGTTCATAGTGTGACAAATCTTTCATTGTTCAGTTGTTTGAACAAAATTACTGTTCTTAATGGAAGCATCATGAGATTTGCCAGCATTTGGTTGCCTGCAGGTTATATCTGGTGGCCAGGTGATTTTATCAGCAACAGCATTGCTGGCAGTGTCAGAGGGAGACAGTAGACCCAGAGACAGAACGACTTTTGCATCTCGGCTGGCTTTCCTTCCGACCAGAAATGAAGCTCCGTGGTGGGAGCTGAGGACCATTATTTGTGCTGCTACTGACAAGGCTGCGAGGTGACCACCTCCCCAAAAGATTGCATTTGCTGCAGTGCCACCTCTTCAGACTCTTTGCAAAATGGTATTAACCACTGAAAGGTTCACATTTGGGGTTTTATCATGTTAGAAATCTCTTGTCTCTTTTTTCTTTTAATGTACTAATGAAGCTGCCGATTTCTTGCAGGTGGGTGTACATGGCATTAGAATAGAATTCATCAATGAAAAAGGATCAAAACGCACCGCCACCTACTTACCGGAGGTTGCAAAGGAGCAAGGTCATTGTTGCACTTTATTTCATATGATCTGGTGAAGAATTTAAACATACATATAAATCTAAAATGCAATATTTGACCTTGCACTGATGTCAGATGATGGAGCAATATTTAATTGTAAGAAGACTCTTATATAAAATGCCAATTACATGCCTGTATCAGTCCCCTTATAGGTATGCAGTGAACTGTAGCTGTCCTTTGAGCAGCTGTAAATGCAGTGTAGGTGTAGGGAAAGGAACCGTGGAGGGTGGTACAGTGCTGACAGCTTACAGTTATTAAAAGCTGTCCATTTTCATATAGTTGTCTTGCTGTGATATTAGTGACATGTAAAAGCTCTGTTAAGTGATGGGATGTCTGGTCAGTTACCTTAACAGCTGATTTATTCCTAAATTTGCAACAATCAATTTATATTTTTTTTTTTCAATGAGGTACTTTCTGCGAGTACTTAATTCCTGTTATAAACACTGGCTTCCTGGGATTTTTGATGGATGGAAGGGAATTACTTGCAATATAAAAGTCCAGAATAATGTTGTTAAAGTCCCTTTCAATAGAGGCACAGACTTAAGTTTGTGAATTAAAAAAACGATAGTAGATTTTGTTGAATAGTAATCTTTTGGATTAAGCAGCTGCCTGTGACTACTCACTATGCTTTTTTCTTCCAAGCCTGACGGGGTGTCTTTTACATTTTGTATTGCTGCTTTTTTGGGTTTTTTGGCCTTTTTGTATTTGCATTAGTCTAAACCTTTACTGAGGATCACCTTTAATTGATAATTCTGTTTTCAAATAGTCACTTAAAAGCTTAGAGGTCTCCAAAGACAATTTTTTTTGCTTTTGTAATTTATGTAATTTTGTAATTTGGCAAGTTAGAGAAGGGGGGGTTTGTCGAGACCTTGGGTGATCACTTAACAAGCTTTTTGGAAATTCAGGAATGGGGTGTGTGAGTGTGCATGTTGTGTTTAAATTTCTAAATACTTTTAGCAGACCATGCATTGCAATCTGACTCTTTAAAGTACCCAAAACTACACGTTCATGTTTTTTTATGTACTGTTTTATGACTCCTTTTTTTTGCTCCTTTTTTTTTTTTTATTTAAATGTATCAGTGTGACTAATCTAATTGCATCTTTTGGAAATAATATGCCTAACAGCTACTTAAAATGTTACGTTTTAAGTAACATGGTTTTTTTAAACCAATAAATAGGAGTTTTGAACAGCATAAAGATTTTATTAGGAACAGTAAATGGGTCTGTATTTTTAATCCATCACTTCTTTTTATTACCCAGACACCTAGAATATACTACAGTAGTTCTGAAAGTAGACATATCACTGTAATGTTAAGTGTATCTATGGAGAAGTCTAATCTGAAGTTCTCTGCACATGTTCAACTAATCATTCTTTTATTTCTTATTTTATACAGAAATTTAATTTATCATGCCATCATAGTCATTTATAATGTATAAAGTGATTGTGATACATGATCATACCTGAACATTTCAGAAAAGTTAAATTTTGTATCTCACCCCCAATCTAGGACGCCTGGATATAGTGGGTCCGCTTTTAAAATATTTCAACTATGAGATTAAAATATACGTTGTTTGTAGAGTGAACCTTGTGTGTAAAGAAATCCTATATGTTATATTTCCTTCTGCTGTTCTTAAATAGGGAAGAATGTTCTGTTTTATACAGAACTTCAGCAGAGCACTTTTGTTATCAATAACACAACATATTCTACTGTATTTTTGCAACATCTATTCTTATCGCTATATTTCTAATTTTTACTACTGTGAAATCCAACAGGATGGGACCACATTCAAACCATAGATTCCTTATTGAGGAAAGGAGGCTACAAAGCTCCGATTACTAATGAATTCAGGAAAACAATAAAGCTAACCAGGTATGCATCTTGGGATACTACAGATAAGTCCTGTTTTTGTACTACTGTGATGTGTTCAGTCCTGGTAAGTGCTTATTTCAGATGTTAATCATAAGCTTTTCCTCTGTATATATTACTAATGGTTGCTTTCTTTCCACAACAGCAGTAGGGACTTGAGCCTTGCGTTGGGGTTAGTGGCACGAAGCAAGAAAGAAAAGGCTGGGGTTAAATATCAGGCTACATATGTCTGAGGGTGCCTGCATATTTTGTGCTGCTTACACTATGGCAGAGTGTTCTGGGGAGCCGAGAGCTGAATTTAGTATTGTATTTTATACTTTGTCACTCTCACTCACTGACATACTTCGATGTTGCTAATTTAATAAAACGTGTTCATGAGGGCTTCTTAGTGCGTGGGAGCCAGAATGTTTTAGAATTAGCAGCAGATATTCTGTCCATAATATTATAGTTGTGTGGTGAAGGGTGGAAGAAAAATCATCTATAAGAATGCCTCTAAAACTGTAATTTTATCAGCTTGCAGTATAAAATGACTGCTAAATTTAGTTATCTGATCCATGCTTGGAGAAAAAAGAATTTTTAAATAAGGAAGTATTGACTGTTCATCCTCTTCAGGGAGGCCGCACTTGACATGCTATTAATACAAATAACAAAGTTAGAATTCTTTGTCCAAAGCTGTTACCCTTCCTGTCTTTTATCAGCTTTTAGGGACTCACGGGGTCACAAGATTAGTTCTTAAAATGTTGTCTATATTACCCTTGTTCCTGTGTCCTGATTTCTTTGGAAATTCTTTCCTCCTTAGAGCAGCTAGGTGTAAGCCAGCCTTGACTTCCTTGTCCATAATAAAAACCTAATCCTTTCATTTCAGACATTTGAAAATACTGGTATTCTCCTGATTGTTTGTGCGCTTCTGTAGGACAGAGACCTGAGGTTTTGGTTGTTTTCACCTTCCACATTTGTCATCTTCATCTACAAATCTTGCTATTACTTAAGCACCAGTTTAGGCTTAGTCCAGATGGAAGTCAGAGCATTTCTTAGAAAAATAAACATTTTCATATTAGAGGAATTACTTGTTCAGTGATCTTATGGATGAAGAATAAAGACTTTGTGTCTCAGTGAATGTTCAGAATTCCAGATTCTTGTAGGAACCCGATTCCTATAGAGTAGCTGTCACTGAGGAAAACCTGCTATTCTGAAGGTTAAATTAGTGAGGAAGGATTTACAAAATCCAGCTAAATTTCCAAATGCAGAACACTATTTTGTTTTTATTTATTTCAGCTGTGCACCTTGTTATCTTCTATTCAAAAAGAATATATGGAGACAGCTGAGGGCAAGAGTAAGAGTTCATAAATTATGATTTCTGTACAACTCAGTAAATAAGAAAAATATTTTTCCAAGAAACAAGAATAAGCATAATTTTTAATATTCAGAAGAAAATTTTTTTCTCTCTTCTACTTAAAAATTCAGCTTCTGCTGACACATTATAAACACTAGCATTAAGATAGTAACCATTGCCCAGCATCAGACAACCTTTTTTAGAGCCTCATTTTAATAACTTCTTGTCATACAGTGAAACATCTTTTGAAACAGTGGAATAAGAGCTTTAAACTTCTTTTTCAATGCTCTCAATTAAAGTAAATGCCCTCTGTATGAAGAGAGCTTTAACGTGAGCAGAACTAGTCTGTTGCTAGCTGTCTTCAAGCTGATACCCAGTAGTTCTGGCCATGTTTTGAAGAACTAAAAAACAGCGGAGCTGAAAGGAGCGTACCCATGCTAGGGGTCTAGAATGCATAAGGATAATAACTGCATTTGCTCTTTCCATCTGCTTAAATGAGCATATGTGATTCTAGTCAGGCTGCCTTTGGCCTGCTTTGACCCACTTACAGCCAACTTCATTAACTGCCGAGCTTATGGTTTAATTTCATAGTGGCAGGGGATTTCATTCACAGAGCAGCTTCCTCGTCAAGTGCAGAGCCCCGTGCTGTTCGCATCCATTCAAGAGGAGCTGCAGCTGATGGCTCTGCAGGGACCTGCAGCCCTTGGTTAAATTATACATCATTAACAAATGCTGTTATATCAAGTAAGCACCTTTGGTGCTCTGAAAACACATCCACTGAAGCAAAAAGCTGCAAGTGTGTGATGTTCTGCTCTGTTCCTCTGGCAAAGAGGCAACAGAAGCAAATGTGTTTGCCACCTTAATTCCTGCAGTTGGCAGCTCCACAGTAGTGTAAACTCTTGTGTTGGGTTGTAAGTGCAAGTGGTGGAGCCATCTGTTGGGTTTTTTTCAGACCTAAGAGAGGAGAGAACAACCAGAGCAACTCCAGAAGAAAAATATGTTAGAAAGTAGAGGTGGCAATATTTTAGATCACTGTAGCTGGATTCACCAAATCTCATCTGTCAGATCTCTTATGCAAGGGCTCTCTAAGTGAAATTTGTGGAACTATGGAATAGTGTTGGGTTTGTGTAGATTCTACTCTTCTACAGGAAGGTGTAAATGTGGCAATATATTCCTTGTTGTCAATACTGATGCAAGTATATCCAAAATATTTGCTGTCATGGCCTGGATTCTGCTTTTAGTTACATATTGCTGGCCGTTGTTATTGCAGGACCTCTCTCTCTCCATTATTCTTCAACAGTCTTGGGAATCTAGCGGGGTCCCAGGCGACTGGAAGCTGGCACATGTTGTCCCATTTTTCAAGAAGGAAGACCCTGGTAGTTAAAGGCCTGGCAGTCTCACTTCAGTGCCGGCAAATTATGGAGCAGGTTATTCTGGGAGCTATTGAAAAACACTTGAGAGACAACACAGTCACTGATCATGGCCAGCACAGGTTCATGAGGGGAAAGTCCTGCTTTGCCAATTTAATTTCCTTTTATGCCACGGTCACCCATCTAGTTGACCAAGGGAAGGCCATAAATGTGGGTTTTCTTGATTTTAGCAAAGCTTTTGATACTGTGTCTCACAGTAACCTTCTGGAAGCAATGTCCAGCACACAGCTAGACAGTCCATAACATGATGTGTGAGCAATTGGCTGGCAGGTTGTGCTCAAAGAGTTTTAGTAAATGGAGTTACTTCAGGCTGGTGGCCAGTCACCAGTGAGGTTCTCCAGGGCTCAATTTTAGTGCTCTTTTATGTTTTTATAAATGACGTAGATGCAGGAGTCAAATATACATTAAGCTTGCTGATGATACTAAACTAGGAGGAGCTGTGGACTCCCTTGAGGGCAGAGAGGCTTTAGAGAGATATGGATAGACTGGAGAGCTGGGCAGTCTCCAGCCGTATGAAAATTAACAATAGCAAGAGCAGGATTCTCCACCTGGGACAGGGTAATCCTGGTCATACGTGCAAATTGGGAACAAGAGGCTGGAGAACATCCCTACAGAAAGAGATCTGGGGGTTTGGGTTGATGGCAAGTTGAGTATGAGTCAACAGTGTGCCCTGGCAGCCAAGGGGGCGCACCGTGTCCTGGGGTGCATCAACACAGCTGGTTGAGGGAGGTGGTTGTCCTTTGTGACACTGGTGTGGCCCCACCTCAAGTTCTGTATGCAGTTTTGGGTGTCTCAGTACAAGAAGGACATCAGCCTATGAGAGTGTGTCCAGAGGAGGGTGACCATGATGGTGAAAGGCCTCAAGGGCAAGACTTATGATGAATGGCTTGAGGTCACTTGCTTTGTTCAGCTTGCAGAAGAGAAGGCTGAGGGATGACCTCATTGTTGAGGGGTGACCTCATCACAGTCTACAACTATCTCAAGGGGGGCAGTGGAGGGGGAGGTGCTGATCTCTCTGGTGACCAGCAGTAGAACGTGAGAAAACAGAATGAAACTCCATCGGGAAAGTTCAGATTGGACATGAGGAAAAGGCTCTTCACTGAGAGGGTGGCCAGTTGCTGGAACAGGCTCTCCAGGGCAGTGGTGAGGGCACCAAGCCTGTTGGAGTTCAAGGAATGTCTGGAGGACGCTTTTAGTCATATGGTCTAGTTTTAGGTAGTCCTGTAAGGAGCAGGGAGTTGGTCTCGATTCTTATGAGCCTCTTCCAACTTGAGATATTCTAATGTAACTCCATCTAATGCAGCTGGGATTATTTTAAAAGCAGAATTTGGCAGACAATTGTTACTGATTGTTTAAAACCAGCCCAAAAATCTGTAGTGCTTGTTTACAGTTTTTCTCCTAGGTTTTATGTAGAGAGTTGGCTGAAGATACGGGACATTCTCAATAAATCATGATGAGTTTCTGTTCCCTCTACTTTGAGCAACATCACAGGCAACCATTTTTAACAGTTCTGTTTGCTTAAAATGGTTTTCATAAGCACTTATGTCATGTGATTCAAGAGTGACCCCGACAGCCGTGGTGGTTCCCTCCCTGCCCCTGTGCAGCTGAAGGCAGTCATCAGAGTACGGAGCTGTTACCATTACACATGCCACTAGAGCAGTACATTTAGTGCTCCCTATAGCTTCCTGATAACGGTTCTTGAATTTGCTTCTTTGCTCTTTCCTAGGTACCGTAGTGAGAAGATGACGATGAGCTACACAGAGTACCTTGCCCATCGTCAGCATCATCACTTCCAAAATGGTATTGGGCACCCCCTTCCACCGTACAACCATTATTCCTGACACTGAGCCGCATGACCAGTCACTGGACCTCTCTGCAGACCTCTTCCCAGGAGACCCTGCCCCTTCTTGGTCTAGCTATCTCTATTACTGTACCATTTTATGATGATAGTTTCCGTTGCCATGTTGAGGCTGCTTAGTTGGTGAGGCTCAGCATGGCAACGGGAGGGAAAACTGCATTACTACAAAGATCCCATACTTTTTTTATTATTGAGTCACTGCAGATTTTTTTGCAGCATATATAGCTCTTGGGTTTTTTATGAAATTTTAAATTTCTACTTCATAACATTGAATTATATCAATCAAGGCTTTCTGTGACTGTGGATGGAAGGAAGAGTTTAAGGATTACAGTTAGGGATGCTTTGCTTAGCAAAAAGGCATTCGTGGCTTTCGCATTCATAGGTGTGACAGGGAATGAAACATATCAGATTCAGGTATTATACTAGACAATGAATTGCATTTTCCTAATGTTCTTAATAATGTTGTGTGTACAATATCTCACCCCCACAGGAAGCTCCCATGTAGCTATAAACATGATCTTCAGATCCAGCACCTACAGCCGACATGGCAAGGCTGACATCCAAATGCTTTTTTTGGATGAAGAGAAGCAATTACACGTACGATGAGAGGTGATGTCAACATGGCAGCATTTTCAGAATCAAGTGGTCTAATTGATTGGGCACGACGTAATCCAGTAGCTACCAGATACCTTTGTCTCCCATTCAGTGCTGGGAACCGAGGGCAGTCCGGCCCTGTCCAGACTAGTCACAACCATGCGTTTGTGCTGAGAGGAGGCCTTTCTCATCATCTCACATTAGGAGTCACGTTTGGTTTTCAAAACAGGTTGGTGAGTGGCAGATGTCATATTAGGAAAAAAATGGATTTAGATTTTAGTGCCTTTGACTATGACATTAACTATATGCTTATATATAAAATTCATAGAAAAAAATATAGCAAATAATGCCAGACATTCTAGCAAACTGTATAGAGTCTGCTCTGGCGTCAGGTTTTGGGGGATTTTTTTAAAGTGAGATTTTTTTTTTTCTTTTTTAATAGCAAACTTGCTTTGGAAAAGAAAAATCCATTTTGTTCTTTCTTCTGCTTTTGAACTTGTTGAGTTTTACCAACTCATGAATAGTTTATCAGATAAAGTTAACTATTGCTTAAAAAAAGAAAAAAAGACTGTTGTGAAAGCACAGGACAAGTATGCCATAATTTTACATGTTTTCATCTATTACAGGAATAGTACTTGAGAGCTGTAAGTACTGTGTAATAATTCTCATACCCCTCCACACGGTCGAAGAAAGAAAAGTGATGGGAACTTTTTCCTGCTGTAAAAATAGGATTTAGTAGCAGGTATGTGTGGGGTGTTTGCAAGCCCAGGATGTGGTAGGAGGCAGCTCCTTGCTCCTGTGCCTGCAGAACTCCCACTGATACCTGCTGTAGTTCGGTGCACGTTCTAGGGGACAATACATCCCATTAGAGAAAAGACCTTCCTAATACGAGTGAGGAAACCACAGCAAGCAGAAATTCCAGTTATTTTCAATAATGAATGTTTGTAAATGTAGAGCTATCTAAAATTCAAACAGATAAAATCAATTAAAATTCAATTGTTAAAAAAAAATAAATCAGGCTAATTGTAAATAGGGTTTCAAAACCAGATATGGATAAATTATGCTCGTCCTTATGTGAGGTTAGCTTTGCCACTTAATTTCTATGGAGGTTCTTGTAGAAGGTCTTTGGTATTCCTTCATCCACAGCATTTGATGTCCAAATATTAACATTTTCAGTTGTGATGCCTTAATTTACAAGCAGAGGGCCTGAAACTTCAGGAGCCAAGAGATGCCAGCTGGAAGCTGCAAAAATTAATAGATGTTTATACAGAGGCTATTTTGGATGATACTGTTGTCTTGTTTCTACTTGGGGAACACTTTTAAATGGATTAGGCTTCAAGTGGAAATGGTGAACAAGTGGCTACCTGATAAGAGTTGTGTTGGTTTTTTTTCTTGCCCTTATAGGGAAACTGAGCACAAACTGAATCATTCTGCTGCAAAAAAAAAAAAAAAAAAAAGTCATCCAACCCCATCTTTATCTGTCATCTCGTTACAGCACGCTCATGCTTCTGTATGAGCTCATTGTTAGAAGTTTTTTAAAAAGATCTATTATATATAAAAATATATATGTATTGAAAGGTGCTATTCAACCTCAAGCAGGTCACGTGACTGGTCATGCGGATCTAAAATCATATCAGATTTTTTAAAAAATCTTCGATATATGCAGATGTTATACAGAATTTCTTACCAGTGTAATAATGATATACTGATGAATAAACAATCCTGCAGGTTTTTAAGGACAAGGTCAGCAATACTTCCCACCATGGCTTGGGGGAGAAAAGGATAGTTTTGTCTCCTTTTTGTATACAGCATAATGCACAATGCATTTTTGTCTATCTCTTAGTAGCTGTTGCTTAAAAATATAGTTAAAAGGGTGTTATACAAACTGTAAAGGTGTGCTTTTGAAATGAGAGTTAATGCCAGACCCTTCTGGACCAGAGTTTTGTATCACTAATTAAAAAACTGTTACAGAGTCTGTGGTCAATCAGATTGTATGCTATTTTTTTGGAAAGATTGGAATGCTCAATCTATCTACAGTGTTTCTAGGGCACCTACCTCCTCAGCACGCGAGTGCTGAAAACGCCATGGATTGTTTCTGTGTTCTTGTGGTTGATTTGTACAGAACGTGCAGTTCACTGTGACACGCACTGGGACAGAACAGGTCTGTTTGCTTAAAGCTGATCAACAACGGCTTTCACAAATGTCATTCCCTGGTAGTTGTGTTTAGTACCCTTTTAGATATATTGCTGGGTTTAGATACCTTTTTTTTATTATTATTTGGGGTACTTTATAAGAAGTTAAGGTACAACCAAGTAGCTTATTTCACTGCTTTTTAAGTTGGAATGCTAATTTTTTATGATCACTACTCAGTTTGCCTTATTGTTGGGGCTGGTTTTTTTAATTCTTTTGCTTAATGTTCCCAAAAAACCCCCTGTTCTGTAAACTGAGTTAAGACGACAAAAGCGTAGACTTGACATGAAACCATTTCTTAGTCTTGCCTCGAGTGGCCTTCCTTCTGCCCAGCCAGCTGTAGCACTGACTTCTCCCCCCGGCCCCGCTGCGGGCGGTGGCGGGGAGGCTCGCTGGCGTCCCGACCTCAGACACGAGCACATCCAGGCGCTCACACCCATTTGCACACCCTGCCGTTTGTATACGGACCTCTCTACTTGTCCTCACATGTGCGGGTTTTTAAACTTGTTGTCTGGAGTAGGTTACATCTCTTATGTGTGTTAGATCGAACCAAAGAAGCCTCCAGCCATGCCCAAATGCTGCTCCTAAAGCCTGCCTTCCAGTCCTTACGAAATCCCTGCAGGATTAAATGTGTTAACTTTTTTATTTTTGTACAGTTTCTAACTGATTTTTGCTAGTGATGTTAATTGAATTAAGTTTATTTGGGGAGTCTGAATATCTTCTCCATTTAAATAAACTGGTGACTTTCCTTTTATGTTTAAAAAAAAAAAAGAAAAAAGTTAAAAAAAAAAAAAAAAAAAAGAGAAACCCAAAGTGTGCCTCTCAGATTTAAGGGTTTCTGGTTACATTTATTCTTAAGACCAGCAATGATTCTTTATATACAAAGATATGTTTTCCTCGTTTTTTATTACTGTTAAAGAAAAAATAAAAAATAAAAACCTCTTTCTTTGCTCTGGACCCAGTAATTGCGCTGGTACATAAACGCACTGAGAAAACAAACTTTTGTTTGAAACTTTTGTAACAACTTATGACTGTTTTTGTATATCAAAGTTGATTCTTTTCAAGATATTTGGATCTAGTTTCTAAGTTATTTTAGTGTTTTATATGTTACAAAAAAAAAAAATTACTTTAAATTGTTCACCAGCATTTTGAGTTATCTTTAATGCGATGGTGACACACAATGGGCTTCGAGCTACCTGGAGTAGCCTGTGAGGCCCCTCTTCTCCTTCCTTCCTTAGTAACTTGATTGATTACAATAATATCACAGATTACCTAAACCCCCTTCCTTTCTAACTAGATCCTCCTTCCTTCCACATTTAATTGCTATTAGTGTGAAGAAACTGTTGAAATGGGCATTTTAATATAAGTACGGCTTAAAAAGAGAAAAATGAGGAAAAAAGAAAAAAAAAAAACTCTCTAGAAGGTTATCTGTGGGTCTGTGAGATATGGCTGTGGAAAGATATTGTAGTAGTTTTAACACTATTGTTATTACCTTTTAAATCATTTACCCAATAAAATAAGGAAAAAGAATCACCATTTTTTTTATGTTTCTCTGCTTAATTGTGTGGCTTGGTCAATTTTGTTTTATTTACACATTTGCAGTTAGTGACAATGTTAAAGGCTAATGATGGGTTTAGGAATATTTTGCTGTGATTTAACTCTTTCATTTTGCCTCTTGTGGGAATGGATTGTGGCAGAAGCAAGGCACTAAGCATGCCAAGTTAAATCAGCATTTATATCAATTACATCATTAGTTATATCAGTATAGTTATCAGTATTTATACTGGTTATAAGTTAAATCAGCATTTATATCAATTACATCGGTTATATCAATAGTTATATCAGTATAATTATCAGTATTTATACTGGTTACCAGCTCAGGTTTGTACTTTTTATGTCTAACTTTAAATATGGAATTTTGTCCAGGCCGGGCCTCCTTGCTGTCTGAGAGGGGGAAGTGGTTTCAACCTCTCCAAGCAAAACTTAGTTGCAGAACCAGTTATACTGGTGTAACCAACAGGTTGCCAACGCTGGGTGTAGCAACGTCATTAAACACAATCACGTGGCAAAATGTGTATCAAAGAATATCTTGAAGTATTGCCTAAAATAATTTCAATACTTTCTTCATATTACCCTTAAGAGTAGTAGGTGTGATTTTGAAGAACATCTAGGCTTGTTTTGCCATGAGGGATGTCTTTATCTTGCCCATCGTATCTAGCTAACGGGTGGACCATGGTGCTGACCAGATTTTTTTGGGGAAAACCTTACAGTGTAGATTTTGCACTGAGTTACAAGGTTCCTGCAAAGCATGGAGGGCCAGGGAAGTGTTCTCCCCTCCCCCCCAAAAGCTTTAAATCTTAACCCAGTGGGGACATCTTTAAACTGTTTTATAGTTACACGGTCACAGTCCTGCTGATGACAAAACAAAGGAGCAGACAGGTAAACCCGACTTGGAGAACTTGCCTCCCTGAGCCAAATTCTTAGTGCACTGAGGCACCTTCTACTGGGTCGGAGTGAAAGGGAGTGTGTTTCCTCTGCAGGGTAGTGACCAAGACAAAGCGAGACATTTCTAACATCTCTCTGAAATTCAGATCTGATCTTAGGTTGTTTTGGTTGCTTTTGACTAATTCAATATTAACAGATCTCCCCCGTCTGTAGCTGCAAAGTCTTTGAAAACAAGCCAATAAAATCCATGTAACTTTTAGATGTTGACGATTGATGCAGCCATTACTCCATGTGCTTTGCAGCCTTGATTTAAAAGATTTTAAAAAAAAACCCCACCTGTAATGAGAAAACCTGCTTGAGTAAATAGCTGCCATTGTTTCAGCATTTCACAGCTTTGGTATTAGTCTGAATTGGGTAAAAACCTAGAAAACTCCCAGTCCACTGAGATGTATAGCTAGTTAAACACTTCCTCCCAGAAGTTTCCCACTCTTCTTGCAATGTAGTTATTGCTATAAAAATCAAACTAGCAAAATAGTACTGAGTATTAAGGACATTTCAGAGGTGCAAACTTACTTATTCTTACGTATATGTTGGTATCACA
Organism: Calidris pugnax; assembly: GCF_001431845.1. Taxonomy (NCBI): domain Eukaryota; kingdom Metazoa; phylum Chordata; class Aves; order Charadriiformes; family Scolopacidae; genus Calidris; species Calidris pugnax. The sequence continues at coordinate 11,946,382 of NW_015090995.1, read as the reverse complement.
CAATGAAGGGCTGACTTGCAATTAGAGTTCTGGGGAGATGCAGAGGATAATCAGCAGTTCCTGAAAAAGGTAATTGCTGGTTTAGTTCACCTTGGGTTTCCATAAAGCATTTCCTACTAGATTTCTACTGAAGTTGTTCTATCAGCCTTTATACTGGTCAAGAGAATTGGTTCTGTTCCCCAGCTGGGTGAAAACTTTAAACTTCTGCAGTGCACACACAGTACTACAGGTGGGCACAGCCAGTACCTGCTTTTGCCAGGAACCTCACACAATGAAATACCTGCTTGGCTGAGAAGTACTGGGTTCTAAGTCACCTTAAGCAAAACTACTCAGTGCCTGGCACGATTGGAATGATAACAAACTATACAGTATCCATTAAAATGCATTTATTTGTTTTAATTCAAAGGTTTAACAACTATTTGCCCAGCAATCTGGACTTGGGGCACAACAATGAAAAAAATCATCAGACCAAAATACAAAACCAAGTACACAAATTACCCCTTATTTGTAAATATTACCTCATAACCAAGTTTTAGCACATTAAAAAGGTTTACAAAAATTTATAACACTCTTACAAATTATTCAGAACTAAGAGCCTAGGTGGCAGCTGAGCCTCTCCACGTCCACCCTTGCCCTTGCCCAACCATCCTGTGCGTGGCCCAGAGGAGCTGGGACCTGCGAGTGTCCAAAGCCCTTGGTGCTGCAGCCCCGGCCGGGGCGGGTGGGAGCGCGGGGGGTCTGCCCGCTGTGCCACCTGCTGCCTCCTCTGCAGCATTCAGAGAGTGACTCCGGAAACGCAGAAATCATTCTTAAAAAAGTACAAAATTGACCCTGAAGAAAAATAAAGTCATTTAAAAAAACAGCTTGGCTTCGACTAAGTTACACTAAAAGCTGCGAGACAGATTTACAGCGATATCACTTCGAGTACGAGATCACAAAAATCAACAGGTTTGTTATGAGTCTTGTCACTGTAAAAATGAAAACATCAAAGTTGACCTGTCTGCCTGGAGAAACCTTTCGCCTCCGAACAGAAGGGCTGACAGATGCCCTCTTGCTGGGTTTTGGCCTTTTCAGAGCTTTGTTAACTATTAGGACAAGTTAATTCCTAAGAATCCGCCTCTAGTGAAACAGTAAGAAAACCAGCACATCTCTGTTTTCCATTAGCTATAGATGCATTGAAAATGAATGCCTGGGGTAGATGCAGGACTTCAGACATAAAAGTAAAGTACAGTACAGCAACTGTTGCAGGTTGCAAATGGCCATTTCTGAAAGGAAAAGATAATTGGGCTTTACAAGATGATATCAAATACACAGAAATAATCAAACCCCTGACTGTGGCCAGGAACAGATGGGTCCATCTCCTCTCCTTTAGATGACTGTGGCCAGGAACAGATGGGTCCATCTACAACGAGGAGGTACTCTCTAAATCTTAGAGGGAAGAATGGCCTGACTTAGCGTGTCCCCCAGTGTCAGCAAGGCAACGGCTGCTTAAGCACGAGGGGGTTCCACCAAGCCCTAAGAAGCTGAACCAAACCCAAGTGTAGGCTTGTGTTCGTAGACAGGGCCTTTTCACTGATCTATACAAGCATGATCAAGAGCTGTTCATTATCACCCTTCACAAAAAAACAAGACGCAAATTCTTTGGTGCTTAAACAGGAGGGAATTAAACTGCAACAAAAGATTTCGGGACATTTTGCCAGGGAAGGCCAGGACTGCCCTTTCAATTGTAAAATCTCACCACCGGCTACTGGGCAAGAGCTTCAAGTTATCTTGACACAGATTGTGCGCATCATGCCACAGGAGAGAATGCCATTAGCATTCAGGAACAGCAGTATACTTTTGCTCTTTAATTTCCAGCCTAAATAAGCATAAAAGCAACCAAAGAAATCACCCATGTACCATAACAGCCTATAAACAAACCATTCAGGGAAAAGAAAACCGGCCTCTGCCGGGGAAGAGACTAAATTACCCCAGTGGAGATTTAAGTGTTCTGCTCTCCCATTCAAACCAATATCCTGCACACTGAACAAGCTCTGTCTGATGCATATTCCAGATACCGGAGACAGCTGAGGAATAAAGGATATGAAGTTCCATGACATGAGCTTCAGAAGTTCATGCCCTTTCTGCTCTCATTCTGACCTGTTCTTCACCTTCTGTGAAGCTTGTGGCTCAGCTGTGCTCATACAGGTTCTTGTGGCACCACATCGTAAACTAAAATTAAATAAGTTTTAAAAGCTTTCAGAAAGGAGCAAGGGGAGGGAGGGAATAATTTAACACTTGAGCCTCAAGAAAGACGCTGAGGTGCTGACACGTGTCCAGAGAAGGGCAAGGAAGCTGGTGAGGGCTCTGGAGCACAAGTCTTGTGAGGAGAGGCTGAGGGAGCTGGGGGTGTTCAGCCTGGAGAAAAGGGGGCTGAGGGGAGACCTTCTTGCTCTCTACAACTCCCTGAAAGGTGAGGGTCAGTCTCTTCTCCCCAGTAACAGGCAATAGGGCAAGAGGCAATGGCCTCAAATTGTGTCAGAGGAGGTTTAAATCGGATATTGGGTTTAGATTGGAAAAACTTCTTCACTAAAAGGGTTGTGAAACATTGGAACAGGCTGCCCAGGGAAGTGGTGGAATCACCATCCCTGGGGGTATTTAAAAGATGCGTAGATGTGGCACTTAAAGACATGGTTTAGTGGTGGACTTGGCCAGAGTTAGACTTAACTGTTGGGCTCGATGATCTGAAGGGTCTTTTCCAACCTAAATGATTCTACGCTGCCTCAGCCAGCTTCATCCACATTGTACAACAAGCAAAGCAGCAACAGCTTACCCTCAAAAAAAGTGAAGGTCCCACCGCCTTCCCTCCCACCTGACTCCAGCTCCACCATTTGACTCTTAAGCAGCTCCAATACCCTAAAACCCTTATTGAGTGGAGCAGCTGGTTTACCTCAACTTTTTTGCTGAATTACCATGTTCTGTTAACATTTTAGCAACTGAATTTGGTATAGAAGAGTTCAACCAGCTCCAGCACCTGCCCTGGTAAGGTTTGGAAGGGGAATCTGAGCGTCCCGTTGGCACCGATGAGCAGTTCTGTCGGCAAACTCCGTGTTGGGAAATGAGGCCTGAAGTTTCTCGTGTGACACAGAACAACTGGAGCAGGGTAAGAGAAAAGCAGGAGTCACAGCACAGTGACCCAGGCAAACGCTGTGGCCGGGGGTGGGAAGGGAGGCAGGAGCCATCCAGAGTCAATGGTGCAAGTGGTACAGCTTCACCAAGAACCCTTTCCTCCCAATTGGATTTCCCTGGTGGCAGCTGGATTATCAGCGCCATTCCGCCTGCTGGATCTGAAGTCAGTTGGAAGAGCTCAGGAATTTTGCATTCCAAGCAAACAGCCTGCACTGAGCCAGACACCTGAGCTGATTGAAATGCTGCTGCAGTCTGAGTTGACCAGAGGCAGCCAATGGTGGCAAATAGCAGCTGTTCCATACTTGTTTAGAATACCCTGAAGCATATGACTATAGACAGGAAGTGTAATAGTATTAAAAAAAAAAAAAAGCTGCTACTACTTTCACATAATTCAGATATTTTTCCAGTAACTACAATATTTTGAAGGAAAAAATAAACTGAAAGATTCTTCAAAAAAATAAAATATATAAAGTTAAGCAACTAATAATGCTAAGTAACATTTGCAAAATTTGGCTAAAATCAGTCTACTGTAATACCAAACATTCTTTCTAAACAGCATTGAATCCAACATAAGGCATTTGGCCAAATTCTTAAGTAAATAAATAAACCATGATACACTTGACAGGAGCTATGGGGAGGGAAGAATCACTGTGCATCTCATTCAGCTCTTCATAAGAGATTAAGTACATTAATAGGGGTTATGCTTTAACATCTAGCACTGCACATCTTAGCATCTCCCAGCAACATCCCGCATTTCATCACAAAACACCAAATCTGCTTAAATAAACAGGAAGAACTTGTATCCCTTCGGCAGGTAATTAAGTGGTGTCCTGCAGACAGATTCAGCCCTTCCATACCAACACAATCTCTCTTTAGGCCCCACTCCACAAATACTTGGGCACCATCTGCCCAGCTTTACTGGGGCAGCAGCAAGACCACTGGAGGAAACCCATTATGGACTGAGACACTCAGTCCAGACTGAGAATAGGGGTTATGCTTTAACACCCAGCACTGCACATCTTAGCATCTCCCAGCAACATCCCGCATTTCATCACAAAACACCAAATCTGCTTAAACAAACAGCAAGAACTTGTATCCCTTCGGCAGGTAATTAAGTGGTGTCCTGCAGACAGATTCAGCCCTTCCATACCAACACAATCTCTCTTTAGGCCCCACGCCACAAATACTTGGGCACCATCTGCCCAGCTTTACTGGGGCAGCAGCAAGACCACTGGAGGAAACCCATTATGGACTGAGACACTCACAGGATCAACAACTGACAGAAACTCTCTGCGGGGAGTTCTCATTACCAGGTGCTTCGCTTGCTCGAGATGAATTCTGATTAAGACCATCAGGAGCCCTACAGTCCCTAAAACTAAGACTCACCATACACATTTGATGGATAATTTAGGTATTTGTCAAGCTGGGAGAGTGCAGTATATTTTTTAATGTGTGTATATATATATACACACACACACACATACACACACAGAGCAAGGCATGGAAGCAAGCCAGAAAACAGCTTGTAAATGAGAACGTAGAACAATATATTTCTGACTGAGGAGTACTTTTTTTTCAATCTTATGAAATGAAAATATTTGAAGTAGCCATTTATTCCCTCTCCAATGAAAATTTTTCTATTTAAAGAAAGAAAGAAAAAAAAAAAAGGCAACCACTTCTCATTCTTACTTTTCTTTCTTGAGGTATAATGACTGTACCTTAATTTCAGAATACATCTTCAGGTGATCCAGCTGGAGGAGGTATGATGGTTTTGTTTTATCTTACAAGTCACAGCTTTGACGACACAATGAATCTATAAATTGCAACAAACTTTTGTACAACAAAATTCCTGCAGCCCCGAAATATAATAGAGCTGCACAACAGACTCACAATTAACTGTCTGGAGGAACACACTCAAGATTTCCCATCTTTCGGCCCAACAGTTTCTCCTCTAGCCTCAGAAAATGTAACAGGTAACACATAGTTTACTTTTTATCATTCTGCCTGTCTACATCCTGTTCCCCAAAAGACGTGTTGACAGGAAGCTTTAGTCATACTAGTAAACTGGAACAGCAGAGGCCTGCACTGATTTGACGTTCTTTTTTATACCTGCATTGTAAAACCAGTGTACAGAATGTATTAGAGCTGTAGAGAGAGAACAGTGTCATGTTGTTTCCTCACTAACCACTCTGCTGAGCAACGATCAGCGTAGAACGCAGAGGAGGAATGTTTCAAAAGCTAGTAAGTAAAAAAAGAAAATGCTGATGTTTACATTGGACTTTGTATCTCCACTCCCTCTCCAGTCTAAACTAAGTGAAAAAACCCCTTTGTTCAAAGTCAGGTCAGAACAGCGGATGAAATATCATAGCTTATATGTAACATGGGCTTTCAAAATTATTTCAACATGTTTTTCCACTCACTTAAATAAAACCACGTCCAAAACATCAAGATCTGATGGGACTTAGCCAGACAGATATTTATCCACAGCAGCGTAGAAATTAAGTAGTCAATAAAAAAAAAAAAAAGATTTTTGAATGAATTATTGTTCCCCATCATTTTCAACCAGCTTAAAGAAAATAGAGTAGAACCTCATTGTTTTGCACTTAGGACTGGAAGATTAAGTGTACATCGTTTCACTGGGACCATTTTGCAACATTCAAGTGCTAAGAGTTAAGCCAGGGAGATGCACTTCAAGGTGCAATTCTGTTCACATCACTGGAGTGTCGTAATTCAGCTTTATTTCCTACCCTATGGTGTAAGTGTACTTATATTTAATGGAAAATGAGTCAAAATGAGGTAGCACTGCCACTCTCTTTGCTGGAATGTGGATCCTGGCCTAATTTTAAACAGTGGCTTAGCAAGATTCTACTGTAATTACACAAAATGTATAAAACACGAACCTTTTCCAGAATAAGGCCACTAATTTTGCCATCGGCAATAGGCAGTGAGAAACAGCAGTTAAAAAAACCTCACTTGATTATGGAGGTGTTTTTGAGGCAATAAACTGTGGGGAAAAGTATAAAACACATTGTCCTCTCATCCCTCCTCTTTGTTTTCCAGTATAAGTATCTCTGCTTCCTGTATGTACTACTCCATGGGGAGAAATTCAGTCTATTTTCTTAGGTGGGAGCCTAAGCAAGTCCATGCTACATTTAAAGATGGGGACAGCACTGTAAAACAGGAGGATTACGAGCTTCCCATGAGTCATAGTCATGACAGTCTGATGTCCAGATGCCCAGATTCGGTACCAGCGCCCATAAAAAGGATCTGAGACGGCTGGGCACAGCATGTTGTTCAAATTCACTTCTGTAACCTGAGAAAGCGACAACAAATTCAGAAATTAATGATATTTTTGTGTTGCACTGATTCAGACACCTAAAGTGGTAATTTTGAAATTACCTTAATAATCAAAAATATTTAGGTGACAATGCTTTGTTCAACACACGTAGGACATCTTTCAGAAGGAAAGCAGATCTCAATTCAGTTGTGTATTTAATAGATGGATTTATGCAGGTACAGAACCAATTTATTAAATATTTTACCAATACTTATGAGACAGAAATGCCCATTAGAACACGCGATTAAAATTTTGCATGCAAGTAGTCTTATCCATATATATCTGAACACTTTGAAAAACTAGTCAGTATTTTTACTGTGAATGAATGTACTTGCAAACTATCCATTTATTAACCTGTATTTACTTACCAATCCCAGAATCTGCAAGATGCTAAAATGATATACAAACATAAACCCCGTGGATAAAAGAGCCCACCAGAAATTGCAGAGTGGTTCTGGAGTGTAGATACCTTGAAAAGAAAGGAATACATTAGTGTTCAGCTGAATTGCTGTGTCCATCAAACACTCATGCATAATCCTCTCCCTTCTCCTCAGTGGATGTTAGGGCATCTGGCTTTAGCTGATAACCTCCTCAATACCATTAAAGTAATTAATATTCAAGAGCCTTATTTCTTACCTGGAGTGTCCTGAACAGTTTCTTCCCTCCTCTGGCTCCAGCAGTAAAATGTACAATATGTTACCTCGTTAAGCTTGCCTGTGTTTCACCAACACCAGTGATTTTTACCTCACTCTTCCTTCTAACAAGGAGTACTAAATGATTTTAAATACGGTAATGGTATGCAGTGAATCTTCAAAAATCAGGTTTTTTACACTTAAACACCTGCTTCTTACGGGAGCTATGACTTCAGCATGCACAGAACTAACCTTGGCAGTGGCAGTTCCTGCACAGCGCTCCAGTAGAGCATAGCCTAATTGCCATTTCCTAATTTTATGGTTATTTAACAACTATTTAAAAAGTAACTTGCACCAATAATGTCTAGGAACAAAAAAAAGCAAAAACACTACAAACAATTTTATAATCAGTAAATGTCACAGATACTGTAAAATATTTTTTCCCTTCAAATGAAGGAGCAGATATCACATTATTTATTCTTGCGTTCACTTGCCTTGCTCCTCCTGAAAGTAGGTTTTGTCAATTTTTGACAAAACACAATGTCAAGTGAGCCAGAATGTACCAAGGAAATCAGATCTAATAAAAGTACTCTTAGATACAAGCCTATTTTTGGTATTGAATATTCAAACATCATATGGTGAGAACAAAAACAGTTTACAGAGTTCTCAAGCCTCTTACTAAAAGACATGAAAATTTCAGTATAAGATACAGGGAAAAATTATTTTCTTTCTGACTTTAATAACTTAACCTAGAGACACAAGAGAAAAAGACACACAATGTCAAGCTGCTCAGCTGCTGTAAGAAGTTGTAGAATTTCAGATGATTATAAAAACACACTGGCTTTTTTTATCTGCCTTTGTCTGCTCTCTGATCCATTAGATATTATTAAATATTGGAGTGTGCATCCAGTACTCAAAGGACAGCTTACAGCACAGAGTGTGATATTCCTGTGAGCCTTTGCTAGCGACACAGCCAGTAACCACCAGGAAGACCCAACAGACTTCAGCATATACTGTACAAGGCTACTGGGAACTCAAGTTACTACACGTGCGTGGCTGCTAAAGCTGCTATAATTATGCCTATGGATATTACCATATGTAGATAAAGGCAAGTAACTTTGCTTTACCACACCACCATGTAACAGTGCATCCTGTCTCAGGGTTAAAATCCCTGGAGGACTGCTTTCTCAATGCCTCTTGCCCTTTTACAATTCTTTTCTGCATAGTTTTCTTCCACCGTTTGTACCCATCATTCCAGTTCAGGTTAATTTTGCAGTAGATAATAATCTGATTATAACCTGAAATAATCTAATTTAAATATCGTTTTGTGAATGTTACAAATTGAAACTTACCTATGCTTTATTGTCTAAAACCACACATCTATTCATTGTCCACTCAAAATACCATCGCTTCTCTGCCAACTGGCAGGGAGGAGTTGATCATGTGCTTGAATGACAGCAGCACATATGCACCCCGTATATCACTCACTAACTTTAATGAGACACAGTATTAGTGTAATTACCTAAGATACAACAGCACACCGCATTTTAGTAAGCAAGCTGTGACTTGGTGCAATCATGAATAATAGGTGCAGAGAAGCTACTCTGAAAGCATAAGGCAGCTCATAAGATTTCTTAGCCAGTGGGTAGGTGAAGGTCAGAAGCGTCTGAACTATAAGCAAAATCCAAAGGTAAAAGTGACCTCTACAAGACCAGCTTTAAGTGAAGTGCCCCACAGGTAAAGGGAAAACACCCACAACAGTCTAGTTCTTTGAACATACTTCGCAAGGGGGATCTAAGAGCTGGCACCCTATCGAGAAAATAGTACAGGAGGCTTCACTTAAACAGCAAGAATATTCATTAAACTCCACTGCCTGAAAATATCAGATACATGATACCACCTTTTTCATGACAGGGAGCAAGAGAAGAAACAACTAGCCTTGGTCTCAGAGCTCAGGAGACCATGGATCTGGTTTGGGCTGCACCTACTTCAAGTGACCTGCTCAAGCTGTACAGAAACTCCTTGTGCTCCTCCTCGGCTGTAGGGTAAAGAAAACATCATTTGACTTGCAAAGTGGTTTTTGTATTGTCCTTGAAGGTTTAGGTGCATGTTTAACCCAGATGCAAAACACAAAATAAAATTTAAATGTGGTATCTAAAAGAGCTCCCAGGAACCAGCAGAGTAGGGCTGTACCAAATTTGTTTTCATGTGAACTCGCCCGGTTGGCAGATGCCTGTGATGTTTCAAAAGCATTCGACAAAGCCCGAGTACAGAGGGCAGTAGTCTAGAAATGTAAACACTCAGAAAAGCTAGAATCCAGAGACAACGATATTTGGGGGACATACAGTGCAGGTAGTACATAAAGTCTAAAATAGAGAAGCAAACCCAGCCATGAAACAAGCCTGGAGGGAGAAAGCAGTCAAGGAAATTGCACAAGATGACAGAACAGATCAGTGGCATAATTTGGCTTTGAACCCAAGCTTCTCGTGTCCGGCCTCAATTTAGTCAGGGAACAGAGTTTCAGAAGTCACTCAGGAGAGCTGTGCAGGTTCCTGAAGCAAAGGATCTTGCACGGCTACATCCTCTCTCTATTTCAAAACTTCAAAAAATACATTAGCAACTCTCAACCTCTACAGACTATTGATCTCACTATATATTAGAAAAGTCCCTCCTTGCTAGACTTTCCAATCTTGAAAATAATAGTGTGATTTTCAGCAGTATCATTATTTGGACATCAAGAGACAAAAGGGTAACAATGACCTCCACACAAAAGCATTCCAGAGACCTCTGGATTCCCAAGTGTGCTTTGGAAAACTAATTTTCAATTCATACCTGGGATATTTTCTATACATGTCTCATTAGATAAATAATCACTATAGATTTTATTACTCTACAGTCCTGCTATTCAACAGATGACTGTTTAACAGAGCAGTGTGGTCTATTTTCTGTTCCACACACTCTGTTAACAGAAACATCCAAACATGAGAATTGAGACCCAGCTGAGTGGGGCTGAATGGCCCATCTTGGCTTTGGCAAAAGCTACTTACTGCTCCCATAGGAAATCAATTTGCAGAGGTAGCAGTGAGATTCACTCTCTATTCACCAAGGATCACAGGCAATTCTTTTATGTTAAATTATTTCAAAAAATTCAGTCCCACTGCCAGTCTGGCACTTATGACATTCTCAAAAATGCTCACACCCTGGACAGTTGAGTCCGTTCCAAAACAGGGTCATCCAAATAGACTGTATATTTGTTCTTGTGTTGAAATAGCACAGCACTGCATATTTCAGTTGAAAGTAAACTTCATTATTTCAATAACATTGATAGGAAAGACTTGATATAGATTGAAGAGCTTGGGGTTCATCATCTGCTTCTGCAACAAGAACTTGTTGACCTTGAACATGCCAAGCGGTTAATTTTATCATCTAGGAAAAGGAAGCATGGCTTTAAAAATCTAAAGATCAACAGAGACACAATTTATTTTATACTAGCCCCCGTTCCCCCTCGGCAATGTCTTGTGCTAGTTCTAGGGTTCTTAAAAAATATTATTTTTATTTTAAGTTCTCAAAACATAGACTTGTAAGAATTTGAACGCACTTAATAGAAAGTAACACTCCTTTTGTATTTCTGTGAAAACCTAAGGCAGGAGAAAATTACTCCACTGTTTGACTTAGAACCTAAATATAGTAATTTTTTAAAAATTTAGTAGGGTGTTAAAATAATATCTTTTTCCAAATTAATGTTGCTTGCTTTCATTCCTACTATATTTGATAGAGCTTTACCAATTTCCCGGCCCAGCACGCTCTCCTGCAGTAGCCTCACAATTACAGGTAGACCTGCTTAATCCAAAACTCAGAACAACTATTACAATTCCTTCATTTTCAAGCTTATGAAAACATGAGGGCAAATTTATTTCCATTTTAGTTCCCTTGATCTAAGGGTTAATTCTAGTAGTGTGGTCTATCAAGCTAGCAGAGAGATAAAACTTCCTTTCCAGGGGAAAACAGGAAAAATGTTCTCAAGAGGATAAGCCTGAAATCCACTGTTTCCCCTACAGCTGTTCTGAATCTATGTGTAGATTTCAAAATGCTACCTTATGCCAGGAGATTTCCATTTCCCTCAGTGCCAGCTACTCTCGTCGCAGTCAGCTCAGACAGGGTCTTATATTATCCTCTCCTCTCAGGAACCATTTTTTATATTCCATAAAGAAACAGCAGCAGTTCTTCCATCTATTGGCACATACCTTTCTATGCTTCTCTATCTCCTAGGGAGACAGAAGCCTTTAACAGCCCTTGGGCCCACTCAGAGAATGCCAAATTAACTTCCCTCTTTAGTTTTAAGTGTTTCATAACAGTTTCATATATTTGGTTTCATAATAGGTCACCATAGTTTCAAAGGAATTGTAACTGCCCAGTGCATAAAGCTCAGAGGGTCACACGACAGAGATGTGTCCCCTCCTCTTCCTCTCCAGCTCTCTTAAATCATCAAACAAGATTATCCAGAAACGATCCAGGTACCAGAGGGCCTGCGTGTGAGCCCACGGCCAGAGCACCAGCACTGGCCTCCAGCTGTGGGACAGGGCCACAGCCACCCCGCTGCCCCGGCACAGGCACTGCCAGACAGTGAACCAGGAATTCACAGCTAATACATGGGATTCAGAAGGCAGAGAAAAGCTGGAATAGGAACGTGGAGGCTGCCAGCAGGAGAATAACACACAAGAGTTGACAAGTCTCCAAGTAATTAAGAGTTTCAGCATGAGCTGTACCGCACATTATCATCCTCCAGTGAGGATGGAGATAGGTAGTCATAAATCTAGTTTAACTATATTCAAATAGATAGTGATTTTTCTTCCAGATTACTACTAAGGTATATAATAAAGCCTGCTTTATAACCTAACATAAAAGCTAAGGAAAGATATAGCTAACCACAGGTAAGTGTCACGAAGTGGGGAAAGGGTACAACAGCTAGAAATGTCCTTAAACACAGTAATTCCTTACTCTTGCCAGCAAGTCCTAACAGCCACCAGAGAGCACAAGTTTAGATCCCCAATTGCTTTAATTGCACTTTCCTAGTTTACAGCCAGAGGAAAAATGATCCTTTAGTCTGTAGTTGGTATCTGTGTTCTACATCTCACAACGTCGCCCAGCTTCTCATTAGGTAAGAAGCGCTGCACTGCCCTTAGGAAAGCTGGCTGTACAGGGCTGCTTCTCTCCATCTGTCTGAAGAGCAACAGAGGCAGGCTCCATGAGATAGGGGCCGGGGGGGGGAAAAGCAAAAAAATGAACTTCTACTGACTTTCTGACAAAGCGTAGAACTTCTGATGCCACTTAGATTGAAAAAGAAAAGGCTTAATGACTTGCATCGAAGAGACAGCTTCTTTATTGCTTATAAAGATACAGCATTTGCCTTATAAGCTGAAAATTCTGACTCTGCTCTCAGCAAAAAACTCAACTACTTAATTATTTAGGGTGTGTATGTCTGTCCACCTGTGCACAGCTTGTGAATCAGCTCTTAAAATACATGGGGTCAGACCACAGGAGTGTCCAGAATTCACAAGGCCATTACTGTCAGTTTTGGCTCCAAAAGAAGAATCCCTCCCCTCCAAAAGATACAACCAAATCAATTTACTCTCTCCACAGTGTGGCCAACCTGCATTTGAATAGTGAATTTTGAGCATTTGCAGGGCCGTTGTGACAGAGTGGATGCTGGAGACTATCCCCCCCTGCAGGCTACAGGGTGAGGACCACACAGCCCTTCGTGGCACCAACACAAAGGCCTCTGATTAAGCATATATGATATTCTGGAATTTCACGTACAGCTACTCACACAACAGATTGCTCCTTAGAGCGACAAAACCCTGAAAAAAACCAAACATCACTAATAACTTTACGAGGTAGAAAAGTATGTTAAGTCAACTAAATAATGCTGGGGATCTCAAAACACAAGGAAGTTCATCTCCTCAATTTCTCTGCTGGGGAGCTGCTATAAATTAACCCTTATTTCAAACTGTCGTGAAATGGTATCATCTGCTCACAGCACTCAGGAAATAACAATTCCACTTTGATTAAGTTTCAATATGATCTGAAATAAGGTGCTCATCTAATCCTGTCAAATCCATCCGAAAACCTGACCAAATGAGCTTAAGGGCCAAGACAGTCAAGAACTGTGAGTCTCTAAGGCCAATGCAGTGCAAACTACATTTTTTTTTTCATTACGTTAAGAGTATACATTAGAAAAACTAAGTTGACCTGAACACCACTGAGGGTCTTTAATACCTTGATCTTGCCAATGCGTTAACCAGAAGGTCAGGTTAATACACACAATAGTTGTGGCAGTTTAAGACATTACACTTTCTGAAGCTGCCATCTCCCTAAGCCTTCTACCAGCAATCTATACCCCAGTAGCACAAAGTACACTTATCTGGGCATACTCATATGCTTCAGAAGACCAGCTTAGCTGTAGGTGAAAGCGGTTTGAGGAGTTTTTAATGAAGGAGTTGGTTCCATGGTCTAAATCTCTGCTGCTGTGGTTCCCATCTTCTTTTCACCTTAACAATTCACTCATTGCACCTCCTTTTTGCCAATCCTAGCACTCAGATGATGCACAGTGAACCAATCCAGAAGCTACAAAAGCATTCATACTTTTTTTGACAGGGAAGCAAAGGTCTCACCTCCTAAGGACAAGAGAAAACAGGGACCTACAGCTCTGGTTCAGCCTATCCCACTATTTCGGGAGGGCTGTTTCCTAATCAGATGCATCCTATAGTTTTTGTCAAGGTTCACAGGTGATATGAGGTGAGACTCATTCAGGAAAAAAGTTGCCAACTGCAGCTATACTTCATGTAAGAACTGCCTCGAGTTCTCAATCTACTGTGCTGGCCCATTATAACCGCACTACATCTATTTTGCATGAGCACCTCTTGCTGCAGCCAAGAAAGACCTGAGCTGTAGTGCAGGAGCATTTCTGTTGTCTACCCTGGCACGCAAGTGCCCACACACCTGCATGTGTGCACTCAGAAAATACGTTAGAAGGGGAAGTATGGAAATTCATATTCACTCAGTACAGAAGGGAGGGAGAGGGAAGAGGAAGAGAGAAAGAGGCCTTCATCCCCAAGAGGGAACACATCCTTGAGCTTCAGCAAGTTCACTGAAGCCTGAGTTCTGAACATCTCTCTCATCAATTTGATCCTGAGCATGGTAATGCCCCCACACTTACGTGGTGGGGTGGGGGGGACGGGACACACACAACATGAAGGCGATGCTGCCACTGCAAAATAACCTGTCTTCACCACTGTAACGAATAGCAGGGAGAGAAAGAAAATAAATGATTACAGCCCCTGCTTACTGTCACCCAGTTTCCTTTCAAAAAGGAAATACTTCAACAGGTAATCGAATGTGTGAGCATCATTGGTTTGATACTTGATTAGGGTATCTTTCTTGATATGCAAGACAGACATGCAGTTCTGTATAGAATGAGCCTCAAACCAACTCTGCTTCAGGTGTTCTGCTCAACCTTCCTTTGAGAAATGTTACAATTGAGATCCTATTAAGGCCATCAGTAATATTGGCAGATTCCAAATAAAACTGAAGTAGTATATTTTTCCATAAACAATCCATTCCTTCTCATTTTTCCAGTTTCACTACCCTTCAATTCTCCCAATCATAATCCATTAGATTCACTGATGGAAATTACAATACAGAACTAAAGCTGCATGCTGATCAACATCAGTGATGAAAAAGCAATTTTCACAAGATACAGTTAGGATAAAGGGTGTGATTTACTCGGAAAGTACTTTAAACAAAGGTGCTAGTGAAATCACAAAGTATTAACAAATGTTTTCTATCAAATTTTTCTATCAAACATCAGGCCTCCTGTGGCACTAACCACAACTACTACAAAAGTCCATTGGCATTTTGCTAATGAGGTGTTACAGTCAGGTTGGAGATCAGGAGCCAACTGCATATGAAAATGAAGAGTTATTAGTTACACAGCCCAGGGCAATCTCAATTGATAGATTTAGTCAAAAGTTCTTTTAGAAGCTTCACTGCTGTCATGTCAACATTAGATGGCAGCAAATACCAGTAAATTAATAAAGGGCAAAAATTTATAAAACTGCACTCGGGTGACAGCTGTAGAACTCACATCCCTTCAGGCTGCAGACACAGTCCTATGGGCCCCAGGAAATGGGTGCCGAAGAACCTAGAGAACCCTTACTTCAAAATAAGCCAAACCAACCAACCAAAAATTGAAGGAATACATCAAGTGACATCCAAGGTCAAACTCTAAAGCAAAGGAAATACATGATGTTGAACAGGAACTTCAAGACCATCAAAAGAAAAGAGGTTTAGTGACACCCCAAGAGATTGTTTTGTCATTGCCTACAGAGTAGTTCATGGCTGGTTAGACCTTCTCCCTCCTCTCCCCAGACCCCCCTCTGCAACAATTTGCAGTTTGTGTAACATCTACAACTATACTGCACTTTAGCACTATTTGCCAGAATTTTAAGATATTAAAGATGGATTAAAATTAAATGGGGTTGGTTATATTTTTCTGGTAAGAGGAAAAAACAGAACGATCTGAAGTATGATACTTCACTTTTCCCTTTGGATCATTTTTATTTAGTTTCACTCAGCAGTGAAAAACAAAAAGATTACAAACCTATAGCTAGTAAGTGTGAACACTTGTATAAAATACACAAGATTTACCGGAATTGAAGCAGTTGACTGTGTTTGTTCTTCTAGCAAATGTTGACCATTTGCTCAATTGTATCCCATTGCTTGACATCACATCCTCGGGGTTTTCATTAAAGACTACTGAACATCTGTACTATATAAATTATAATCTCTTATTTCCTGGATTAAACAATTTATTTCTGCCAGAAAATGCAGCTGGAGACATGTCAACGCTAGAGGGGGGTAGAGCATCACACCAGATGAGTGCTGCATTCTCTTCTAAGGAGAGACAATTAGAAAAGTTACTGGCCAGTGGAACTATTTGGGATTCCCAGATTTACTGGACTACTACGGTACATGTGAACGCAAAATAGTAATCTTGTTAGAAGAGACAGGAAGCAAGTTAGTTCATTTCACTAATATGTGTCAGGACTTTTCATTAGAACTTCAGAATGTCAGGAATTTATCTAACTAGCTGACTTATATTTATGTGAAGACATAATAATAATTTTTTTTCATCTCATTTTAAGTTGCAGTACTTCTTAAAGAGACATCCAAGGAGGCAAAAGTCTTAAAAATACATCCCACCCAGAACTTAAAATGTTGCAAGATGGCAGAGATGCTACTCAAGACACGAGTGCACATTACACAAATATTCTTCATATCCCTTTGGGCAAAAGACCATTTTTCAATTCCCATTTCAGTGCTTGGCACAAGTCTTTGTTACCTGGGTTACAACTCCAACATAACACCAGAAACTATGAAGTAACAACACAGAAAAGAGTAAGAGTAAAGCCTGTGGTCACCATGAAGCACAGCTTCTTCATTGCAAGGGGCCAATTAAAAATGTACAGAGTAAATTGCAAACCTACCTCCTTTCCGCAGCAGATAGATGGGCACAACATAAAGCATCACGTGCTGGATGTAATAAATTTCCATTTCAAATGGAAGCTGTGGAAAAAAGAAAAATATTTGTAAATGTTTTTTAATCGCTAACAACTGAGTTACAAGGAACCATTCTCCTTACGACCCATGGCAATCCCTTCAGTTCGGTTATTTTACACCTATGTATATTAACAAAGAGATGGCATTAAAGGTCAGGGCTTCGAAAGTGCAGCTAACGGTACCATCCCATTCCCCCTGCCACAAACACAATACAGCACTTCAAGCTGACAATTCTTAAAATTAGCCAGATGCACAACAAAGAAGGAGTAATGCCAGATTGCTCTTTTCCCTTTCTTAGTTAGTATAAATTACCAATAACAAAAATCCAACAAACCCTAAAGTAATCAAACCAGAACCTATACACACACCATATGACAGTAGCCTATTTAGAAAGAAAATATAATTGCTACATTGTGAGTGATAGGGCTCTATAAATGAGGTCTGTTATATATAAAAAGTATATAAATAAATATATAGAAGTAATGACTCAGGAGGCTTGTTCAAAGATCAATAGACCTGATTTATAGCAATCTGCACACATGTGTGAAACTGAACTTTCACCAAATATATAACTGATATTTTATTGTTTTTACAGAGAAACTGCATATCTATGTAAACAAGTGATCAGTTAGTAGTAAATCAGGTATTTCTCACCTGCTGACAACTTTGGGGAAATTACAATTAGTCATTTGTGTGGTTAGTAGTTGAATTCATGTTACTTCTTAGAGAAGTCAAACAGACTGCACTAAAATAATACTGTGTTAAAAATAACTTGAACCACAACTCTGAATTTAATTTGAGCCCCTTAATCCAGACCCAACTAATTCTTGCTCCTTATCAGTTAGAAAAGGCGATGTACTGTATTTGAAAGCTATTCCCATCTGTAAATGCCTTTGCCTATATCTAGTTGTTAAACTAATACAACACATTTAAAACTGAATAGTAGTAGGAAAGATTCAAATTCAAAATGTAGAATTCAACTTCTTGCTGCAGCTAACTTACAAAGCTGGAAAAACACACTTTTCCATTATTTTTCAGAAGTGAAAACTGGACAAAACCACCACACAAGTATGAAATCTCACAGGAATAACAAAGCCACTAGCTTGGGTTCAAACGCAGACTCATTCTATCACTCTAAAGGTTAAAGTGAATCCAGACACAAGACCCACCATTGTGGCTTGCTGATGGGAAGAAAAAATAAAGGAAAAAAAAGCATGCCTTCCTTTTCTATTATTGTTCTGAAACACTGGAGTCATAGCATTGAAAGAGTCACTACAAAAATTTCTACAGCAACAGAAGAGAGGTTGAAACAGAGTTTGGATTTCTTCCTAAATAGCAGTCAATAAATAGCTGGTAATTAATATATTGATCTTTTAAATTCAACAATTCTTATATCCTATTTTGAATGTAAAAGATGCTAAAACCAACAGCTGGATTCTGCCAGGGTATTTCCCCAGCTGCACATTATCACAGTGTCCTGACCGCAGCCTCCAAGATGTTCAGCCAGCTCTTGGGAGGCTAGGCTAAAAAAAAAAATTCTTCCATACAATCTGTTGGGTTATTTCATTCCAAGTATTCTGTAACAAAACATAAAACCAAGCAAGATAGTAGTGTGCAAAAGCAAGAACTTCAAGTGAGTTGTGAGGTTTCCTGAATCTGAAACCTTTCTGCTGTCCCTTGTTGAAAGACACAGAGGGAGAAGTGAGAGAATCAAAATTATTTGGAAAGAGGCTAAAGTCTCTTAATTTACTTTCCCTAACTGGAGAAAAAGCTGCACCTCTCCCAGTTGAAACAGGCACACTTCAGAAACAATAGCTCCAGCTATAAACAACACAACGTGAGGCACTCACTCCTGCCAAGGAGCATTCTCTATTTAGTATCTGTGGCCGCTGCACTCGCTGAGTTGTGAGGGCCAGTTACACAAACATGACGCTCAGGACACTTCCGAGAACAGAGTAACCGTTGTTGTGCTGCACTAGTGTTGACAAAATTTTTTTTGTGTAAAACAAAACATCTTTTTTTGACTATGAAAGATTGCTTGTTCTGAAGCCTGGCTAATTATGCAAGTGCATTTCCTGGTGCAGAGCTGCAAAAGCAGAGTCTCTGTACAACCAAGCACTCAAGTTGTACAGCCAGGCTACAACAAACAGAAAAAGAACAAACATAGAAGATGAACTATAAAGTTGTTCCGAGCAACTGACTCACCTAGCTCTAAAGGTCTTGTCTATAAATTGTTTTATCAGTAAAACTCTCATTCACAGATAGCAGACAGGTGCCTTTTACACAGAAAGAGAAACTGCGAGTGAAGACAAGGTAGAAGGGATCATCCATCAATCTAGGATTAAAGAACCTCCTTGTGAAAACAAGTACTTCAGCAAGTGGTAAAGTTTGAGAAATCAAAAAAAAAAAAAAAAAAAAAAAAAAAAAAAAAAAAATGTTGCCAAACAACATTTGATGATACAAGTGAAGAAAGTAATTAATCCTGCAGGGACAACAGAGGACTAATTAGGAGAAGAGCACAAA